>NC_044253.1:12684815-12987494 GCF_003957555.1 Calypte anna | reverse complement strand
ACACACTTCTAACTATTCTATTTGCACATATATCACATTTACTGAGCATTTTAAAATTTAAAGCAATATCTGTAATGTTGCACTAATACCATATTCTGCTCTTGATGCTATTTTTTTATTTTCCATATATCTGCCATCTGATTTCTGACATGGATTAGAATGGGTAGTATCTAAAATACCTTGAAAAAAATATATCTTCCAATAAATCTTTGCCACTAAAAGCAGGAATAACCAGTGGTATAAAAGAGCTAGTTTTGTAGCTAGACTTGATAAGTATCTATTCACATTAATACATATGAGCCTTCTGTATCAGGTGCCCAAATCTTTCCCAAGTACAACAGCCTCTCCTTACAGTTTTTTTCCATTCCCATATCATAAACCAGATCAGTTGTTCATTTCAAAAGAGCTGATCCTAGATAAACATAGCTCCTGTATTTCAGTGCTGTGTTATAAAATGTTAAGTGTTCAACACCTGTGTGGTCTTGAAGCCAAATAATTTAAATTTTCTTTTAAGAACAAAAACCTGAAGCATCTCCATGTGGCATTCCCTCAGTCAGGCAGCCTTTAAGACTTTCCCCAGTCCTCATACTTTGCAGAATAAATGTTTTTGTTCTTACATAATTAGCTGGCTGTAAGATCAGGAAAAGAGCAGAGGAAAAAAGAGACTTTAGAGCTCAGACTAGTGACTCGTCTGAGCTTTTCCATCAGTTCCCTTTGAACAGCTCTGTTGCTACCTTCCCATGTTTCTTCCAGTGACTAATGCTGGGTATTAGTTTAATGGTTCATAGTCACTGACTGGATCATGATTACAGAATTCCTATCACTGAGGCTTAAAAAAAATCCCAGAGCTATTCAATAAGAAGCCAAAACTCAGCACAGCAATACAATATAACATGCTATCTCCTGGCCTTCCCATACAGACACTGCCTTCTCTGATCTTGCTGCATTTCCCTTATGCTGAAAGGAAGAGATTTTTTTTTTTCCTCAAGAAACCCAGATGTTACAAACTCTTAAACTAAATCATTTTTCCTTTTATTAGAAGGAAAGAGGGCAGGGCTGAGGGGCCATCAACAGGTCATCATGGGACAATCTGGAACTGTTCTAGGATCAGGGAGAACTCATCATTTTTTGCCAAGAACCAGTGACATTTCTGTCCTGTGGCAGCTGGTACATTGGCCTGATTTTCTAAGGAAAGAAGTTACAAATGAGAGCAACTTCATTATTGCTGTGCTTTATTGGAGTCCTTGAGTGGTAACTAAGAAGTTATTCACACTGACCTTTAAGGCACTGGCCTGAGGCTCAGAACAACAGGGTACCATTCATGGGCAGTAAAGCTGCAGCAGGTAGGGAGGAGGCAGACTGCTACACTCCTACCTGTACACTTTGCTCCTGCTCTTCTTAGGTGCTGAATTGCCATATGGTGCAGCCATCTGCTTTTTCAAACTTTAATGTCCAATCTGTAGGCCTTTGCCACATCTCACAGGCTTCACGACTAGGGTGGACAACTTTTTTGCAAGGGAAAGAAGGGACTAAGGGCATTTGAGCCCCTCTTACAGGCAGAAAGCAGAGTCCCAATTTTCAAAATGAGAAGATCAGACCTAGGGATGTGTCAGAATAAAGTGTGATCAAATGCAGGCAAATACATGTCACGAATCAAGTCTTGAAACTTGTGAGATTTTAAAATAAGATTGGGTATTTTTTATTTGCTGTCTGTATTAACAGTTATCTCAACAGGCATCCTGTTGAGCTAACACAGAAAAATAAGCCTGTGGTGCCAAAATAAGTGATGGTCCTTTCTAACCTATCAACACTGAACTCTCACAGGAAAAACACCCCTTTTTCCTGAAGAGATCACCAAATTATTCCCCTTTCTTGGGTTTTCTCTGACCAGAGGGGTTTTTAATTCCTCCTTTTCTAAGCCACCAAAGCTTTCTATTTAAAGCTTTCTTATCAAACCAAAATTTTAGGATATTGCCACGTTTGAGAATCTGAGCCAGCTACATCAGCTTACAGACCCATCTGGCTTTGCAGAATTGAAGTTGTTCAGATGAGTTTTCATTTTAATAGAATGAAATCCTACGACATGAACTCAACAACTTTAAAAGAATTCATTGTATTTTGAATGGAGAAAATTTCAGATTCAGGATGAGGATCCAATGACAATACATCTTGACAAAGTTTTGTCACCTACACAGAAATGTAAGAGTGAAAGGAGCTTCCTGGATGTCAAAGTTTAGTACCCTGCTGACACCTTCATGAAGTAATCCCTATTATATTAAAAAAAAAAAAAAGAGTATTTATTTTACAGGAACTTAAAATAGATTGGGGCTTAGTAAATAGGAAAAGACAGGATTGGAACCCTTTCACTCTAGGCACAAGTAGGCAGAAAAGCCTTTAAATAGGAAATATAACAGCCTTGGTGATCTGTGTGAAGTCAAGGTCATTGAAGAATTTAATGACAACAAGGTGAGATTGGTAGCATGTCCAGCAGAAGCAAGTAAGAGCTGCTCTTCTATTTTATACTGACTGGAGAGAAATAGAGGAGCTAGTGTAGCAATATGCTGCCTGAAGTGGTAAAGCATTCCATGAAACCTGTAATTCTCTGCCTCCTCTGAAGTGTGCCAGAACTGCAGCAGCAGAAGCATGTGCAGGATTTGAGCCACAGTGTGCCAGGGGAAAGCACCAGCAGAGGAATGAAAGGGTTTGCCATCCTCTCCTGGCAGCTCAGACATCACACAGACACAAAGGTCACTGCCAGTGACAAGTCTCAGTTCCCAGGCACAGAGCATGCAGCATCATGGCTCTTTCACATATGGAAAGCAGTAGTGAGGTGGTGAGTTGGGTACACACACAGGCTTTGAGATTAACAGCAGCAACAGAGTTGCCTTCCCTGTTGTCACAGTGCCATTTGCAGAAGTTGCATGCTGTTCCTGTCTGATCTCCCAGTAAATCTGCAGGGATGTAGAAGGAAAACTTAGTTCTTTGAACAATTAGGTACCCTACAAACAGGAGCCCTCACCTTGTCACTGTGGGAGTGTGATGCTGGGCTTCATGGTGCTTTGATCATGAATGGGGATCAAGAGTAGCAGTTGCTCCTTTCAGGGACTAGGAAAGTGTTTGAAGTCTCAAGGCATGGTGCAGGTAGGGTCATCAGAACTCCAGTTTTCTTGAGAACTTGGCTCAACTTCTTGTACCTGCTTAATTAGATTTAAATGATCAAGAAACCATTGATTTTGACTCTCCTAGTTCCACTTCCTGCTGAAAGCTGAGTTCTTCACAAAAATTAAAGTAGGAAGGAGGCAAAGAGACACTTCATTAAGTTTCTACAAACTTCAGGGATGGGTTGTTATGCCAGGCAGAACACTCTTCTATTTTACTTTGTATTAACTATTTCACCTTGATCATCGTTAAGAATTGTTAGTTTGCTGGCAACTGGCCAGCAAAGCCATCTTTGATGTGCAGATCTTTTCTGTAAGGAAGTCAGGAAAACTGAAGGTGATTTGGTCACCTCAGTGTTAGTGGCGACGCAGGTGATATCACTCTTCTTGTGTTGTGGCCTTCTGCCCAGAAGTAAGTCTGGTTGGTGATGGATGTCCTCTACCTTTGTTCTCCATAAGGTAAAAAAAATAAATAAATCCATGAGTAAAAGCAAGAGCATTTCAAGACTTTCTGACTGAATATTCTACATCTCTTGCTAGTCATTTTCCAATCACTATCTTGAAATGTCATTGACTTTTAGCTTTTCATAACACCCACCCCTCTCTCTTCCCTCTGCCTTTTTGCCTGCCTGATATCAACAGACTGACAGGATTAATATGATGCTTAATTGAGTTCTGGTTGTCAATCAAACTTCCCTGTTTCATCCACCAAACAGCAGTGATTTGGGTGGCAAATTCTCTCCCAGATAGGAAGCCTGATGGAGGGGAGGGATCAATTCAGCCTCCTGTCATTTGTTTTATGAAAGAAGGGGCAAAATTGCTCTTTCTGATTTCAGTCCGACTTTTTAAATCCAGCGCATCCTTGTTGGTCCAGGTACCAGCGGATGCTCCCTACCCCTCCGACAGGCTCAATGGTGGTCTCTTCCTCTCCCGGTTAGGAAGACTGAATTCCTTTCTGCTTTTCCTTAGCTTTCTCTGCTCCTTAGGCTGAACGCTCCCAACAGCGGCGGCTCGCCCGTCCCTTGCTGCTTCTCTGGATGCTGCAGCAGCGCTGGTGTGTGCCTTGTGCCCCCACGCGGTGCTGCGGCCGCGCTGCCACCTCCCCCTTCACTGCCACCTCCCCCTTCACTGCCACCTCCCCCTGCACTGCCACCTCCCCCTGCACTGCCACCTCCCCCTGCACTGCCCCCCCCCTGCACTGCTACCCCCTCTTTCACTGCCACCGCCCCCTGCACTGCCACCTCCCCCTGCACTGCCACCCCCCTGCACTGCCACCTCGCCCTGCACTGCTAGCTTTCCCTGCACGGCCACCACCTCGGCACTGCCACCCCCACCCTGCACCCGGAGGGGCACCTGAACCGATCCCAGCCTCATCACCCCCGGGTGCAGCCCTACCCCTGCCTTCCCCTCCCCGAGCAGCTGCAAAGCGTCCCCTAGAGATGCGGGATAAAAACATCTGGCCAAGGAGGAAGGTGATGGGACCCGTAGGCAGGCGGGTCTGTGCAAAAGGCAGCGAAAACCCTAAATGGGGGGACAGTTCAGTTTTTGTTCTCCAGAGTTGTTTTCATTTGCATCTGGGAGTGATGGGAGGAAACTTGCTTTTTAGGCATTCACGGGACAAGAGGTAAGGGTCACAAACTAGATCTTAGGAAGTTCCATCTAAACTTGAGGAAGAATTTCCTTACTTAGAGAGTGGCAGAGCACTGAAACAGGCTGCCTGGAGAGGGGGTGGAGTCTCCATCTCTGGAGGTATTCAAAACACACCTGGACACCATCCTGTGCAACCAGCTCTAGGTAAACTTGCTCTGGCAGGGCTGGACAAGATGACCTCCTGAAGTCCCTTCCAACCCCTTACATTCTGTGATTACCACTATAAGGGAGCAGCCTTTGCCTTGTCAGTCAACAGTTTTAAGGCTGTTGGGTAATATTATGCACAGCTGTCTCCTGCACTTGGGCTCCTGTTAAATTCAGGAAAACTTTATCTGGTACTTCTTACTCTGTAAATGATGGTAACATAAGTGAGGTTAAAGCCTATAGGGAATATGTGTCTGATGGCATTCTAACATATTTTCTAAATTGCACTTGTTTTCCAGGAGGCTCCACTAGGGAATAATCTGTCTTATAGACTTGAACCTGCACACTTTATCACAGTCTTCTGCAGAAGCAAAGTTTGCAGTAATGTAAGTATCTCTACTTTTCTTTCCTTATGTCTGAATTTGTTTGATGCAGTAGACATTTCAAACACCTGAAATTCCTATGCATTTTGTAAAAATAAGGAAAGATAAGAGAGAATGTGTTAGTGCTTTTACAAAGAATAGAGTACAGCACAAACCAACCCTTGATTAGACATCAAATTATGTACTTGGGAGGACAACCAGAAAACAGGTCCACAGAATCACCATCTCCTTTTGATGTACTACTTACAAAACTACATGTTATTCTTCCCTATGCACTCAAAGATGAACTAACAGAAAGTGAAAAAAATTGGTGCAGTTTTGGTGCAGTTTCCTAACTTAAGTCATTTTTATAAGGTCATGATAATGCCTTGAAATTGTTAGAATGGCCTCTGGGCTGCCTTTTTGATCTAGAGGATTCTGTTACCATTTCTGTTTTATGGTTTGTTGTAAGAAGAAAGTACAGACCCTGAAAATCTATGTTCCAATACTTATTGCTTTGCAATATTTATATTCTTATAAACATATGAAGAAATAACTCTCACAGAAAATTAATTTGTTCCATAAAATTATTTCATGTAAGGCCAAATAAAGATATCCATGTTTCAAATGAAGAACAATCTTCTGAGCAAGTTGTCACAGTCGAGCCAGCAAAACAATTTTAGAACAAACTTACCTATTGCCCACAGGTAGTAGGGAAATTCTGAAATCAATTCAAAGAAAAAAGTACCCAAATGAAGAGTGTGAACAAAACCACATACCAGAAATAGAGGTGTCACATTACCAGAAGACTGGAAACAGAGCCAACTGTAGAAAATCTTTCTGCATAGCTTTGATTACTCTGTATTAATATTCAAATCTTTTGAACCATAGGTTTGTGAGTCATGATGTAACAAGAATGTGCCCATTCTATATGCAAACCGAAATAAGATAATTCTACATAGCCCTATCCGTTCCTCTTGGTTCATTTATACCTCTTCCTTCCCACACTAATTGTCTTCATGAAGTTTTGCTTTGAGTCTCTGTTCTCTGGTAACTTATTTTTTTCAAGTGCTGTGGGGCTAAGGTTTCCATGCCAATTAGTGATTCAGTCAAATCCATCTTCTTTTCACTTTTGTTTTATTTCATCTTCTCAAATTCATCTGCCTTTGACTCCCTGAAACAATCCAGTTTAGCCTGAAGATTTTTTTCTTATTATTAATGCAATGGCTCATTAGATTAATCTCTGCTTAAAATTCATGTCCTTCTCTCTCACCTCTGAGAGACAACCACTGAAAAACGGCCTCCTTGCTAATGGCTGAAGGTCATTTTGTGAAAAACCCATTTTCTTCCCCAAAAGATTCAGGATGGATGGGATTATCTGGTTCTTCTCATTTATATCTTATTGGTTTACTTTTGAGGAGTTTTTAGAATTTATTTTTCTTTTAATAGGAGATTTAGAAATGCTTGCTGGAGTTCAGTGTTTGTTTTTCAAACTGTGTGTGCCAGTGTGTCTTGACAAAGCAGCTGTGCTCTGACAACGATGGCATTTCTACCCCCTTGGGCTGAAAAAGGAAACTTCTGTCCAGGTTCCAAAGATCTCTCAGGACATTAAAAGAGATTTTCATGAAGTGGAAAGCAAACACCATTAGAAGCTGTAATTTTTATTTTTAAGAAATTATCCATATTTAATGGGATGTCTTTTGACTCGTGCCACCTAGGTAGAACAACAAAGAGCTTTTTTGAGAATTTGAGGTTTATTTTACACGAGAATTTAATTTGTTTAAATGCAAATGAGTATGGATGAGAATTTTTTGAATAGGTTGAATAGGTGCAGTGTGTTCATCAGTCACAATCTCCAAGCAGGGACTAATCTTGGTGATTATTAAGGGTGGTGGTAAAAATATGTTTGTACCCATTACCCCTCCTGAGTGGCATTTTACCGCTCTTGGCAGACCAGATGTCAGAAGCCATATGCTAATATTCAGCACAGAACAATCCTCTGGTTTATGCTGTAAAATGAAGCATCGTCAGCACTGCTAAGCTGTGAGCAAACAACAGTCCTGAAAGAGGAGAGCACTTGCAGGCACAAGGAACATTTGCTGCAGCAGTTGGCAGAGAGGGACCGGAGGGTTCTGGGGCTGCTCCAGGCTCTGCCACTGACTCCTGGCACGTTACAACAATGATCGTGGAAAGGAACATGCAGTTTTTTACCTAAATTGCACTTCATACTTACTTAGATTAGGAATTATTTTCTTTTTACACAGCACCTGGCACACTGTGGTTCTACCTCGTTACTAAATCAGAATTAAAAGGTGTTACATGTGAAGTGCATTAAAACAGAAAAAAAGACCTGCAGGTATTTATGTCTAATGTTTACATAAGATTCTGTGATCTTCCTGAGCTGTGGAAGTTTACATTTTACTGGAATGGTGAGTTTTGAATCCATAATTAACAGTACAAAAGTCTTCCGTATTAACTGGTACCTTCTAAGGTGGTAGTATATGCAAGAAAAAATATATAAAAAGTGGAGACAGATAAATAAACCCTAATACAAATGCAAAGGCAATTTCAGTAAAATCTTCCAGCCCCCAGAACTGAAGTGTCACTAGGTTTGACTAAAGGCAGTGTTAGGGTCACTTTATTCTGGTACCATTGTACAGTATGCACTAATTATAAAAGTGACTGGTAATGTTATCCATAATGTCAAGGAAAGAAGTGCCAAAGGCATCAGCTCTCACATTCCACCTGATCTGACTAAAAGAGGTAGGTTTCTGCCTCTACAAGCCAAGCTGTAGTGATGTGGAAAACTAACAGGATTTCCAGCCTCCAGACACCACCAGCAATAAATAAACCCACCAAGCTGCTAGTAAAGGCACTCGTGTTCTGCAACACATTGCTGAAGTTTCCTTGGGTTATTCTGAAGTTTCAAATCTTTCTGATTTGATAGTTTCAGAGAATAGCTGTGCTAAACTGCATTCACAGTGGCTGTTCTGAAAGGCTGTTATCCTAATTTTACATCCCATTCTGTCATACAGAGACTAAGATGAGCACAATTTTTTGCCTGCATAATTTAATCTCCAACTGCAGCTACAGCCACAGTGGAAATTGTCTCTGATTCATCTCCATTCCAAGCTCTCTTTTGATGCAAGACAAGAATAAAAGCCTTATACAAAAGATCACAGTTCTTTTCTTTAAGGGAGAGTACTTGGGTTTCTCTGTGTTGGAACAAGCTTTAATTTCAAACTTTTGGGAATCTGGTCTGGAGCACATTTAAATTGTAAGAGAAGACAGGCAGCAATAGTCCTGTACAGTGTTGTACATCTGGTGTGAGCTTCCTCTTCACACTAGGGATTCTCAGTACTCTGTTTCATTCTGAAGGTAGAATTGGTAACATGCTCTGGAGGAAGGAGATATTAATCCCATTCTTACACTATCCCCCTCTTTTTTTCTCCAAAGCAGCAACGTAGCAGGGTCATGCTTCTCTGTAATATTCCTCTCATTTGTGCCATTTTATTGAAGTTTCATGAGTTGTGTAATCCCACACTGATTAAGGAGGGCTTCATAGACCATCACACCTCCAATATCTTCACCTTGTGTTCCTCTTAGCAGGTGTGTCACATACAGGGAGGACTTAACAGGAAGGTGCTCGATGGGGGTGAACAAGCTCTAAGAGGCAAATGATCCTGTGCAGCTGGTAGTAGACAGAAGTTTTTGCAGGGTTGGGTGTGTGTTATATGATCACAGTCATTAGTATATGTATTCTGCCTGTCTTACCATTACTGGTTTTCCCTTTTTGAGTTTAGCTTTGTTGGGAGATGTCATTGGCAGCACATGATAGATTGGCCACAAGCTGCAGAGGATTTTGTTGAAACAAGAGGTACTGATCTCTGCAGCAGTACTTTTGGGGTTGTGATGGTTAGTTAAGGCTTGTAATGGGATCTGCAGGGAGCACATAGAGTTCTGCACAAAGATGGGTGCCCCTTTTCATACTAAGATAAAGAAAAGCTGCAAACTACTATTAGGGGACAATGCACAGAGCAACACATGAAGGTATTTTACTGGACTTTGAACAAGGGCTGGTTTGGCTTTTGTTCCAGCTGGGAAATGTCAGCAGCTAGTATGCAAACCTCACACCAGACTATTGATGTGCCCTGTAACACTTTAGCTTTAATGTACCTCTTGAGAGCTTGTTTAATATTTCACTGAAAAGCTTTGATAAGGTGAAACTTCAGTAAGGGTGGAAAGTCTTAGACTGGCAAGCAGAAAGTGCTCTGAGCTGGGCTGCGAATTTGTTAGAACCGGCCTTGTGCTGCTTGCATTTTCCCATTGCTATTCAGGCTGGTAGTTTGATTAACTGCTTTTTCTAACAGTGTATTATAAATCCATTATTGAATTTGTTCAGACTATATTGACTTAGTGAGTGGTGTAACACTTTCCTGCTTTTTAAGATAGCAGGTCAAGAGTTGATTGAAAAGGCTAACAAAATAACAGTGGCTTGTTTATGGACAACCAAACTTTTAAAAAGGATGTAGGCTAAAAAGGATTTTTCATGAAGTAGAACCACTTTGCAGTTTGTTATTTTTTGTGGTTTTTTACAAAGGAGAAAAGGGAAAAAACTCGGCTCAGGTTGAAAATTCATAATGCTTTCTCTGTGGCATAAACAAGAAATTCTGAAGCAGCCTTCTGTATGTTACACCTTATATAACTTCATAAAGCTTAATAAGACTATTTATGGTCAGAACAAGCTCTCTATGGACAAAGAGATCTTTCTTACGTATTTTGGTAAGGTAACCAAAATCAATGACTTTAAAAATCCAGAGCATTCCACCTCGGATGAGCCTGGTCCCTGAAAATGGTTTGTAGTCACTTAAAATCTTGCTGTGAATCATAACTGATTAGCCCCTTTAAACACCAAAATATTTGTAAGACTGTAGCTGAAAATCATGAGCCATTGAGGGACTCCTGAATTACCCTACTGTTAGACTGGATCTTCTTTTTGACAGAGGTAGGAACATAGGGAATCATAACTGCACACAGAGATAACTATCTCTGGAGATCGTAACTATTCCCTGCTAAAATCACTTGACTTTGGACTTCACAAAGATTAAACTTTTATTTGATACAACACCATGAATTCTGCAGCAATAGCACTATTATAACAGACATGGATTTTTGTTTTTCAGCACGTACCCTAGATGGTAATCTACTTTTGAAGTTTCTGATGCCTCCAAATGTAATGACTCTGGAGGGAAAAGTCTCTCAAGCTGGGGTCACTGAATCTTACTAAGTAATCAAGACCTACAAGTCCCAGTCCTGTAAGCCCTTAGTGCTTCAACAGAACTGCAAACTCTTTTCATGGCTGAGTCCCCTTCCCAGCAAGTACACTTGGTCAAGGGAGAACAGTACTCTCATGGGTTTTTTTCAGGGTCTGTTGGTTAAGCTGACTGAGAATGATCCTGGTATGTCTGAGACCTTCTATATTTATTTGAAAAGCCATTCTTTATTCTGGCTGGGCTCCCAGCTAAGCGCAGAGCCTACTTCATGGTCTTAACAAGGCTGACTTATGTCACTTTGGGGAGCACAAAGGAAATTATTTGTTATATGGGAGCTGGGGAATTCCAGCCTCTGGCTTGGACGACATCTCCAGATGCTCCAAAGATGCACTGGGCTATGACAAGCTGCCCAGGCCCCTGACTGCATTAAATGGCAGCAAGTGAAGACACATGGCTCTGGCCAGTGGTATACTGAGCTTTCTGTGCTTTCATAATATGGCTTTTGTGGCTGCAAACAGTGTCCTGGTGTTTTAAGGGATGCTTACCCAGTGTAAAACTAAGAGCATGTCTAGATATTGCTGGGCTTCCCTTCTAAATGGGTTGTTCTGAAAAATCAATGTAGGATGGACAGACATGGTCCCATCTTTTTCCTGACACTGATGTTGGAAGACTTTATTTCCTGATCCCAGCATCACTCCTTGTGGGGTCTTTTGAGAAGCAGCTGTCACCTTGACCTACTTTGTGTCCTCTCCCACTTGCAGAGGAGAAGCAGACGGAAGCTTTGGGCTGCTTTGTTTTTTAGATATAGAATGTGAAGAAAATAATGGTTTCTGTAGTTAAGGATGGCTTCAAGCCATGGCTTCAATGCATGTGTTTGCACCATATGTGACCCAAGTGCTAATCTTTAAGAAACAGCCAACAGGTCAGAGCATGGATACAGAATGAGTTTGTTGTCTGTACTTTGTGAGAAAGGTTGTGGTGAGATGCTCAGCTGCAGGAGGGAATTTTGTGTAAGAGGTGACATTGGAGAGCTGTGGGTATCCCTTAGGTGTTCACCTCTCTCCATGTACTCTATAGGGAGCCTTGGCAAACATGGGAAGCACTTCAATTCCTTTCTTCTTCTATGTATTTAAATCTAAATGTGTCAGAAACACAAATCCTTCCTAAGCTTCTTGTTTTGTTTTGGTGAAGTTATCAGCTATCCTCATAGTCTGTGTGTCCTAATTGTAATAGCAATTTATTTTAAATGGAGGAAGGGGGAGATGATTTACCTATTGGCTTAGTCATTCTGATTTCCCCAGAGTATTACTGGAAGCAAAATTTCCCCAGGCATAGCTCTTTGGAGCTTAAGAGAAGTTAGAAACATAGAAATATCAGTAGAGCTCAACTTGAATTACTTATGCTGAAACATTCCTTTCCTAAGCAGAGTCTGGAAATCAGCCCTGTGCTCCTGCAGGGTGTTGCGAATCATTACGCTTGCAGCTTTAATTTAGAAGTGCAAGTACTTATATCATGCCTCAAACCCTGCAAAGCTGTTTCTAAGGCAGTTCCTGCAGCGATTGGAGAGTCTGAACTGATCCCAGACCCAGAGAGCAGTCATGAAATCATTTCAAGGTCCCTTTGCCAGCTGCTGCTGCTGCAATGGCTGGAGTGGCCATCTGTCATGTTTAAGGCTACAAATGTCAAATATCCAGGGTGAAAATGATCGAGAGGAAGCTGCTAACTCTTCCTAGCTGTATCTGTCAGTTGAATGAAAAATTACTTTTCCCTGCTTGTCTGAACTGTGGATGGCCAACACTGGTGGTGTTGGGCTCCCTGCTTCTCTGGCTCTTGTGTCCCAGCTGTGCTCCCCAGAGCTGCGCGCTCCTCCTTCGAAACGCTTCTCCTTTAGCAAGAGGAGGGCAAGGAGCTCAGCAGACAAGGGATTAAACTTCAATGCTTACCGATGCCACGGGCTTTCTCTAGCTCCAGCTAGGCTGTTTGCATCCTGCCTCCACTGGGAAGCGCTTGAAGTTGAAGCACTTACACAGTAGGTGGTGCCAAACTCTAATAAATGCGGGCAAAGTGATTACTGGAGCCCTCTCCCATCCTCGTTACTGCGTTTGGCAAGGCTCCAGACTCATCTTCGTGCTGTGAATGCTGCCCTGCAGCGTCCGTAGCCAGTTCAGAGGCTTGGCAGTTCACATTTTAATTTTCCATCAAATTACTGCAGATAAAAAGTTTCCTGCCTCCTTATTTTTCTAAAATTACAGCCAATATTACCAAACTTGGGAACCTGAATTTAAGGTTTTGGAACTTTTATACTCCCAGAGCTGCTCCCCGGGCAGAAATAGTTAAACAGGGTAGAGGATGTCATCTCCAACCTGTCAGAGCCTGACAAACAACTGTCCCTACCCTCCCCAGGGAAGCTGGTCCTTTTGGCTGTCTCACTTACTAAACTGTCACCAGTTGCAACTGAATTCACCATGAATTCAAGCCCTGGTGAGACAATGTTTTCCTAACCCAGGTACAAGTTCGAAGGGTTAGTCTTACAACTGTCTCCCATAGTTTCCAAAGGAGTGTGCAATTAGGACTTTTATGTCACTTAGATGGTACAGGATTGAAAATGTAGATTCAGTTTCTGAAAGCTTGGAATGGATGGGGGGAGGGAGGTGAAACCTTATTAATAAATTGGGAATATGAAAATTCTTGAGTTGTCATAGAGGATTCTAGTTAAGCTGCCACTAAATAAACTTCATCCCTGTCATGCACAAAACTACTCTGTATTGATGATTTTAATAAATCTGCTCAGCTAGCAGGGATGATCTAGAGTTCTAGTAGGAACAGGTACTTCTCAGGAATTTTCTTGCAGTTCCAAGTCACTTCTGTACTGCCCACATAAGCATTGACTGGGTTCTGAAGGTAACACTGTCAGGTCCCTTTTTTGGATCAATACCCTGTCTCTTCTTGCTTTAAACTTCTCCCAGACACTTGTTGAATAAATCACCATTCTGTGTGCAAAAGATGTGTAGCAAAATTACCCTTATCCTTGTCTTCCTGCATAAGCAAAGTGGGAATTCCCTTTGGCTCTGAAAGTAGCATGAAAAAAAAAAAATCCACAAATGACATTGGTCTTTTGGGAAAATCATAGAGGAGCTATTCTAATGTCTAGGCCAGATGAGGAAAATACTGGAAGAGGCAGGAGATGCTGTCATGCTTCCCCAGCTAAGGGCTATCTGCTTGAACTCTCCTACCTACATTATCTGTGTTGCATTTGAGAGGCAAGATATCTGTGAACCTACTGTTGGGTACCCAGTAGAGCTGGAGACTTAAGCAGAGCATCAGAAGGGGAAGATGACCATGGTTGTCCCTATGTACTACTGAGCACCTTTTTTTTTCTTTTTGTGCAGCATGAAAAGTAGTGGGATGCAGCGAGGGCTGGCATAGAGTATGCTGTACTTGCAGCCACCCATTGGAGTTTGCTCCTAAAACATTTAAGAATCACAGAAAGGCTCCTTCGAGTTATACTTTATGTGTGAAGCTAAGAGTTAGGAGATCAGGACCTTACAGGGTAGTCATGAACAGCATTAGAAATGAAGGCATATAAAACAGCAGAAGAGATGCTTTGAAACAAGCTGCCAAATAGTGAATAATCACAGTGAATCTAAATGAGACCAAGCTACCTCTCTTCGACTTCTCTTTTCTTTTCTTTTCTTTTTTTTTCCCGCTTTTTTTCTCTGAGAACAAAAAGCAGAATAAATAAGCCAGTCAGTGAGACTACTGGAAATGACTTTGAAGTTGGTGATGAAAGAGAATTTTCCATCCTGTTTGAATTACAGATTCCTTAGCACAAAGCATCGCTGGTTCACTTCCACCTCAGCAAATCCAATTGGGGTGTCTAAGCTCCCACCTCACCCCACCACCTGACCCTCCTGGGTGCCATTCCAGTGGGTGGGTTCAGCCAGCTGTGGTCTGCACTGCAGACATGGCCTTTCACAGTAGGAGCTGAAGCTATTGGTTCACCATCCCAGCTCATGGGAAGTTTGCAGTGACCATTTTAAAGGCTGTATATGTTATCTGGGAGGGAAAAAAGAAATGTCTTTCAAGCAGTCATAAGGTCTTTTGGCCCTTGGTTTTTGCTTTTATTTTGTGTCCAAGGGCCAAGAGAGCTGCAATAGTACGGCAATCTTTAGTGGTAACTTGAGTGTTAGGTTGTGTGTAAATTAACACTTGAACACTTCCAGGGGTGAGACAGCCACAGCATCCCTGGGCAACCTGTTACAGCATCTCACCACCCTCATAGTAAACAATTTCTTCTTAATGTCTAACCTAAATCTCCCCTCTTGTCCTCTTATTACACACTCATTCAAAAAGTCCCACCCCAGCTTTCTTAGTCATCTTCAAGTGGAGAGTGGGAAAGAAAAGGTTAAGCAGCTATCTGCAAAACCATTCCCTTTAACCAGAGGGACAGAAACACGCACAGAACATGTGACACTGATGCAGAGTAAGTATCTCATGAGCTGGCCTCCTAATAGATGTCTCTCCCAAAAGGAAGAAGCTGGGGTGTCAGTGACAGTTTCAGTGCCCACAAGAGTGGATGATGAAGCCTCTGGCAGCTGAGGTATCCTCCTCAGAATCTGGAGATCTTTCTTCTATAGTGTTGTTATGAAATAAAGGTTTGGCCATTTTTCAGCAGAAGGATGCAGTGAATACAGCAGACACTGCACTGACAGAGATTGGAGCTGGGTGGTACTGGTGATGTGGTGGCAGCTCTGAAGGCTGCAAGCCTGCCTGTCCTGTACTTGTAAATGCAGGAATAATTGAATGCTTTGCCAGACCATGCTCTTGTCTTTAGGTATAGTTGCAAATGCACTATGTGCTACAGAGATCTCTCCCTGGAAAAAAAAAATGCCATTTACAACCTATTTTAAAGTGGTTAGCAGAGTTTGCAAACACAATAGCCTTGGAAAAACTGTGTGGTAGAGTTCCATCTGAGACTGTTGTTATTCTGCCTTTTATGCTATCTCATATCTATGGCAGCAGAATAGGTTAGAGTAAAATTATTGTCACAGATTATATTAGAAACAGCCAGTGTGGTAAAGGAACCAAAAAAGAGGGATAAGAAAAGAGATGATAAATACCTCCGTAGAACACTTTAGCCAGGTATTTTTAAAAAAATGTTAGACATTAAGATATTTTTTCAGCCTCCTGGTATGTAATACAGATGCCAGATATTTTTTTTTCAAAGTAAATTATATGCACATTCCTCTAGAAAATAACTATCTGATGCAGTTACCAGTGAACAATAAGGCACCTGTTCCCTGCCAAGTAATGCAGATGCCAAGGTCCTTTCATAGTCCCACCACCAGAAGGTTCTGAAAAGTTTTCCCTGGTAACAGCATAGTGGTCATCACTGCTCAGAAATGAGATGTAAAAGTCAATGCTGTTTCTTACAGTTTCATACTGAATAAACTGAAATATTAATCCAGAGCCCTGAGCCTAGCATGAAGAAACAAGGCTTGGAGCACAGAAGGACGAGAGTTACAGTGCTTACACTTCCTGACAAAGAGGTCAGGTTTTGTCATTTTTTCTCTACAGAACTTGAGCAGGATCTTAGTGTGCTCATACAGAGGTCAGCAGTGAACACTTGTGAGATCGCTTTGGTACCTGGTCTGGCTTCCTGCAGCCCAGGGAATCTGCGTCCCACCCAGGGTCACCTGGAAGTTGCCTCGGGCAGATGGGTGTTATTATAGGACTCTCCACTTAGTGTCCTCGTTTGCTTGCTTTTTGGATCAGCTAAGAAAGGGGAGGACTTTTGTTTCAGGAAGGACTAAAAGGCTAAAGAGCAAGAATACCTGAGAATCCACCTGTTTTACATAAGGGGTCAATGTTCAATATTAAGCCCTCTCCAGGCTTTCGGAACAGACACCTTGGTTTTGGCAGCATCTCCTCTGGTGCTGTTGGGTTTGAATGGCTTCAGGATGCAATCCACTCTTGTAGATAGGGTAATCCACATTCAGGGGCTTGGCTTAACTCCTCTGAAGCCAATGGAGCACAGCAAACTGCTGTGGAAGGGTCTAATACTGAACTGAAAATCCTTCCTGATCCAAAGAGCGTGGCAGTCTATTGTGGATAAGAAAGTGATCACCTCTCATCACGTGCAATTTAATGCCTTGTGGAGCTGCAGAGGAACCTTTTCATATTTCCCCCTTGCCCAGTTCTTCAAAACTGAATTGGGCCTCTTTGAAACAGGAATAACTTTAGTAAATCAACAAATTTATAACTAATTTAATAATATCAGTATGATAGCTATCACTCACCTTGACAAAATTCTTTGTAACATTTATATTATGGGAAATTAAAAAAAAAAATTAAAAAAATTAAAACTAAAATAAAAAGGAGATCCAAAAAGTTTTTACTAGTCTGGATGGAGAAGGGATTGAACCAGAGCTTCATATTGTGGATCAGCCCTGTGCTTTGGTACATGGTACAGTAATTGTTGTGGGGAATCTTTCTTTTCTGTCCTTGAGACTGGGTAGTCCTGAAAGTTTTACTTCTGTAGATGGTGGAAGACAAAGGCTTCATGTTTTCCTTCATGAATGAACAGCATTGCATTTCAGATTGGCCTAATTTTACAAAGTTCCCCTATTATAAGGTCAGAAACTGGGGGGGTTTTTACAGGCCTTGTACAAAGACATCTTGTCTCCATACAATAGCACAAATGAGAGAAAATCCAGCCCTACCACTGAGGATTTGTTCCAATGATAAACACTAACTCTGGTTTAGAATACTTTGCCTTATTTCTTTTGTGAAACTTCTTTTCAGCTTCAGTTTTCAGCAAGTTGTTCAAGAACTGTGATTCCCGGTAAAGTAAACTCTAGAGGGGGAGAGTTTTCTGTTCATGGAGAATATTTGTTCACATCAATTCATGAGCTGGACTTTAACCCAGTAATTCCACTAACAATTTAGTAGTGAAATAAGAGGATTACCTCCTTCAGTTCCCATTTCTCTTCCTCCAACTCAATACTCATCAACCCAGAGTCTTCTAATTATTTTCTAGGGCTTCCAACCTTTGTTCAATTGAGAATTAATTTATACAATTTTATCTGACAGCATTTTAAGTCTATTTAAATCCAGCTTAATTTGATCCTGCTCCTTTGCTGCATAATTCTTTGTTCTATTTCTTTGTCCAGCCAAATCTCAGCACATACCCCTCTAACCCAATCCGGTTTTTGTTATGAATTGTTAGTATCCAGCTTGTGCCTATTGGGAGCCAACTGGCAGAGCTGCTTCTGTGTGCAAGATCAAGACCAGGGCTGAAAAAAACACAAGCATTTCTTTCTCCAGGGTGTAATTTGAGAGCAGCTGGAAGTCGTGGGCAGCCATTAGTGTAAAAGGTGTGAAACACCCACTATCTTTAACTAGGTGCATCTCTGACAGCAGAGACTGTTATTGATGGGACCAGTGATGGGACTGCACCAATGGGCCAATTTTCTGTGTAAATGTAACTCACACTGCATTTCTTCATAGATGGGAAAACCCACTGAGAGAACTGATTCTATTTGGGTGAGTTGCACTGAAAGAATATTGCTATTTTAGAAATAACCATTTTTGGTTTTGATGTGCAATACAATAAAGCACAAGCTGAATTATGCTGGGTTACTATAATTATTTTGAAAGCTCAGCATGGAAAAATTTGTAACAGCTCATGTGCTCACATCAGGGATCATTTCAATTTTACCCTCATGAGCAGTTGTTCATTCATGGCTGATTGCAACAATCTTTTAATCAAGAAAACAGCGTGGATATTTTATTCCAGCTGTTAGCAGGGGTTGTGAGTAATGGTGAGATTAATTTTACAAGATGAATTTGAGAACTGAATCTCTTCAAGTAATACTTCCTAAATAGAAAGAAAAGAAAAGAAAGAAAGAAAAAAAAAAGGTGGCTTTTAAGCTTCTTTAGAAGGAAAGATGGTGTCAAGTTCAGCCTTTCAGCAGCATGTTGCAAATGTGCCCCTATCCTAGAAGCAGCAATGGAAAGATCTGTGTCACAGGCAGCCCCTAGAGGGGCAGCTTTTCCCCACTGTTCTTCATGTGGCAGCACTGGGCAGAAGCTCTGGTTTGATTCACCAGCAACAAATCATAATTCACTATTTGACTGAGCCAGCACACAACAGCACAGCAGGAAGCAAGGATCTCCCTGTTCATTCTCCTCACTGCTCAAATTATCTCATGCTGTGCTTGCTTACTCTTTGGTGTCCAAACCCAGCATCTTACCAAATACCTTAAAGGCTGGTGGTGTAATTTGACAACAAAAAGGTGGGCAGAGGCTGTAGCTGGATTCCTGATTATAGTCAGATGTGTCTTCCACCATAATTTCTAAGTGGAATCCATCCAGGTAGGAATGGCACAAGCAGCAGCACTTGCACTGCAGAGTTGCTTTGAAAAAGGACCCATTTGGGTGTCACCAGTGTCAAGTCAGTGTTAAATCTCAGGATGTTGCATGGCTCAGTTCCCTATTCTTACTGTGATGGCTTGTGCCTTCTCTGACTCTCCTGCAGGCCAGTTTGGATCCATGCTTCCTCATGGGGAAGCTACTCAGAGTAGGATGCTAGTCAGACTTCTACTCAAATGGCCCATCTGAGGAGACAAGAGTTTACCCCACAGACCTCACAACTGGTTTCAGTGACTAAGTTTGGGAGCATGTGAGGGAGACACCCATGCTGTGAGAATCAAGCCTCAATTCAGACTTTAAAATATTCACATATGGAGCAGGACCAAAGCCCTGCCAAGCCAATATCAGGTTTGCAATCAAGAGATATGAATAAGTAGTCTGTAATGAAATGAACACCCTGCTTTTATAAGTGGTCTTGTAATCTAACAAGCAAAGGAAAAAACATACCAAGGACTTATTTTTTTTTTTTATCAGTGAAGGAAAATCATTGCTAAGTTATGTGCAACTCAGGAGCTTTCCCATCAAATACAAAAGCTTATGGCCAAGATGCTTTAGCCTTGCCAGGCACAGGTGAAGCAACTCCAGATATCAAAGGTGCAACTGTGAGAGGCTTCCCTTCTATTTGCCCAAATAAACTCTTGGTGACTTCACTGGGAATCCTGCATAGCTGCAGAATTCAGGCTGGGGGCAGTTATCATTAATACAATAAAAATCAAATGAGAAATCCCTGGTTAGTTATGTAATTGCTACCCATTTTCCCTGCTTGCTCTCCAGACAGATTTGGTTTAGAGAACTGTTTTTTCTGTTGCCTTTTTCTGGAATGCTAATAGGGACTGGGAGACTTGAACCTGTTCAAATTGATCTCTTGATGTTTCTCAATCATTTCTATATTGACATTATTTCACAATGTGAAAATATTTGGGTCTGTTGTACAGAATCAAAAAGCTTTGATGTGCCATACTTCACCCTACCCAATACTTTCAACATGGAGAGAGTATAAATTGACCTCTGTTACTGTCATATATTCCTTATCTGTTTAGTGGCATGAAAACTCCAAGCAAATCTTCTACAGAACCTCCCTGCCCACAAATACTGAAACTTAGCACCTATGTACCATTACACATCATAGCCATGTTCTCTTAGATCTTCCACTCCTGTTAGTGGATCTCTATTTCTAGGCAATGATCAATGCACTCAATAGCTCATGTCATCTTCCAGTGGTGAAAGGAAATTCTCTTATGAACAGCCAGACTGCTTTCTGCCAATTATGGGTGAGCACCTGTGACCCAGAAGTTGTTTTCTTTCTGCAAGTGACTGAATTTTCTTCATACTCTGTTATGATACTTCCTCAAATGTCTCAAGTCATGACACTTGGACTTCCCTTTTCTGTGGCTTCTCTGCTTGAGAAATGCTGCTCAAGCTTCCACATCATGGAACTGCTCGTGATCTTTGCATGGCTGAGGGGGAATGAATAGGTTCCATCTACTAGCCCACTTCAAAGCCTTTTATTTCTGGTCTTGATTTGGATCTTGGCTGGGGTCTGCGTGAAAACTGACATCACTTGACAACTGTTTCTTAAATGAGCCGGCAGTTTCTATTTTCCACAGGGTTATGGCTGGTATGGGATAGTGAAAAATTTGGTGACACGTTCTCAACAGAAAAGAGTCCAGGGATTTAACTAACATGCAATCTGAATTTCTGGAGTGTGTTGAAGCATCTCTCTAGATCCTGTGACACTCAGCTTTGCTTTTTTCAAAGAGGTATTTGTAAAAATGAACAGCCTTCCATGAACACCAACCAGGCCTGCTGAGCAAGGGATGGGAAGAGAAGGCAGAGTCCTTCCTCACTCACGCAACACATCTTTGTTTTACCTCTGAAAATAAATAGTTCACTTTTATTAGAACCTAGCAGCAAGCAGAAGGTATGTGAAGAGGAGCACAATCCAAGCAGCAAGGTACCTGGATGCTGGGTAAGCAGTGACTCTTCAGGCTGAAATCCTTAGGCCTGTCTTTGAAACAATTCCAGATTCAATTCCCTTTATAGGAAGCCCTGAAAAAGAAGTTACCTTGTACCAACCATGATGGCAATTCTAGTGACTTTCCATTCAAGATGGTCCTTTTTTGAGTAAGGAATATAAATACCTGATCTAATGCTTGGCAGATCCACTGAGCTGTGAGTGGGTTTTCTCCTTCTAAAATTTGCTGTGCTTGAAGGTTTCCCATCAACCACTTTTAAACAGTAGGGCAAAAAGCTTCTGTTTTCCTATTTCCCACATGTGAAATGAGGTAACAGTTCCTCTGAGGGTTGATTTACTGATGTTTGTAAAGCTTGTGGTGGTTTCTGCCTGAGGATTTCAAAAGGCTTTCTGTCTAGCGTAAGTACCCTGACTTCAGCAAAGCTATGAACTAGATTAATATCTACATCTTGTGCTAGAAACTCCTAACTAATCTTATTAAGTCCTTTCCAGACCCAGATCAATACCTGAAATGCACTCTGTCCTGTAATTAATCTGATGAGCCATGCTACTCATGTTTATTGATCCCTTCACATTTTTCTTGAGTTTTTTTTCTTTTTAAATTAAACTGGTTTAGCAGAAACAGGGTCATGATCTCTGTTTCTCAGTAGCTTTTTCATGTCTTTATTAAATATCCTGTGCTGAGTGCACTCAGTAATTCAATGATCCTGCCCTGGTGAAGAGAGCTGGATAACAGGGTCTTGAAGAAGCTGCACAGGGGCAAGTCTGGCAGTTTGATGGCTCCTGTGTGAAAGCCATTGGTCAGACCAGCCTGGCAGATGTGTGAATTTGTTCCACAGAGATGTAAATGTGTGATGAAGCATGTGGACCTATATGCGTTAGAGCAGCAGCATGTTAGCCCCTACCTCATCCAGCCAGGTGTCCTCCTCACCTGTGTTTGGTCTGCTTCAAATCATGAGGGTAGGGTCTACCTCTTGATGAGGACAGTCTTCTGACACCTGGCTCTTTTTGGAATGAAGGGCTGTTCAACAACAGCCTCACTGATTGGTGATGGACTATGGCACTACTAATTGGTGAGGGTATGAAAACATTGACCTTTAGATTTATATGACCTCCAGAAAAAACAGTGCCTAACCTTAGTTCATGAAGAATATAGATGACTTCATGAACAGTATAAATAACAGCAAAACTTTGAAGTAAGATGTAAGAGCAGAAAGATTTAATGGAACAGTATTATGACTCAATTTTGTTGCCATTGACCAACAGTCACAAACTTTTTATATGCACAAGAAATCATGAAAGAGATGGAAACAATATAGCAGCATTGCTATCTTTTTCGTCAGTCTTTAGTCTGTTTATTTGAAAGTGGTTCACCTAATCGAAGGCTTCAAGAAGGAGGTGCTGGAGAGGTTTATGGCAACAGAAATGCAAGACTGAGGCAAAACACCGAGATACTGGGTGGAGAGCAAAGCAGTCTGTCTCAACCAGAGAGATTATCTAGTCTCTAGAGTTGCCTATGGAAAGCTGAAGGTTTTCCCATGTAGAGTGGAAATCACAAATACTTTTGGTGTTTGATTTAAGGTTTCTCCATGAGACACAAAGAATATTGCACAGCTGAAAATACAGTACTTGGAATCAGTAAGGAAGTTTTATTCACCTCCCTGCAGGACCTGCTAAAGGTGCCTTTGGGCTCAGCCTGGGCACACATGTGGCCTTCACTGCCAGGGGCACACAAGCACTCCCATTCCTGCAACAAAATTTTAGGAGAAAGCTCTGTATAGTTTGAATATTCCCATGTGGGGTGGGCGAAAGGGAGTAGCTCTGGGTCTCCTCTCCCCCTTCCTCCTCATGGGAATCAAGCATGAGAGCTAAGTGCTTCCTTTTCTGAAGCTATTATTGGCAACCAATGCAAAATGTCCCTTTTTCATGACAAGTAAATGACCTACTAAGTACAGGCTATAAAAATTCAGGTCATGTTTTCTGTTTCATTAATATGCTGCCTGACAAAGCCTTTGCCTGCTGGGGCTCTCTGCTGGGCAATGGGAGTTAGAAAACCCTTAAGGATTTCTCGCTGTCGTTCGGAGATAGAAAGGCAAATAGGCTTCTAAAGGAAGGAAGGAAGGCTCCCAAAAGACAGTCTGCCTTTGTGTCCTGATCTCATGAGCAACCACAGGAGGAGGGAAGTAATGCCATTTACACACATAGTCCCAGTAGTGTGGGGTTTGAATGCTTTCATGTTTCACTAATGGCTGGCTCTTACTGTTCCAGAAGTCATCAGAAAGATTTTCCTTGATTGAAACAGGCAGTGGACCAAAAATGTTATTTGGCCATGAAATTTTTTGCAAAGTTGACAAGTAGGGGAGAAGAAAAATATGAATCAGAAAGATAGTCCAAGGGAGGAGTCCCTTTGAAATGCTTTTCTACAAAAATATTGGCTACCACAGTTTTTGGTCCAGTAGCATCAAGAATTTACTGGAGATAGTTTTTCTTTCCATGTAAAACTATCTTTCAGAAATCAGAGAAATGTCTCCCTGCAGGAAACATCCAACTTGTATTACTTCTAGGAGTAACTGCAGGACTTTCCCATAAAGGAATTAGGGAGGATGGACCTTCATTCACATGCTTGGCTAAGGCAGCACTAACCTAAACCTGGATTCTGCCACCATGTAATTCTGGAAGTTTGGATCCAAGTCCTTTTCCCTGGGTAGGAAGTTTGGGCTTAGAGGAGTATGAAGAGCATTAGCTTGGCAATGTTGAGTAACATGCACCCTGCTTTACTGACTGCATTCTCTGGGCTTGCAGGGTGGTAGCTGATGTGCTGGCAGTGTTGTTGTGCTGTGCTGCCAAGGGCTGAGGATTGCCTTCCCAATTCCAGGTCAGCCCCCATCTCTCTTGCCTGTTTCCTCAGCTATGAGCTGATAAAGCAAGTTTCATGGGGACAGCAGGGAGATCTGATATGTAACCTGACAGATCAGTGCCCATCACAAGGCTATAAATACTTCCTCAAGTCAACGGGTATTTCCAGGTTTGGCATCCAGGTATTCTGTTGAACCATTTCTTGACAGAGTTGGATTTCAGGGACCAGGCTGCTTCATGCCCTCTTCTGTGTTGCTATCACATACCTTATTCTCCACAGTGCTCTTGCCCAGAATGCCAATGTTTTGGACCAGCACCATAAGCCTTACTCCAGGGATACTCAGCCTGCAATGAATGCATTGATTCATAGCTTATTTTTAAAGCCAGAGGGAACTGCTATGCTCATTTGCTCTGACCCCAAGCGTGCAGTAGCCACAGGAGTATTTATAGTTCTGTTTACAGCTTTCTGCTCTCTATATACAAGCCAATAAGGCCAAGTAAGGAGTAGGGTCCCTGGCCCAGTATAGGTTTGACAGCCACTACACTACAAGCTCAACTGCTTTGTTAAGGTATTGCCCCCAGTAAATGTCAGGGCAGCCCAGCCTCTGCTGATGGTGGCAGAGCTGCCATGCACAGGTCTTGCTTCATGTACCTCTGTGGTCTGTTTGCAGCACAAGCAGAAATAAGCTCCAGGTGCAAGAACAGAGATGTAGGAAATCCTGGGTTTTTACTTTAGTTTTTCTTAAGTCTCCATGCTGAGCCTGTCTTTCATCACCTTCTCTTGGGGGATCCTCTCTCCTGTGTTCTAACCATACTGAAGCAGCCCAGAGGATGCGTAAGGTTACTGGATAAGATGGTTGAAAGGAGCCTAGGGAATAACAACTTGTTGGGAGGTGATGGAGAAAGGCAGGACAGAGCCATTAAGATCTGCAGCTGCTACAGCTCTCCCCACATAATATTTCCCAACATGTGTTTCCTGGATTTTGTATTTTGAGTTGTAGTCTAAGACACAGTGTGCTCCAGTGCCATGGTGCTTCATCTCAGACATGGTGCTTGGCCTGACCTGCCCAAAGCTCAAGCAGTCCAAGATAAACTCTGGTATGTGGGGGACTGAGATCATTAAAACTGAAGCAGTACAAATATGCCCCCCCTCCCCATTTGTTGTGTTCTCTCTTCATATCCTACAGCAAGCAGTGGACACTTGTCTTTTGTCTGTGCTTTAGCTCTTGACATGGGGTGACTGTCCAACCAGAAACCTGAGCATTAAGTAGAATGATTAAACAGCTTAGCTAATTTTTCTTCCTGCTGGATGTTAGATTTCTGCAGGTTAGCCCACTGCAACTGCTTTTGAACTGCCAACCTGACATAAGAAGCCCTTGTCATTCTTTTTCAAGTAAACCAGCAATTACAATATTTCTTAGAATAAGATTTTCATAGCTAAATTCTGTTAGTGTTCTGATTGACATGTATCCATTCAGGTTCAAATCCCCCTGAGAGCTTGTCTTTTTCATCAGATTGTATTTGTAAGTGAACATGTAACTGACTTGAACATTGTACTTCCCTCAGATGAAATCCCTAAGAGGGAAAGTAATTACCTTTTTACATGCAGAAATAGTAAAATCAGATGGAACTAATGCTTTACTAGTTAAGAGAATCAGTTATTAATATTTCTGGATGGAGGCAGCACAGTCACCAAGGGCCTTGCAACTGTGAATCTCTCAATCTTGCTCTTGGGCAAAGTATATGCCGTTGTCTCTAATCTGTTCCATCTCTCCTCAAGCAGCTCACCCAGCAGTGTGAACAAATTGCCTGGAAATGTCGTCATCAGGCTTCATCTGGCACTATCTCCCCTTCTGTTTTGGTCATTGATTTCCTCATCTCCTCTGCCTTAAAGCTCACATCATGCATTAATTTGTGGCTCTCCAGCACTGAAGCAGCTGCCCTGAGCTTTCCCTGCTCAACACCAGCAGCTTTCATCCCCTGAAGTGTCCTTTACTGGTGCTCATACCAAGATCTCCTCAATGTGTCTCAAGTGGCCTCCCTGCCTGCTACTTAACAGCATGTGCTCTGCCAGCTTTTATTTCATCACAAGAGAGCTTAGAGTTGTTCTGGTTCTTGAAATTGGGTAAGATTTGGTCTCTTTCCTACAATGACTCAGTGTGCTAGAGAAATTACTCCTGCCTTGCACGAGCAGTGGCCACGGAGCTCTCAGAGCTGTGTCAGCCTCTGCTTGCCACCAGCTCCCCTCTGGAGAGCCCTTTGCCAGCAAGGAGCTGCTCCACACTCTGGTCTTATGATTGTTAAACACAGAGTCCATTGATAAGTAACACAAATGCATGAAGAGCACAAGAACCAGCAGTTGTTGCAGCGTCACCTTAGCTAATACAGACTTTTCTTCTGTTCTTTTGCCCATGTGCCTGTGGCCTTTCAACACCATCCATTGCATTTGGAATAGGTATCTCTGTGTACCAAACTCATACTCCACTCTCATTGCAAAAGTGTCCAGGATCAGGCCTTTAACATGCAAGTCAGCACAGAAAAACTATTCTGTAAGAGAAAAATATTGTCTGGCTGCTCACTGACCACACACTGTATTTTCTCTGAGTTTGATCAGTGCTTCTTACCAGTCCTGATCTGCTGCCGTGGTTTAACAGCCAGGTACCACCCAGATGCTGTATCAGAACTGATTGCTGAACTGCAGCCTGCTTGGGCAGCTTAGCTACAAACTTTTGCCTGTTGTAGGCTTGCACAGCTGTTCCCAAGAATCTAATCTGACCAGCAGAAACTTACTTTCCTTGAATTTTATTAGCAGCAATAAAGTCCCACTTTTCCTCAACATTTGTAAACTGAGTGCATCTGACATGGACGTAAGTGTATGATGGTAAGGCCTCTCACATGAAGCCCTTACTCCTAAATTAATGGTGATTTAATAGGTATAATTCCATACAAAAGAAGTGTCAGATAAAATTAATCTACTTCCTTAGGGAACTGTGCTCTTTTGTAAAGCTCTGCTTATCCTCATCTTTCTAGAAACCAAATTAGCAGTCTCTTTGTTTAACAGATAAATTCCTCATCCCAGGCCTGGAATATGTGTGGAAAAATATTTCCAGAGTCCATTGTTATAATTAAATGGGGAAGGGGGGAAATATTAAATATTCTTTGTATCCTTCCTAGTGGCAAGCAGCAAATGAGTAGGGAGAAGGAGTTGATCTCTTCTAACAATGGAGAAAAAAACAGTCTTAATCTTGAAGCTGATGCTGGCAGCATGTGTTCAGGGCAAGTCACATGAAAGGCAAATTGAGAGAAGAGCAAAGACTCCCAAAAGAAAATTACTGATTTTCATTTCTGTATTCCTGTTTACAGGGCCTTTGCTGTAGAAATAAAAGTGCTGCACTTCCCTGTCATGTCATCTTGGTTAAAAGGTGCAGCAGCACCATCTGCCCTGAGCTTTCTGTCTGTGTCCTCATTGCATGTTTTCTATGTATAAAACTTCCTGGGGACTTCTTCTTTGTGACCCATTAATAGAGAGTACTGCGTGGTGGGTCTGGCCCGGACCTCTTGCAGCTGTTACAGCCACACCATATCCCATCTTTAGCCACCCTGGCTTTTAAGCAGTCACGTGTGAACTTTCATCGGGTTTATGTAGTTGCATGTGAATATCACTAGATGTCCTCTACTCCTAAGTAGCTTTACTGCAGCCCGTGCCAAGCACCATACAGAAATCCAGTGAAATGAATCTCAGCTGTTTAAGATGTCTCTTTTTTATAGCTTCATTGTTTCTAGTCCATAGATGCACAGCAATATTTCTCATCCATAGCCTGAAGGAGTGATTTGCTACATCTGCCGAACTGGACTTACAGTGACAACAAAACTATTGTGTTAGTTTCATGCAAATTTGAATCCAGCTGGCACATCACCAAAGCACCTCAACTTTTTCCTTTGTCTTTCATTTGAGACAGACATTAGGCATGGCACAGGCTTTGGCGTCCTTGTGTTCTTCTTCAAATTCAGCACAAAAGGCCAGGTGCGTGGGTCTCCCCTCTAGCACGATCTGACCCAGTGCAGAATGATGCTTGCATCTCTGTGGGCTGCAGCTGGGCACAGCTCCCTGCTCCAGCACAATGCAGCTGCCCAGAGTGCCAGCAGTGCCTTGTTATCTCATGGGAGGGCCTCCTTGTTCCTCAGATCCCATCTCCACCCTCTGCCTTCACTCCACTGACCTCTTATCCCAGGCTACGTGGCACTGGCAGAAACTTCCACAGGCAAACATCTTACCCATTGTACTGTTCCTGCAGAGTAGATACTGCTTTTTTTGTGTGTGTGTGTGTTTGTAAACAGCTCCTGCCTTGCTGCCGTGTTCTGCAGTTCCCTGTGCTTGCAGCCACCCACTGCAGACCTCTGCTTGCACACAGCATGCCAGAGGCAGGCAAGGGAAGAGTCCCCAGCTGCCAGCAAAACAAGCCTAGAGGCTCATGCTGCATTAACCTGCTCAGCTTTAATATGGGACAATAAACAGTCACATTCATCTTGCTCTGATAGTGAAATATTATGCTATATAAATAAAGTGCCCTCTCATTTAGAGACAGTTTGCCTGAAGTGCAGTTTGACCTGAGCAGTTCAGAGACTGAATGGTCACTTTAATCTATAAAGCGAAGTTGAAAGAGACTGGAAATGTCGTGTGTGTTTAAAAATGTATGGGAGGAATTGTTGGCTGAAATCTTAAGGCAATTTTTTCTTTTAGCTTTGTATTAAGTTCTATGGTTTGAAGCATTGCCCATCCTGTGCACACACACACCCCCAGGGATGGCTGCTGAAGGGGGAGCTCTTCCTACCACTGCCTCTACTGTCAAATTGAACAAGTAGTTTTGTCTGAGGGCTCCTTGGCGTGACTCAGCAGGATACAAAAATGCACTTAAATAGGAGTTGTATTGTGTAAGGACTCAACCACAGCAGCAATTCCTCTTTAGCAATATTGTTAACTAATAAGCACTACAAGAAATTTAATGCTGCTCCAGATACTGGCTGGAATTGAGAAAGAAGTTTTTGGCTTTCTTCCTTACATAATTTTAGTATTCCTTATGGGCAGGAGGGCTACTAAGAACTGAGGAATAGCCCGAAGACCCAGTGTACAGGAGCCAAGCCATGGGCTTTTCCTCTCGGATGTTACTGACTTGGACATGAAATGCATCAGATATTTCCAGGTTTGGGTGTCAAAGTATCAGGCTTTGCTGGAAAATACAGCTATCTCCACAGAAGCAGAAATGTGCCTGCTCTAAAGTACGATCCCTTTAAGATGCCCAGATACAAAGGTAGATGCTTAAATTTGAAGATCTAAACCTGAAACCTTTGGCCTAAGGGTCCCAGGACTGCTGTGTCCCCAGCATTCAGTGACATTTCCACACCTTCCACGGTGTACAAACAACCTGCTGTGTTTTGAGATTTACTAAAGGCTTTTGCTCAGCAGCTTTGCCAGTGCTGCCCTTGCTCATGACAAGATGTGATGATGACAGAAAAAAAAACAGATTCCTGTCCCCAGCCCTCTCTATCAGTGTGCTAAAGAAAGCTGCCAACAGTCTGCCCTCAGGAAAAGGAAAATTTGCAGCCAGCAGAGGAGCTGAGTTTTGCACCAAATTCAGGTGTGAACCTGTGACTCTTGTTTACACACTCTTGTCTTACAAGCCCAAATGTTGATTTATGTGAAAAAAAACACCTCTGTCCCACACTTTGGCCTGCAGGGCTTCTCTCTTATGTGCCTCCTGTTTCTTGATTCTTGGTGAGATAAGTGAAGAATTTGCAGGGTGAGCCGGCACGGGTGCCCGGCTGTGGCCTCTTGCTGTGGGTCTGCTCATGCTTGACCAATGCAGATTTTGAGGCAGACCTGTGTATCTTGTTTGTAAAACAGAAGTGTGCTCCTCTCTGCCTCTCATGTACATGGAAAGACAGCATGGAGGCTCTCTTGTTTTGTGCAGGCCACAGCACAGTGCTGGATTCCCTTGGCTAGACATTTTTAGAGAGCACTGGGGTGTAAGTAATGCTAATTTGGCACAGGAGAGCTGGGGCTGTTCAGTTATAAGAACCAATTAGAGTCTTATGCATCTGCTTTGCAAACCAACACGGTCCTGGGCTGTGACCTAGCAAGGTAACTTAGCCAGAGCCTAAATGCAGCCCCTGGAGATGCTCCGGGCAGTCACATGCCTGAGCAGTCTGCAGGACAGGGCACAGCCAGACGGGTCTGTCCTTACTGACACAGATTATTCCCACGTAGAGACTGCCTGCAGCCTCTGTGAGGGCAGCGTGTGTAAATTAATGAGTGCACACGCAGAAGCAGAACTTTTGCTCCTGCCAGCTGCAAGGAGAAGGTGTAAAGCGGCAGAAGAGTCTGCAGGCGAAATGTGAAGCGCTGCTTCTGTTGTCTCCCAGTGCCACGGGCACAGAGAAATTAGGAAACGTAACCACTGCCCGTGTGCTCCCTGCGAAGTCCCATCCAGGACGAGTCGTGCTGCATTAAACACAAATTCTCTTATTGCTATAAAAACTGGGAAGGCTTCCTCGTATTTAGTATCAGCGTGTATGTCTGTAAGCACATAAAGTAGCTGGCTCTTAATGGGTTAGTGTGTGCCGCCTTCGTGTGCCACGGACTGCGTTCGAAACCTCCTGTGCCCTCCGCTTGCTGCCCCATCCACCGAGCACCGCCGGCACACAAGCGGTTGTTTCCTTCCCTCGCCGTTCTCTGCCGGCTGCACAGACCCCCGCGGCCCGAAGGGAGGGTCGGTCCGATCCCTTTTCAGCCACAACCCGGCGGGGTGCCGAGAGGAGAGAAGCGAGGCACCGGGCGGCTTTAAGGTGCCGCCGCCCGCTCCCGCCGCCGCGGTCCACCTTAACGCGGCGGCGGCGGTTGCGGCGGACGGGCCCATTGCCGCGCCGGGGGTCGGCGGGCCCCGGACCTCCCCCCGGGAGCGGCGCCGCCGCCGCCCCGTGCCCGTCGGGGAGCCACATCGAAAGGCCACAAAAAGTGAGAAATCCGTCGGTGGACCGCAGGTGATGGTGGGGCCCGCCCGCCTCTGTGAAACCCTCGCCGGCGGCACCCGGGCCGTCCCCCGGCGGCGGGGCCGGGCTATTTATAGCAGCCGCCGCGGCGATATAAGGGGTGGCCCAGTGCGGGCTTCCCCGCCGCGGCCGCCGGGGCGGGAAGGGGCGGGCAGGGGGCCGGCGGCACTGCCCGGCCGCGGGCGGCTCTCGGCGGGCATGGGCGGGCACTGAAGGCGCGGCCCTGTCAGTCCGGGTGAGCGGGACTTGGGGGAGAGGGGCTGGGGGTTGGGTGGTGCTTTTAGCGGGGGGGGGGGAAACCCAAACCAATAAATCTCTGTTTGATTCGTTTCTCCCCACCCCCCAGCCAAGCCGAGGGGTTGTGGGGTTGCGGGGTTGCGCTGCGAGGAGTTCACGGGCTCTTCCAGGCATGGGAAGCCCGTGGGAGGGGTGCGATCACTCCGGCACCCGGCGGTAACAGCGGCGGGGCTTTTCCCTCCCTCCTCTTCCCCCAGCGTTGCTGCTGAAATGCGGTGCCCCGCTCTGGCATGAGCTCCCCCCGGCCTGGAGGAGCGATCCCCGGGCACCGGCGCTGTCCCTGGCCGGAGACCGCTGTCGGGAAGAAGGAAGGGGCAATCGCCGACTGTCGTCGCGGAGCCGCCGCTCTCAGCACTGCCGGGCTCGGGACGGTACGGTCGCCTTGTGCCGCGGGTGGGATTTCGATGTCCTGGGGGGGATGGGGAGGGGGTTGTGTTTTCTTCCTTCCTTGCCGGACGCTGGAAAAGTGGCTATGTAAAGCTATGGTCATGTCGTCTTCTGGCTGTGGGTGGGGGGAGAGAGGGGGTCACTCCGAGTTACACTGTGTGATGAAAGGTCTTTCTGAGTTGAAGGTTTGCTGGATTTTTGTTGTGTTCTGGGTCTTTTCCTCCCAGCAGATTTAGACCCACTCTAGTCGTTTTCTGACCTTACATCCTCCGTACTGTGTACTGCTAGATCTCCTGTTTTCCATTGAAACTGCTCTTGGACCACTAAATACTTCGTGAAAGCGTCGAGATTAATGTTTATATGCTAGGCTTTTAGAAGGAAGTTGTATGTGCTACCTTTTAACTACCAAGAAACAAGGAGAGGAGGAGGTACTTTTTTCCTGGTATTACTTTTTCAGATTTAAGAAAAGCTGAAACACAGCTGAAGGACACTGACTTTTCAGCTCTTGTGCTTGGGATTGCTGCGGATTAGAAAAGAAGAAACATTGCAAATTGGGGTTTTTTTGTTTTTTTGTTTTGTTTGTTTGAGTTTTAGTGGCTTAAGAGCTCTAGAAACATTGTTTAGAAAATTGCTTCCCAGAGAAATGAAGATAAAGCAATGCTGGCTGCAAGTGGAGGATCAACTTAAGAGTTAGACTCTGGGTGGACTGGTCTCAGCATCCTGCACTTAGCTGGATGTAGTTGTAGTAATTTTCTTTGTTGTGACAGTCACTTTGTGAAACAAATTGAGACACTATGCCACGGTGGTTCAAGTTAGGGGCGGGGGTTTTGCTACCGTAGCAAAGTGCACAGTGAAGTCCAGACCCTCAACACAGGTAGCTGCAAATCTTCTGCACTCATCAGCTGGCATTTGTCTATATTAGTCACCTAATGTTACAAAAGTCTGAAAATCTAAGACAATTGAGTAAAGTTAAGGTGAGTTAAGATGTTGGTGGCATGCTTAAAGGGATGCTATTGACTGGAACGATTTAATTTATGTCTTATCTGGAAACTGTTGTTCATACAATAGTTGGTACTAAGAACAAGGGCATTCACTTTATAGTCATACCTCAGTATTTCATACCATGGAGTGTGTAGCCCAGATTTCAGAGGGTCAAACACCCCACCAGCATGACTCTCAAACCAGAGCAGCTGCATCAGGGTCAGAGCTGCCCAGCCTCCCTTTTTACAGAAATTAAGTGGAAGTTTCAATTTATTGAAGTTTTTGGTGGTTTTACAAAGCTTTTTTTTTTTTTTTTTTTTTTTTTTCAGAGGAATTAAGACTCACAGAAACAAAGCTTGTTCATGAGGGGAGGTTTTGATATGTGTTGTGTTGAGTGTTTTTTTTTTCTTAAACTGGGGCTGAGGCTAACAAAAGGGAAAAATAGAACTGTATCATCTCATAGTTAGAGAGCATTTCTTTCCTTCTCCCCACACATTGTTTGGCACTTAGGGAGGCTTGGCATTTGGGGGCTTGAAAGGGGGCAGGAGCATGAGTCCTGTACATGAGTTGGTATTGCATTGACAAAGTAGTATGTGAGGGCAACGTAAGGACAAGTGAATATAGAAAAAATGAATAATGAATCACTATCCTTGGCATCGTGCTGTGGCTCCTTAGAACTCTTCTTTAAGTGTGGACAGAAATGGTGTCCTGTACCTTAGACCTGCATGGCCCTTGAGCTCACACCATGTGCTGCCAGTGGTGCTTCGTTACTGAGACCATCAGGGCAGAAACTCCCTTCTGCTCTTAACTCTGGGGGGCACCTTGAGGATAGCTGTTTGGCTGTGTTAATTTCTGTCCCTTCTTTTTTATCTTCCTTCTTTGTGTGTGACATTTTTTGTGGCTGGGTTCAAGCTTCAAGCCAAGTACCTCTGTGCACCTCCAGCAGTTGCCAAGCCAGGCATCCCTGCTGACCATCTCAGTGCAGGTGAGTCAGTTCATCAGTGTGCCTTATGAAAGTTTTAAGGTCCAGTCTTCAACTGGACAAGTCTCAATTTGGTTTTGCCTGGTTTGTTTGCTTTGTACTGCTCCAGCCATTCTGTCATAGCTAGTGGCTTCTCACTCAGCATCACTCAGCCTTCACAGCCTGCATAGGTGCTCTAGGTCTGTGTGGTGCCCCTACATGTGGCAGCTGCCCTCACCTCAGCCTTGTAACTGCTTCATGGCTGTGCATTCCTTTACCTCTCTTACCTGCAGAGGTGGAGGCAGAGGCAGGGGGATTGCACCTTGGGAGTGTGCAGCCCAAGATGTAGAGGAGACTTCAGGCCCTGGAGATGGAGGATATTAACATGAGAGAACATGGAACAAATGTGAGGGAACACGGGAACAAAGAGAGGAGTGTTTTTGCATGGTGGTGGTGTTTGCATAAGCTTTTACGGTTGTAAATAACTATATCAAGGCTAGGGAGGACAGACTCAGTATGGAAAATATGGAATTCATTTTCAGGCTTTCAAGACAGTACTCTAGACAGGGTTGGGGAAGAGAAGCCATGTTAAAAGAAATGGAAACATGCCTTGAAAATGACCTTGCAGAGATCAACAATATTATTTTTAGTGTCTGAGGCACCCATGCTTAATTAAATGTAAAACAGAAGGGGTTGGAAGGATTTGGTCCAAGTGAAAACAGAATGAGCATGGGACTGGCAGATTGGGAGGAACATTAGCCCACTCCTTGGTGGAGTTACTGCTTCTTGTTGCTTACAGAGGGACTTGACAGAAGATCTCAGTGGGGAAGGGAGTACAGCCTTCCTGTTCTACTCGAATGTCACTGGCTGTATTTTTCTCTGTGGGGAAAAGAAGGCCCAGTGGGTCACATCCTGCGTGTTTGCATCCAAAGTAAATCTAGAGCAAGTCCATTGACTTCAATAACATCTGCAAGAAACCATGACTGGCTCTTTCTGAGCAGAGAACAGCTGTAACTTCAGATGCTGAATTTTTTGGCATGCTTATTTTTTTGAGATTTATGACTCTTTTATTTTTCTGTTTGAGAATGTAGCAGGGCAATTGCCAATCCATGCATGCATGTATATATGAGAAAATGTCAGTGGAGGAGTCATATGTATGGAAATCTTGCATAGGGATATGGCAGCCTGGGTACCTGTTCTTAGATGATGAAATGATTATATAAAAACATGTCTGTTGAAATAATGATTGAGGGAAGAGGTTGGGGGAGGTTAATGATATTTTTAAGTGGTTTGCTGTACTTACAGTACTTATGGTACTTAGTACTGACTTTCCTGCTAATTTTACTGCTTCAGACACTAGTTTTTTAGTAGGTTGTGGTTAGTGGTGCACAGACATATAGGTTTAATGAGAGGGAGTAGTCCAATGGCTGGAGCTGGCTAAAGGGGTAGGAAAGCTGCCCCCAGGTACCTTCTCTGTCACAGGCTGCCCAAAGGTGGGTAGGCTGGTAAGGTCAGCAACTCTTAAATATGTCCATTATGGTGAATCTACCTCTACTGTGCCCAATTTTCTTCTTACTAAAATGGGGTAGTAGAAGTTTCTTCTTTGTGGGGTGTGTTGGGAGCATAAATACAGCAAATGCTGAGGTAGTTCAGAAGGCATCTAAGTGTCAGAGGTACTCTGGGATTGGATTCGCTTCCTACTGCTTCTCCTCTAGTCAGAACTGACCAGCAGAATTACTCAGTACTTCTACAACTAAGGGGTTTTGTTAATTTTTGGCTAGATGTTGTTTACCTTGGCATTTTTTTGCCACTGGAGGGCTTGAAACTAAAATTTTGAACTACTTTTTTATACTTTTGCTACTACTATAGAGTGATTTATAAGTGTAGTGACACCCTTTAACCTTCTCCTAGATGACATAACTTCTGCCTTGCCTGCCATGCCTTCTCTTTCCAAAGGTCTTCTTCTGGAAAGAAAGTTGTACCATATATAGCTTTATGCAACGTGGTAAGAATTCTTTCCTTATCCCTCCCAGCCCTCCAAGGTATGAGCCTTCTTTGTCCCTGCAAATTCCACATCATTTCATAGAAAGCCTTTCTTGACTGTACAACTGTTCTCATCCTCATATTAGCTTGCTAAACCTACCTGAAGTGGGTCCTTCCTTTCATGGAGGGGAAAAAACCTGTATTTTCCCAAAGGTAGGGGAAATGCCCTCAATGGTTTGCTGATCTCTTTCCTCCTTGTGTTTGGTTATGGCCGAGTCCTGATTGCATCTGCCTAGCTCTTTGTCAAGAGATGAGTGTCTTCTTGGGACTTCCTGGGGATGGTTCCTCATCTGAATGGTGACTTGTAATGATAAAATATGATGGGTGAGATCATTAGTTTATGTAGTGGCTGGCATTAGACCACTGAAGATCAAAGAGCCATTCCAAGTTTCCATCATCTCCAGTGAAAACCAGTACAACTGCATCAGTTTGCAGCCAATTTACATTAAACCTTCTGCCTGGGCTGTGGTTTAACCTTGCCAAGTGTCTCTTGGGGTCAGGTCTGTTACTCTTGTATGTGAAAATAAGTCTTGGTTTGCTTTCTGATTTACTGGAGTGTAAATAAAGCAAGAAGGTATTTCACTTACAGGATCACTCATGGGCAAATATTAGTAACACTCTTCAGCTTTTGACTAGAACTTTGATGGCATAATTGCTCTAAAAGGGTAATATATTCAGAACTACCTGTTTGACTTTGGGAGTTGGATTCCCAAGAGTCTTAGTTATTATTTTAAACAGGAATCAGCTTTTTAAGCCACACATACTCCTGGAAGTTTTAAGAAAAGGCTTCTGTTACCACATTTATAAAATGACAGCTTCTAGGATGAGTGTGACAGCTCTGCCATTTCACTCATTTCAGATGTTCAATACAGAGGTTGAAGAAAGGATTAGGAAAATACTGTGGAAAACAGATTCTCACAGGTAGTCTTACCAGAGAGGTCGAAGATGTCAGAGTGTCGATTGCTCAGTCACCTGCCAGCAGGGTGGATGTGAGCATGGATTTTCAGCTGTGTCTTTAGGACAGCAGGGAGAATGATGTTTCATCCCTCGTTGTAGGCAGAGCAAAGTCTATTTCTTCAGACACAATTTGGTGCACTGAGTTCAAACAACTTGTGACTGGAACAGTTTGAGTCACCAGGGCAAATGTGGTTATCAGAAGAAACAGATAAACGAAGAAAACAGCCTTGCATGCCCTAGTGTTATGTTTGTGTAGGTAAGATTTTAATTTGCTATCAGTCTTAGGCTTCTTTTTGAGAAGTGATGGATTAGTCTTGGTACTTGTGCAATTCTTAAAGCATTCCTGGAACACTTGCAATGCAATATCTGTTTGTTTTTCAATGGACCTGTGAGATAGGGAATTATTTATTTCACTGCTACAGCTGGGAAACTGGAGTATTCGGTAACACTGGAAACAGCACATGGCCAAGCCTGTGGCAGGACGGGCAGGACGGTGCTGAAACTGGGTCTCAATTCCCACCAAAATTACTCGGCTCTAGTCCGTGCTCTTCCCATCAGGTTCTCCTCAGTTCCTCCTGCCTCCTGAGGCTGCTCAAGGTGTTTCCTTGGCTAGACAGCATTGGGTTTGGCTTTTCCAAGGAGTAGAGCTCAGATCTGGTGATGTAAGGAGGAAGATGATGTACCTTTGAGGGAAGACAGGAAAAGGGGAGCATCCATTCCCCATATAGGGATGCTTCTTCAGTGAGCCTGCCTTCCCTGATGCTGGCACAGGCTGCTTCACAGCTAGTAAAAGCTCTGGGCAAATCCCTGCTTTTCCTGTGCTTAGAGCCAGCTCGGTTTGGGAGAGTTGATGTGAGTGCCTGTGTTGATGATGAAGCCACTGGCTCCATGCCTGCTGCTACCATACTGTATCCCTGGGCCCCCTGATGGAGGGGGAGGCTGTGCTGTCCTTGTGAGGGGCATTGGTGTTTTGATTTTGGGGGGGGGAAGTCATGGCAAAGACAGCAGAAGGAATTTTGTTGTTTTGGTTGCATGGTGAACAGTAACAATATGAGATTTATTTCTCAGAATGCATCCACATTTATAGGGTGCTATATTTAAAAAGGAGGAAAATGAGTCATGGGGAGCTATGCTAATGCCCAGTATTTATGTCTACCTCTTGTGAGGCTGAAGGCAGCAGGAGCTGAGTAACATTCATGTGAAGTGTCTAGAGGATTTACAGATCAAACTAAAGCCAGATGAAATCAAGTGTAAGTCATGCTGTGCCTCGCTCGGGGCCCTCTCATGTACCTTGTCCTGGTTACAGTGAAATATTATTGGGAAAAATCAGGAGCACTCAGTATTGTCAGCTTCCCTGGGCTTGGGCTTTGGTGGCACTTGCTGAGCCCCATAGGGTCTGCAGCAGAGATACGACCTTCCTGGTGGTTACTGCTCCTCTGGAGAGTCACAGCCAGGGCAAGGATGTCACCATGCCTGGAGCACCACAGGAGCAGGTACCCACACCCGGAGTGGAGCAGGCAGAGCCTGGGCACATCTCAGTAGCTGCCAACTCCTCTAGTAGAGCTGTGGGCATGAAGAGAGCTAAGGTTGGGGTCCGTGGGGGTACAAGCTGCTGCAGCTCACCTTTCAGAGCCTCGTAGGGACAGTGGGATGCCAGGGTTCAGCTATTTTTGCTTTGATATGTCTCAGTGCTAATTCATTTGGCTTACACTTAATAATTAAGTGTGAGTGGATTTTGGTTTTCATTTTGTTGGGTTTTTTAAAAAGTTTCTTGATGAAATACTGTTCTATTTGGGAGTGCCAGGAAATCCATCTTTCCCACTGCCTGCTTGCCAGCCTGGCTCAGCTCTGGTCACAGGCAGAGGTAGAACTAGGACTGGGATTTCACTGCAGGGTGGGCCAAGAACAGAGGATGGAGACAGAGTCACTGTTACCAAGCCCAGACAGTGCAGTGTGCCCAGAAAATGTCTAAAAATGTCTAAAATGAGTAGTCTAAAAATGAGCAGAAAATAATTATTAAAGTGAAATATTCAGGTTTACTGGGTGTTCTGTTTTTAAGAATTGGTCATATTGGTATGAAAATGAGCATGTTTAAGTTTCCTTCAGTATATTTTTTGAGGGGTACACTAGAAAACAGAAGAGACTCTAAGAGTATAAAAGCTTGTGGCTTGTGGAAACAAATACTTGCTCATCTTACAAATGTAAGAGGAGCGGAAAAGTTTTTGAATAGGAATCTGGTATTTGCTTTGCTGGAAGCACAAAGCCTAATGATGAGTCTGATATACAATAGCTGGAACAGAGATCCACCCAAACCAAGTTAAAAGGATGTTTATGGACATTGGTGCAGTGGGAATGCCCTCCATTTTTTTCTTGAATTGGCATTTCCCTCTAAAGGGCTACTAAAGCATCTGCTGCAGCTTATCTCCAGGACCCCTCTCACTCCAAAAAAAATTGTCCAGCGGACTTTCTTCTCTAAGTTTGTGAGCCTGTGATACAAGCTCTTTACCAGTTGGTTGTTGTGACACAGAAAGACTCCAGAAAGGTATGAAATGACAAAAAGTAACAAGACTCAGATGGAATTTAATCTTAAGGCCCATCCAGACACTGTTATCGGATCCGTCATCTCTACTTAACATACCCAAATAGTTCTTGAGTGGTCTGCAGAGACAGCTGGCAATTAAGTAGAGACTGTGGTCTACAGAAAATATGCCTGATGTCTTGTGTAAGATTTGGTATGGAAATACCAGTGCCACCAGTGCTCAGTACAAGACTTCCCATGTGGGCAACATCTATCTGTAAAGTAGGACTCTTTGGGAAAAAATTACTCGGTACCCAGCACTCAATCCCAGAAAGTCACAAAGGACATTCACAGAGCCAGTGCTGTGGGGTGGTGAGCAGGGAAGGGGGAGATCACCCAAGCAATCCCTTCTCTTCAGGAGTGCTCACTGCTGAGCTGCAGACTGGAGGTTGGCATTTGGTGGGGACAGGAGTCCCCAGCTAACCTTGGAGGAGGAGGAGACATGCGCTAGGGTCTGGCGAAAACCCAAGCTGTTGTGAGTTGTTTTTGTGAGGCAACAGTGCAAGGTGCAGTATTGCATGATGTACCTGCCTCAACACCAGTCTGCATCTGACAGGGCTGTCCTTGGAGGACACGGCAGCTATCTCTTGAGCCCATCCTCTGAATGCCCTGCTTTGCTTCCACCTGAGGAGACCTTAGAAGTAGGTGGTGAAAGATTCTAACTCTGAAGGTTACAATGAGCTGTAGCAATGAGGTGGACTTGAATGAGTACTTGCAGCTCCTCTCTCAGAAAGCATTTTGTGGCTCAAGGGCAGAGCTGTGGGAGAGAGATTTCTCTGTTTCCTCCACATGCTGTGGATGCTCTTAACTTTAATTTGCAAACAGGCAAAATAGCAAGCATGAGGAGCTGAGCAGACCATTTGCTTTTCTTGAGGTTTGGCTGAGTCTGAAAAGCTCTGCTAAGAGGTTCACTCAGCATTGTTTCCTCTGCTCATTCTGCAAAATGGCTGATAAGATCACCCTTGTCCTGTTAGCTGTGAGCGTTTTGTTACGTGAGAGTTACCTGTGGTGTACTAAATGCATCTTCAGAAGTCTGGCTTGGACTGAATGCCTGCAGAGAGTGAGAAGTCTTTCACATTTATCAGCAAAGTTAGCTTAGGGATATATAATTTCTTATTCTTTTTGCAATGTAGCAAGTCAGTTTAATTAAGCATCTGGGATTTGAATTATTAAATAATGGAAGAGTTTGTCTAGTTTTCTGTTGGTAAAGATCTCCAGCAACCTATTTTAGTCCCTGGATTTTTCAATTCCGAGCTTCAGAAACTCTTTGAACCTCATGGGGATGACTTACTGGATCTAGGAGGGCAGAGAAATACAACTCTTTTTATAAGGTCTCCTGAGCACAGCAAGTCACTCCCTGTTGTTTACATACCACCCTCACAAGACTATATGTTAGGTTGTTGAAGCAAAGCAGAAAAATTGTGTTTTCAGGCATATCCTGTGCTGAAGTATCTGTTTGGTTTTGTGCAGGGTAAGAATTAATCCTTTTGCTTTACAAAACACTGGGAGCAGTTACCTGGTATGGAGGTCAGATTGTCTCTCATCTGTCTGTGGAGAGAAAAGAAAATATATATTAATTGCAGTTTGCATGGGCTTGGGAACTGTCAAAAGTGGTGGATGGGTCTAGCTGGGAGGTAAGAAGGGACAAAGAGGAATTGTGTAAGCCAAAGAGGTGAAGAGTTGCTGGGCTCAGGTGGTGGGCAGAGGTCTGCCCTCTTCAAGGCTATGAGGAAAGCTCTGGTGAAGGTGAGGAAGAGCTTGCATCTGTGTTGGGGGCAAAGGGGCAGGCAGCTGCCTCAGGGTTGTCCTCATGGGCAGAGGCAGGTGAGGGACTTTCTGATGAAGCCACTGGACTGCCAAAATGCCTCCCAGCCTAAGGCTCCAGCTTCCCAAGCCCTCTGACCCCAGGCTAAGGTGCTCTTGTTCCTATTTGAGACGATGCACTTCAAAAGCCTTGTCGAGTGGAGGGGTGGGTGGAGCTGATGACCCAAAATACCATTTCCCCTTCCTAAAGCTGGGCGGATACCAAGCTTGTGTGTCTGTGTGGTAAAAGAATATGAACAAAAAGTGCTGAGGGGTGCAGTGGTTAAATTGAAACATGCTGTGGCAGGATGAAAGTAATCTTGTCCCTTACCAGCCCTTATTGCTTTGGGGCTTTTTTTTTTTTTTTCCCCCAAGTGGTTGCAATCCATGCTCTCTCTATCTGTGCTTTAAATAGATAGATTTTTATGCAAAAAAGCATGTCATGACATCATCAGGGTAAACCATCCCATGTTGTATTATAGCTCATGATAATACATAAGAATATCTACAGTTGTCTTTGAGTTAAAATTTAATTTTGCATTACCCTTGAATGTACCGAAGCATATGAAAAAGACCCATGAGTAGAGTGAATGTCCTTTAGGGAGGACTTAGCAGTTCAAAAAAGGGTCAAATCCAAATTTCTTGCCCTGTTTGTGAGTCTTCTACATAAGATATGATGCAAATGAGAGATTTACCTGAGTTTCCAACAATAAGGCAACTGCTCTTTGGTGTTTAAAAATAATGGCACTATCCAAGCAAATGAATGGCATGAGATCTGCAGTAAGGTCAGGACAACACAATGCTGTATCCCACTATTTCTGAGAAAAGACTTTGATTTTTTAATTTTTTTTTCCTCCATTGTGACATTGCAGCAGAATAGCTATGTGGTGGATGGTAAAAAAAAAAAAAAAAAAAAAGTCTGTAGGGGATTAAAACTCAGGAGAATCTGAGCCAAGGAAACTATTAGCACAGGAGAAGAGAGTGATTGAATCAAAACGTTCCCTGGAAGAGCTGATCAGGGATTCTGCTTTGAAAGTTGATCCTGATTTGACCTCAAGAGTCTGGACTCGGAAACCTTGTCCAGTTACTCTGCTTTGTTCAGTTCATTTGTTATCTTACCTGTGAAATGACCCTTCCCTTTGCCCAGGTAACACAGATGTCCTGTATCTGTGTGGGAGCCAGTGCTCTGTGCCACAGTAGGTCCAACTGCATGGAGTACCACTCATATTTAAGGAAAAGGCAGGGTGTCCAGTCCCAGTACATGAGGAGCCAACGTGGTGATACTAATACATTTAACTAATGTTTTATCCTCATGTCCCATCAAAGTTCCTTATCTGACCTTTTCCCAGTACAGGGTGCTGTGTTTGCTGTCTGTGTTGCTGAAGGGAGAGAGGTCCTCAGTGGGCTCGGTGCAGCCCAGCACATCTCCCCTCTGGGACAGCATCCCCTCAGGGAATCTGACTGCACAGTTCTGGAAATCTGTTAATGGCAGCCTGATGATTAGACAGAAGGCATTATCTTTGGCATGGGGCACTGGGAGGCTGAGTTACCTTCAAGGCTGACTTCTGAAATAGGTGTAACTGTGTGTGGTGTGTTTCTCCTATGTGAATGCTAGAGCTAGTTTGTAGGGCAAAAGCAGATGTTACTGTTTAATGTGTGTGAAAGATGCTTTGTGGCAGTGGCAGCAAAGAGCATACCTCTCCCTTTTCCTTTAACTGGGGAGAGACTCTGCTGTTGCTTTTCTTTTTCCTTTTCTTTTTCTTTTTCTCAAATGGAAATTGATTTTTTTAGGGTTTTATCTTTTCCTGAAGTTGTCAGTGAATTTCTGATGTGATTGCACAGAGGTAGCAGTGGTTGGACCCCCACTGTTTGCCTCCTTCACTGGAGGTGCTTCACAAGAGCACAAAAGGCTTTTGAGGTATGATTTCCCATTGCATACTAATCCAGTGAAGTGCTGTAGACTCACTTGCTGGCACAGTTTAAATCCATAATGCAGCACCACCTGCCAAACCACGGGACATAATGGAAGTGTTAATGAATGTACATATATACCCTCCCACGCTGCAGCAGGCTGAATGACTTAAAAGTTGAGGCGGGAGTTTAGAATGAGCATAGAAGGAACCAGGCTTAGGGTATCCTTATGAAGGTCTGTGCTGAAACTGGAGGGTGATGGATAGCCACAAGGGTCTGAAATTGTGTCAGCTGACCCATAGAGTGCTTTCAGAGTTGTGTTGATTTCAGCTGCTGCTCTCTGATGTATGGAATTATCCTCTTGTGACACTTAAGAAGAAACTTGAGTGTCCAACAGTGAATCACAGGTACCGAGCAGCACCAGCTGGGACCCCTGTACATCTTTTTCAAAGGGGTATCCTCACAGGGGCTTCTCTCTGGTGCTGGCAGGTTGAGTGCCCTCAATAGGAGGGAGGACTTGAGTCATGTGTGGGTAAACTGTTCCTCAAGGGTGGTTTGGCCAGTTGCCCAGAGCATAATGTGTGTATGTGAGTTTGCCACTGGGAGGGCTTGCCCAGGCTGGCAGGGAGCAGGAGGAGGACAGCAGAGAGAGAGCTGGCAGCTGAGAAGGTCGACAAAGAGTGGAGATGAGGTTCTGGGACTGTCCTGGCAGGTGTCTGGGATGCTGATGGAATAAATGCACCCTGTCCTCAGGTGGGTTCATGGCGAGGCTGTGGCTTCGCAGAGCCTTGTGTCACCATATGTAGGGCAGAGAAGGGAGTTTCCCTGCCCCCCTATCCCTCTTCTCGCCCTGGTAATCATCCCTGAGCTCTGCTCATGCTCCTCTTTTGGACAAACGTGTTGGATTTGCCAAGCATGAAGTCGCCTCCCCAGCACATTGTACGTAAATAAGAGGCTCATGCTCTTGGCAGACACTGTAATGAGCCTGGAAAAAATGAGTGTTATGGGTCTTGGGCCAGTGATGAGATCTTGAAGTCTTCTAAGTGACAGAGTAATGACATGGACCTGAGAAATTCCTGGAAAATAGCCTGCCACGTAGTTCTGGGATTAAGAGTCATGAAATTCTACCTAAAAATCTGCCAAGTGCCTATTAGGGTAAATGTGGTAGGTGGTGTGTATATGAACATGGGAGATGGCTCTTCATCTTCTGAAGCCCATGCTTGTGAAGCTTTACTAAAGCTCCCATGTCACTGACAAGCATGCTCTGGGCAGTTCTGGACCTGTAAATGAGTATTAAATGAATTGCAGGAGCCAGGAGGACTGTCCTTGACCCAGGAGCCTGTGCAAATCGAGAGCCCTACAAGCCTGCTCTGTGCCAAGGGGTGTAAAAGCGTTGTAAAAACATCTGTGCTGCCTCAGGTCACAGGGAACACTTCATTGCAGAGAGGGAAATGGGCAGTCTGTCTGCTTTTCCATAGAATATGGGCAGCAATAGTCTTTTTGCCTAAAAAAGGGCATAGCCATGAGTCAAGTTTCGGAGAAGATTTGCAGAAGAGTACAGGTTTTGGCAATAGCCATGCTATTCATGCTTCTCACCTTCACTCATCTGCTCCTAGAGGGGGAGCATCATCCTGGGACTCAGTAGAACTCACCCATCCAGGGACCTTCACAGCCTTCAGCTGTCTGAAGAGATGCAAAGTGCATTTGCCAGGAGGGAGACGGGAGTCTTTAAAAAGCCATTTACATTCTGAAAGACAGCTGGTAGCAACACTGGAGATGTAAAAAGCATTAAATATCAAATTGAGCCTCACTGGAAGACAAGCTTGGAGCCAAATGCAGTGCGATAATTTGCAGGAGGTTGACTGGAATGAGATGGCCTCTGTACCTTTTCTGTCTTCCATGCATCAGTAGGTGCCATGAATCTGTGCACTGGCTCAGCTGTGCCTGCCCTGTGCACAGCATCCTGACTGTAAGACCACAGCACAATGAGCCATCAAGGAGCTCTGTGGAGAGCCTGGTCAGGATTCTGTCAAGCACCCCTTGTTTTGGCAGGGGGCTGTGGAGCTGTGAGGATAGTCTGTGTTGGGCAGGTCTTGTCCCTGCCTGGAATCCCCCCACAGCTCCATGCTGCAATGCACTGATTGTTATTGTGGACCACTTCTGCCTGCCTGAGGTGATGCTGGCCAAGGCAGGGAGGGCTGTGCCACACACATCTGGCTGTGCCACCAGCAGCAGGGCCACCATGCAGGTGGCAGAGTGTCTCACTGCAAACCAAGTGCTACTGCAGCACTGGACTATTGCCCAGGAAAACCTTGTTGACCGGTATGAGAGCAGCAAAACCACCCAGGGCAGTGGATTTGGGGTCTTTTTATTGGTGTGTCAGCAGGCTGGGATATATAGGAGGGAAGCTGCCCATTTCCAGGGATTGTGCGAGCAGGAAGGGCAGTTATTGGAATTCGAAGCTGCTTCCTCCACTGTAAATTTGTTCTTGTTGTGTTATCTCTGGCTGGGCAGGGCAGGAGAACATCTTGGCTATCTTGATTTTTTGGTGCAGTATGTTTAGGTCAGCTTCATCAGTTCCATGATAACATAGGAGAGGCATTCCTGGCCTCACTAGCAAAGAATTTTCTAGAGTAATACAGGAATCTGTCATCCCCTGATGTCTCCCAAGAGCTTTGGAAATAAACGAGTAAGGAAAGGGGTGGTGGATTTAAACACAAGAGAAGTGATGGAAGTAAAAGCAGCTGAGCCATCTGCATCCTCAGGCCCCAGTTAGTGTGCAGGGCTGCTCTCATTCCACAAAGGGCCTGGGTCAGCCTCCAACAGACACCCTGAAATGGCAAACAGTTTTAATCAAGGTCTGGGAGACCCCAGAATGGATCTCATGGAGCTGCTTTCTGGTGGTGTGTCTGGATTCTCCTGCAAAACCCGTAGCAGCAGTGCTGTAGCCCTACAGATGACCCAAATCTAACTTAAGTATTGTTTTTAATTGAAATAATAATAATAATTTGGCTCCTGCACCAGACTGTTGGCTTGTCAGAGTGACAGGAATCTTCTTATGTATTTTGAAAAGGGCATAGCATTGCTGAGGGGAGCAGGCTGAAGATCAATGGAGCTGTGGGAGATGGAGGAGGAGCTGGGGTGGGGAAGTAGAGTTTGCTTGGGGTGACCTGTGTCAGCAGGACTGATGTGTGCTGTGCTGCATTTACAGACACATCAGGACACTGACCAGCATATGCTTCCACGTAAATACGAGTGAGCCCCTGAGCCCAATGTGGCCACAGGAAAGCTGCTGCTCAGTGCCACAGCAAGGGCTCCTTCCTATTGCTTAAGGATTCGCATCGGGGAGAGACAGGGGACCACCTGCTACCTAAGCAATTTCCAGTGACATGGCTTTTTATTATTATTATTTGTTCAGACTATAATTCCATGTTTCCTGAAATAACTACCAAGTACTCATCAGACAGCTTCTGCCTTTAGCTACCTTTTGTCTGAATCTCAAGTGCTTCATTACTCCCCCAGTGTATTTTCTTTCTCTTACAGTAAATCTGAGCAGTGTCTGTGTGGTGGGGGAGGTGATGTGATCTTGAGGGGAAAAGGAGAAAAGGTTTGGCTGGCACAGAAAGCCAGTGAGGAGTTCAGGTATAGCCCTCAGGTACAGCATCGTTTTGCACTGGAGTAGAATTCACAAGGTCGCTTCCAGGATCCACAGCTATGTCCCCCAAATTCAAAACCCAAACAGTTGCAGATGTTTATTGCTGGTTTGAGGATTTTATTTTTAAGCAATGGTTGGTTTATGTTTTTTGTTGGTTTTTTTTCTCCTTGTTAGCAGCAATCTGATGGTGCTTTGATCACTGCTCCAAAAGGAAGTGCCTGTAATTTCCTTTGCAGATTTTGCCAGGTGCTGGGTTCCATCAGATGTCCTGGAAGCTGATGAGAGTTGAGAGTGCTCTCACCTGGCAGGATCCTCCATACTAGAAAACCTCAGAGTTGAAATTTTACTTGGGTTTTGAGCAGCTTAATGCCAGCACTACAAAGGCTGACAGGCTCTGGCTTTCCATGTGACAGATCTCCTCCACACTGACTTCCCACTGAAGACTTGCATGCAGTCCAGCTTTTACATGGTGTGTCCTTTTTGAGGCATTCACCAGGCAGAAAATCTGACAGACTGGAAAAAACCTAGCTAAGAGTTAATCATCTTTATTTAATAATAATTGGTAGTGGTTGTTCTTACACCTACAGGTCCTTTGGCTCTTGAAGGCTTGGGGCACGGTCATGCCTACTTGAGGGAGAAATTCTTGAAGTTCATTGTCCTCATCAGCATGACTCAAGGGAGGCAGCTGCCTCCTGTATTTCAAGGATTCTCTGTAGCTCCCAGTCCAAGGGGTTGCCTGAAACACATAAAGCTGAACTATTTTGGTACCTGGCGAGTGTCTCTGGGTGTGTCACGGTGGTTGTGTGGCTGCAGCCAGCAGTCTGCAATAGGAACAGAGAGGGAAGTGTTCAGATCTTGCAGAGGTTCAGCCCTGGAGGCATTGCAAGGAGTTGCTAATGCTTGCAAAGTGGCCGGGTAAAAGGGCGTAAATGAGTGCGATGTGGGTAGAGGAAGAGTTATTAATTGCAGCTGTAGGAGTAGTTGGCAGCCTCAGCAGCTGTGAGACTTCCTCAGCCTCAGGTGAGGTCGGTGTCTTCAGGTACACAGAGCTCTGGCAGGGCACATCTGAAGAGCTGTCCGTGGACCAAAGCAAGCCAATGACAGAAAAATTCCCTTGGTCTGTGGGCTGATGGAATTTATCAGCACACATACATAAACTTCAGTATATGCTAAATCTCAGCCTGTTGGCCACAGAGTTCCTGAAGGTGTCAGTTTTGGAGAGCTGCAGCAGAGAAGAAGGGAGCTGGTGGTTCCCACAGAGCCTGTGCTACAGCTTTTTCTTGACGTTTATAAGAGAGTTAAGCAATTTGTGTCCCGTGTTGCCATGGAGACTGTAAATCACTGTCACGGAGCTGGTGTCTTTAATGTCACTAACCTCCCCTGCAAATCCAGGGCTTGGTTCTGAGCTCGTTGACCTGCTTTGACATGGGAGCTCTGCTTCCAGGAGACCAGAACTGGAACTAGGGATAGGGGTGCTTGTACATCCAATATCAAATATATGAGGTCGATTTTGTTATTGTTGTATGTGGCCACACCTTTGTTCAGATGAACAGAAATTAAAATTATTTACACAAACTGAGATCTGTCCCACTTGAATCCAAGGCAAGTTTGCAACAAGGGTAGGGGGTAGATACACCGTCTCCATGTGCTGTGGTAACTTGTTGGGGCTTTGTGGTCCAGCTGCACCAACGAAGCTGAATTTCCCTATCTTTAGTGTTTTTTGTAGTGCTTGGCTGCTCCAAGGGAATAGTTCAGCCCTTCTATTCCATCCACATATCCAGACAGGTAAGTGGGGGTTGGTGCAGTTTATTCTACACCCATTAAAAATGCTTCTTGGAGAAGAGGCTCAGTCTCAGTGACACTTTTGGGTCAGCCTTTCTCTTTTTTCCTTACAGTCTATCCCAGAAGTAGCCACATTTTTTACTGTCTCAGCATTACTGGCTCCTGCTGTCAGAACACAGATCTTGTCAGTGTGTACGAAGTCAGTAGTATAAATCAGCCTCCTTCCAGTGACTGAACCAGAGCCCTGACAGCATTCGTCAGCATAGGGTATGGATCCTTGTCTTGGCTCCTTCAAAATAAACAACTATATAAATTGCAAGATGATTATCATCAGAGCTTATTAGCGTATTACCACATGCTGCTTTGTATTCAGACAATAGATAAAAAAGTTTGTGCTTCATTTTTCTCAGTCACATCTACAGCAAACACGCTTATTCTTGCTCCAGTCTGAGGAGGACTGTGTCAGTACTCTTGCCAAAAATACATGAAAATCATCCCGAGTCTTGTGCAATGTAACCAGCCCCTGTGGAAGTTCTGCTTTGGAAGTATTTAAAGTTTTCCAGGAGGTGGTATATGGCTTTTTTAGGGTTTGATTTATTGGTTGTTTTAGATTATAATCATGTCAAGGCATGAGCTGTCTTCTTGCTCTGGTTACCAGGGCAGGTGAAGGTGTAGAGGGACTGAAGTATTTGGCTTTTGGAGGGTTTATGTTCTGTATGTTCACGCTGGGAGCATGGGATCTGCCATCTCAAGAGAAGGAGTGTTTCCATGAGCAATAGAAACATCTCTGCAGAAGCAGATAAACTTTAGGCTCTCAAGGTTTCCTCTGTTCATGCTAGCGTCACCTAAAATACAGGGGGTTGTGCTCAACAAACCAGTCTACAATTCTTGACTTTTTTTAATTATGATTTTTTTTTTCCTGTTCAATTCTTGCTCTTCTCCCCAAGCAACATAATATCTAGTCTGGTAGCTTAGATGTACACTGTGACCAAACTTCTGGAAACAATGGGAAGCAAATGCCCTTATTCAATCCATAAGCATGTTGGGCAGAGTCACAGTTTGTACAATGGGCTAAATATTATCCTAGTACTTTGGGGAGCATTTCATGCAAGACAAGCTCAAGGCTTCTTATGAGTGCATTAAAGGGGCTTTTACAAAATGTCAGTGAGAATGTAATGCTTGTCTGCTGAGCACTAGCTTGTGTGTTTGTGATGAGGTCAAAAATTGTGCACAAATGGGGTATGGTTTTCACATCCATGGCCTATCCCTCACTGTGTCAGTAACAATCAGTCTTTCATACTGCCTGTCAGAGCCACCCTGCCATGAAAAGAAGAACAGGGTGAAATTTTGGTCATCAAATGTGTTTGGGTGGGGGTGGGGGTTAGCTAGGGTCTCTGTCCTAAAGAGCCTGTCAGGATTGTCAGACTTGAGTGGAGCTAGATGGAAGAAAAGTTGGTCTTCCAAGCAAAAATAAGAAATCTAATTGAAATTCATATGTTTCCTGTCCCTATTGGGAAATCCTCCAAAACCTTTATTGGGGTAGTAGGGGTACAAATCAAGATGCCAACAGTGTGTGGAGATTCCCTTTAAATCAGTCCTCATACCACTCAGCACCTACCAGTGCCTGTGCCTGCTGCCCAAAAGGCATGAGCAAAACCAGAATGGATAGGAGCAGGTTCCTGCAGAGGTGTCACCACAGCTGCTCCCCCACTGGGCAGCTGGCATCAAGAAAACCAGTGCCAAGAAAATCCAGTGCCTTCTCTTGAGCTTTATCATTTTTTTTAACTGTCTAAAAACCTTGAAAATACAGTGGTCATTCAAGTCTAGGAGGTAGCCACCCATTTCCCACATGATCTGAGTGAGCATCACTGCTGCCCATGGCCCTGCCCTCCCTGGCATACATACAAAACCTGGCCTGACTGTTGCTTAAATAAACCATCAGTGCTGTTGGGTGTTAAAATGGGCCCTTCATCAGTGCCTGCCTCTTCTCTTTTCAGTGCACAACTGTGCCACTGCCCAGTTGCAGCCAGTGAATCTTTTTTTTCTTTCTTTTAAAAGTCAGTTCCCCTGCGGCTCAGGCGGGCTAAGGGCACTGGTGTGACCACAGTGCAGGGGAAGCTGCTCTCCAGTCTCTCCACACCACAGAAACCTATTTATCTGAGGCTATTTGCATTATTTATTTTTTTTTTATATAAAAAGCAAAACAAAAAAACCACACAACCTACCTGGTGTTCCTGGGGTGTTGCCATTTTGTTTTTATTTCTTAAACTTGGACACGAGGGAGAAGAGAACAGCTAAGTGTGTTTTCAACTGCTGTCAGAGGCAAGGTTGGACCTGTAACCAGTTTCATTCATCACTACTGGTTCTGCCTGCAGATCTGGGCCCAGGATGTAACACACCATTTCATGTTTGGTGTAGCCCTGGGTAAACAGTGGAGAATAGCACAGCTCGGGCTTCTCAGTGTGATTTGATCACTGGCTACTAGAATTTATGTGGAGCTTGACAGCTTCACTGAGCCAGGGTGATTTCTGTTATATCCAACCCCTCTAGGGAAGATACTCGGGTTAAAAAAGTTTTGTCCATGCATTTGGTGTCAATTAATGATCTTTGTAGACAAGGCAGAAGTGAACAAGCTACAGCAGTGGGGTTGTCTGTGCTTCTAAGTGATGGGTCCAAGTTGTGATAGAGGTGTTGGGAAGGGCAGGTGCTGCCTCTTCTCTCCAAAGAGACTTTGCATGTCAGTACTGCCTTCTGCATGTTGCTCTCTTTTCATGCTGTCAAGTGACTGGAGGCAATTTCTTTCTCCAGCAGGTTTAGCACACTGGCAGCATGGCTACAAGTGCTGTTCCCAGCGAAAACCTTCCCACATACAAGCTGGTGGTGGTTGGAGATGGTGGTGTGGGGAAGAGTGCTCTCACCATTCAGTTTTTCCAGAAGATTTTTGTGCCAGACTACGACCCAACTATCGAAGACTCCTACCTGAAGCACACAGAAATAGATGGGCAATGGGCAATTCTTGATGGTAAGCAAGGTATTCTTGTGGTCCTCTTTCCCCTCTAGCTGAGTATACGTGCAAAAAGACCTTGGTACCTCCCACGATGTATTGTGCCCTCGTGTCCCTCCTACTCTACTGTGGGCTGCCAAGAATTTGAGTGCAAACTGTGATCTGTGGTGGTTGGTTTGCTGCTGATCTCCAGCAAAGCATCTGTTTCCAGTTGTGCTGGTTCCAGTTCTTCAGAGAAATGTTTCTTGCAGGAGTGTAAAAACCTGTAGATCATCATAGACACTTTGGGTAGGCTTCTGTGAAGGGTGAACTACAGCACCTGTCCTACAGACTGAGGGAGCTGGGGTTGTTTAGCCTGGAGAAGAGAAACCTCTGAGGAGACCTAATAGTGACCTTCCAGTACTTGAAGGGAGCCTACAGGAAGGCTGGAGAGGAACTGTTTGTGAGGGTCTGTAGTGAAAGAACAAAGGGCAATGGTTTTCAATCAGAGATGAGTAGATTTAGATTGGATGTTAGGAACAAGTTCTTTAACATGAGAGTTGTGGAGCAATGGAACAGGTTGCCCAGGAAAGTAGTTGAGGCCCCTTCTTTGGAGATATTCAAGGTGAGGCACAACAAGGCTCTGAGCAACCTGATGTAGTTGAGGATCTCTCTGCTTACTGCATAGAGGTTAGACTAGGTGACTTCTAGAGATTCCTTCCAACCCAAACCATTCTGTGATTCTATGCAGTGGCTATTGCTAGTGATACTTCATTGCAGTTAGGCTCATCCCCTGTGAAATAACAGAGAGTGGATAACTGAATGAGGATTATAACCAAAAACATCAAAACTGTCATCCACTGACAGTGAGGAATTGTAACACCTCCTAACTCCTATCATTAGCTGTGATGTTTTCATATCTACTTTTCTGTTTCATTTAAATATAGGTAGGATACCAGTCTGGAGAGCTGCTGTAACCAAAATATTTCAGATCTTTGAAAGAAACCCACACTTTTAAAACCAAGCAACAAAAGACAAACAAGCAAACAAACACCAAACCAGCTACCCCACCACAAAACCACAAACAGACAAAAACTCTTGATTCTGCAGGTGAGGAAAAAGCCCTAAATTACCTAAAGCTCCAACTTTGTGCAGCAAGAGATAGACTGACCACAGCCATAGGGGAATCTTGCTGTTAAATGTTAGAAGATTTGTTTGACTGTATACAATTAGTTAATGCATAAAAGCAAGCCTATGTTTTGTGCCAGGTGTTTTTGTATGTGGCCACTAATGCAACTAAAATAGATTTAGCCTCACTTACACTATACCAGGTTGCCCAAAACCCCATCCAGTCTGGCCTTGGACACTTCCAGGGAGGGAACATCCACAACTTCCCTAGGCAAAATTTACAATTTATTGAGTACAAATAGCTCCAGAGGCCCTTAAAGAAGCATTTACTCAGTGTTTTAATAAAAACCCAAATAACTTAATCTTGCCAATTTTTTTTTTTTTAAGTATCTTAGTAGTTGATAGCTGATAGGAGAGAATATTTGTGCAATGGGTACCCAAGTTTATCTCTTGTAGTTGCCTGCATCAGATACCTGCTCTCAATTAACCACTGCCTAATGGATTTGTACACCATATTTTTAAAATTCCAGTGTTGTATAAAAGAAAAATTCAATCCTTTTGTAAACAAAATCCATTTTTATTTTTCAGTTCAGTATTCATCTGTCTAAAATGAGTAACTTTATCTTCATATGCCCCGTGTTCTGATAGAACCATACCAGCTGCTGCACACATTGGTGTTGGCTGAAACAGCATAGTTTTTGTAAATTATTTGAAAGTAAAAGAGGAATCTTCCACTGAATATTTGCAATTGTTGTTTAGTCAAAAAAACCCAAAAAACAAACCCTGACCTGGGGTGGGAATGAGGAAAGAGGTTGTTCTTGAACAAACAGAAACTCAACCCCCTGTTTTTTTTTAATAAAAAGCCCTTTTTTTGCTCAGGTGGAATTTAGTTTAGTGACTGAAATTAATTCAGCTGTGGCCTTGAATGGCATGTTGGGAATCCCTGACTTTCAGAGTTCATGGGCCCACAGATGCTTTGCAGTCCTAGAAGTGAAACTGCAGCTTCTCCTTCTCTCTTTCCTATTGCTTGAGATTTGAACAATAGAAATTTTGGAAGAAAGGCCATGTTCTTGCTTGGAAAAGCTTGTGAGCCTTTACCATCTGCCGCACAGAAACAGGGTGTAAAGACTGACTGTCACACGTGCCTTCTGCCACAGCTTTCTGTCACACATTTTGGATCTAGGCCATTCTCAGAGGTCACCATATACTTGCACAGCTGCTCTTGCTGTGGTTACATGTGGCTGCATGAATCACTTACAGTGTAAAATTAGGGACAAACATGATAGGAAGGATTAAGATGCATCATGATAAATTCTAGACTTTCCAGTTGTCCTTTGTGACCAAATCCTTTACAAGCTGATGTTTCATGCAGTGCTTGGTGGGATGAAGAAGCTGCCAACACCCCAAACAGTTTTAGAAGATGAGACTACAAAGTCTGATACAGTGTGAGGAGCTCCTTAAGTTTGTAAATAAGTTTTCAGAAATTGTGATGTATTTGTTACATCAGCATCCAACAACTTAATAAAAGAAAACAGAGCTCGCCCTCTTTCAGGCTGTTGCTTGAGCAGTTCTGTATGAAGTATTTCTAGCATTTGGTATCTGCACCAGCATTATGTTGTTAAAAAAAAAAAATCCTGTGGTAGCTAGCTTACATGAAGCATTTGGCTTCCCTCCATGAAGACCTCCACCCACGTTTATTCAATAGCTCTAACTGGCAGTGTGGTGAAATGTTTGACTTGTGGGTTTTTTTTCTTGGCTGAAATCTCTCACTGAAAGTAGACATAAATGGAACAGGCCTTTATTTCACATTCTGGACCTTGGAGCCAAACCTACATTCAAACCTTTTGTTTATTTATATTTGCTCTCTGGTTTGGGCATGTCTCTGTGTCTATTCTCTTACCAATGAACAGTCTGTGATAGTTCCCTGCCTTCCAGAAAATTGTGATACCTGTGCTTGGTGTGTTCAGGTCCAACACTACACAAAAATACTTTATTGTTGGCCTTACGCCAGCTTTAAAAGACCATCAGTGCAGTGTTTGGAGGACAAGTGTTGCAGAGTGGAACAGGGCACTTACCCTGAATTAGGGATGCAAAGGCAATTCACAGCTAACTCATTTTTTTCAGTTGCTGGCACCCTAATGAGGCTTTAAAATCAGCCTCCAATTTTTTCTGCATATGCTATCCTCATTTATTCCCTGCTGCTCATACTGAAATCAGCAGGGTGATGTGCTCAGTTAAATGCATTCACACGCAGGTGCCATATAGACACATCAGGTCAGGATTAAGTGGGGGCCAGGGTTAATCTGCTTTGATTAGCTGTTGCTCCAGTTGAGTTGCTATCATTAATTTTGTGCACTTCTTTCTCTGTGCAGGCTAATTTAGCAATTAGTGGAGGATTTCTTTTGGTGGGGCTGCAAAATGCCAGTCGGGAATCATTAATCTGGCCACAAAGCCTAGAGTGGAATACCTTAATACAGCAAAAAATTCCCAGTGGTTCAAAATTCCTTATGTCTCATGAACCATACGTAGATGAAAAGGTTGTGAGGAAGAGAAGAGGAGGAGATGGACACAAGCACATGGCTTGGACATGTTAATGATTGGGCTAAACCCAATAAGATGTCTGTAGGGCTGTACCAGCTGGTACTAGCAAAGCAAACCAAGGAATTGTGTCAGTGTTGGGTAAAAGTAGGCTGTAGTCTCCCTTCTCTTCCCTTTCCTTCCCCTGGAATGGTTTAGATTAAGCTCTCACTGCCTATAAATAGTTTTCCTATTTCCATGTTTCAGTTTTCCTTTTTATTTCTCTTCTTCTCAAGTCCTTCTCTCAGTCCCTGGGTGTTGCGGGAGGAGCCCTTCTTGCTCCTAGGGCTGCTCCTGAGGCCTCGGGGTTTAGCCCATTCCTGGACGATGTCCTAGGGCTGTTCCTGGGGCTCCAGGATCTACCCCTTCTTGCCTGCTCCTGGGGCTCCTCGAGCTGTGGGCTTCTCCATGCTCACTGAAGAGTGAGAGCTGTCTCCGTGGGTGTCAGCTGCTCTCTTATTGGCCCCCTGCTCCTGCACATGCTCAGGAGGGAGGCCAGACACAGGTGAACCCACACCCACTCATCAATAACTCAGGGCACCTGGTCCTGTCTCACTACATTTCCCCCCCTTTTTTTTTTTTTTTTTTTTTTTTTTTACACAGACATTTACATAGTACACAGACATTTACATAGACATTTACATATTTACATAGCACGATTTTTTATACACAAGAATACACTTACAGGATTTTTCTTCGGGCCCCGCAGGACACTCAGCTAAGAGCATCAAGGGGGCGCCGAGGGGCAGTACAAAACACACTTATACAGGATTTAGACATAGACATACAGGATTTTTACAGGATTTTTCTTCGGGCCCCGCGGGACACTCAACTAAGAGCATCGAGGAGGCGCCGAGAGGTTAGAGGATTTTTACACAAAAATATAACTTACAAGATTTAAACATATAACTTACATATAACATATAACTTATTTTACATATATTTTTAGGGAGAATTCTCAACCCTTACACGTATTTTGGGGAGAATTCTCAACCTTCTTTCTTTCAACCTTCTTTAAGGGGAATTAAGCATACCCATATATTCGCTCGATGTCAGCCCCTTTCTGGCAAAGTCTCCGCAAGCTGTCTGAGCACTCTTCACAAAGTCTCTGCAAATTGTCCCAGGCACTTGCCCTCTATTCCAGGGTTTCTTTCCTCATGGGCCTCGGGATTTAACCCTTCCTCATGGGATTTCCCTCTGCTCAAGGGCTTAGCCTAGGCATATTTCACAAAGTCTCTGCAAGTTGCACCAGGCACTTTTCACAGAGTCTCTGCAAGTTGTTCTTCTAGTTATTATTCTCCCTCCTGTATCTGCTCTTCTGGCTTGGTTTCCCTCTGTTCCAGGGTTTCTTTCCTCATGGGCCTCGGGATTTAACCCTTCCTCATGGGATTTTCCCCTCTGCTCTGGGGTTTCCTGTCCAGAGAGCTTGTTGATCATACCTTACAGGGAGAATGTTCTTGCAGTTTCTGTGCCAGCTAGGTTTTCTGCAGGCTGCCCGCATTCTCCACCAGATGAAGGGGGAAGCCCTTCTTGCTCCTAGGGCTGATCCTGAGGCCTCAGGGCTTAGCCCATTCCTGGACGATGTCCTAGGGCTGTTCCTGGGGCTCCGGGATCTACCCCTTCTTGCCTGCTCCTGGGGCTCCTTGAGCTGTGGGCTTCTCAATCCTCACAGACGAGTGAGAGCTCTCTCTGTGGGTGTCAGCTGCTCTCTTATTGGCCCCGTGCTCCTGCACATGCTCAGGAGGGAGGCCAGACACAGGTGAACCCACACCCACTCATCAATAACTCAGGGCACCTGGTCCTGTCTCACTACACTGGGTGCTGGGCTGGACCTGCACCCCCCAGGAGTAACACCAAGGGCTGTCCCTTCCCCCAGCCTCCCTCTGTGCCCTTTCCACCCCAGTCCCCCATGCATCCCTTTTAACTGAGGGTTTTTGCTGCTAGTTGTTCCAGGACAGGCTGTCTGCTTTTCTCCTCAGGAAGCTTGGGAACAATTCAGCCAGGAGGCCAGAAGCAGATCAAAGGTCACTTCAGACTTGCAGGCAGATGGGTTAGTTTGTGGCTTGCTTTTTTTTTCTTTTTTTTTTTTTTTTTTTTTCAAATTAAACTTAGGGTAGCATCATTGAAAGAATTAAAATTCAAATTAAGTTGGTGCTTTCATTCTTTTATTTGTGTGTACAGTATTTTCCTTCTCCTAGTTGCTGGGATTTTGCAACATTGAAAGAGGGTTTTTTTGTCTTGGGTTGTGGGGAGTTTTTTCCTGCCAGGAAAATTTTGATGTTGCAACATGGAAAACACAAGGCTTTGAGTACTTGCCCTTTGTTAAAGAAAGAGCCCCTTTAAGGGCTCACATCGTTATTCTGTTTATTGATGTGGAAGCCTGTCTTCTGAAGGCCCCTTTTTTCCTCTTCCTTAAAGAAAGGGCAAGCATTCAAGTACTCTGGTTTTCCATGTTATAACATCTGTGTATTTAGTTAGGGCACTGAAGAAGGGCTCATAAAAGCTTCAGTGTTTCCCTGTTGCATGTTTTCCCCTGAGGAACTCTGTCATGCTGGAGGCAGTGTGGCTGTGTCTCAGAAGGAGCAGAAGCATCAGAGGGACCAAGTGGAGCATCTGCCTCTCCTTGCTCACAGCATGGGCACTTCATGTTTCTTCAGGGTAACTTGGGGTGTGGGAGTACCAAATATGAGCCATGGCCCCCTCACACCATCTGCTCAGTGCCCAGAATGCTAATTTCTCATCTGAAGCCAATGTCTGCCTGCTTCTGCCTCCCTGCTGAAGGAAGATTTGGTTTTCCTCAGCCTGAGACTCTGGTTTGACTTGTCAGTTCCAGTTAGGCCTTTCCTTCAGCTTGGATGGAGTTTCTCTCTGTCCCCACTTTTTGAAGCAAAGCTGTGGTGCTGAGAGGGAAACAAGGCATGGAGAAAGCAGCACAATGAGAATTCCAGCTCTGTAACCTGTGGTCCCCTGATAGTGCTGTATTCCTCCAGGGACTTTCCATGTCTTGCATATTAAGAAGATGAAGAAGCAGAAAACATCAGAGTCAAGACTCATTTACACTGATGCTGTGAACCCAGGTTCTTATCTGCCTGCTGCTCCTCAAAGGCTTTTGCATGTGCTGCACATACCTAACCAAAGGGATTTCCACTGGAAACTGCTCGAAAAAGTCAAGTCGTACACATTGCTCTCACCTTTCTGAGCATCAGAGTGATGTAGGCACCAAAAACTGTGTCCTGTCCCTGAGATTTGTGATGTTCAACCATTCTTCTGGATGATGCAGAACAAGGCACTCCAAAATCTGTGAGCTGCTTTCAGGACCAACTGCAGCAACATGTAATACCTGGTTGGAACAGGTTGCTGGTGTCTGATTCAGGCAGTGAAACCCAAGGGCTGAAGCATAGAAAATGGGTTTAACCTGCCTGCCTGGTCATCTTTGACCCTATAGATGCCATGGACAGTGGAGTGATTCTCTTGAGTTGATCTGTGCACCTAGCTGCCCAACAATAGAGAAATAAAAGTGTAGGAAGGAATTTTGCCTAGGTATGAAAAGAGAAGAGAAGCACCTGCACAACCAGGTCTGAGCTCCCTGAAGGCTGGGAAGGCTGTGTTTGGATCTGAACTGAATACAGCCTAGGCTCTAGAAAAAGCAATGCCATGACTTAGATTTCATAGTATGTCTCTGTCCTTGGCTTAGGTACACATGCCTGTGTCTGTGGATGAGCACTGTTGGTTACAGAGACATAAAATACCTGGAAGACCAAGTGCTTCTATTTTGGGCCACAAATTTCTGTGTATTCGTGGGCTTCTGTACTAGCTCAGAACTGCTCTTTAAGCAGCCACACTTTCTCCTTAACCCATCAAGATTCATGGGAAAATAGTGTGGAGAGCTGTAAAGGGGCAGGATTCACTTAGCAAGGAGTTCATCACAACAGTTGGGGTCACATCCACTAGAAAGTGGAAGCAGCCATCTCTTCACACAGCATCCTCTTACCTGCAATGTAGGAGACCTTCCTGCTGAGCCTTCACAGACTAATTGCTCTTAGTTTAGTTTCCAGCTGACTGCATTATAGCTCTGTAAAATGGCTTTACCCTCTTTGGATATTTGCTCTGACATCAGAGTCCTCCTTGATCTTTAGCCAGATGCTTTTGTTAACACCCTTCCATGCTGCTTCTTTGGTCAGCTTTGTGGGAACTTCACCAAGTTTGCTGTTGGAAGTCCCTGCCTATGTGCTGTGCAGCCTGTGAATCTGAGTTCAGTTCTTGGAAGAATGAGGTAGGGGAAACCCACTGTGCTTGGGTCCAGCCGTGTTTCCACATTGGATTTTATGCTCTGCCTGTGGGGCAACTGTCAGCAAGAGGTAATTGCTATTTTATAGGGCACCAGGGGGAGAGTGAGCTCACAGTTCTTCTCTATTCATGATTATTTCTGTCTTCTGGCATCCCATCTGCAGAAACAGGAATTTTAAAAGAATGTGAATGCTGGCTGACATCCTCAATCTCCTCACCCCTTTGGGAAGCCAGTCAAATCCCCTTCCCACTTTGACCTTCCCAAGTTTACCCCTTGCTACCTTCCTGTTACTGTAGGTTTTAGTCTTCTTGAAGCTTTTTTGTCACAAGGATACACCACAAGCAAAGCCACTGGCATCTGACCCTATTTCAGTGTTGATTTATCATTCCAGGATGTGGTCCTGTCCTGCCCACAAAGGATCCAGATTGCACTCTTGTCTCTGCCCACAAAGAATCCAGATTGAACTCTTCTCTCCGAGTTTTTTATACAGTTCATGTAGCACATCCTAACACACAGCTGTGTTAGGATAGGGGAGGGCTGTCTTTAAGAAGAGCACAGTTAAAACAAGGACTTTGGCCACCCACGTGATGCTTAACTTTGCATGAATAAACCACCTGAGTTTAACCTTAACCTGGATTGCTGCATGTCTTTTACTTCTATTTCTAAGGTGCCTTTTGAAATGCTGCCTGGACTTGCTCACCTTTCTATAAATGCTGCAAGTGATTCCCTTTAAATAGTGGCTGCTGACACAGCAGCTCAGATTATATTTAGAGTGATGCTGTGGCCAGGATCCAGGCAAGGTAGGAGTAGCAGGACCACATCCCTCTGCTGACCCTTGGGTATCCCTACAGCAATTCGTGGGCTTGTCGTCATCCTGTGGGCAATGGAAAGCTTTGGAGATGTGGCAGCTAGGGATGGGTTGATTGATGCAAGAACAGATCTGGATCCTCCTCAGGTATTTCATATGAGGTTTGCAAATGTGCTTCTGCAAGGGGAATCCCTAGGCAAATTACCACGCAGGGTATGGCACATCCATCTCCACCTTCCTGCCCATGGCTTGTACTTGGATAGCTGCCCTGTCTCATGGGGAGGGGTGGCAGGACAGAACAAGCCCCCTACAAGAAGCTTTCCCCATCCACCACAAGTTGTGTATTTGTGTTGGAGAGGTGAAGGGACTGTGTGTTTGTGTGTGTGTGTGTGTTGGTTGTCAGCTCTCAGCCCTGCCCTGATACCACGGCCAGCTGGTGCTGGAGTCAGCTGAGGGCAGCCCAGCCTCTCCTTACAGGTTGGGTGGGTAGGAAGGATTAATTTCCCCTTCTGTCCTAGCCACACCATCCTGGCTTTTCTCCATGCTAGTTCTGCCCAGGACATAGAAATGCACCAGCACATCCAGTGTCTTTGGGTTGTTTTTCTATTTCCTTTTCACTTTTTTTTTTTTTTTCTTTTTTGTACAGTCTTTAAGAATAGCCTCTGTGCCTTTGAGCTGAGACCCTTGTTTCCTAGATTTAGAGGGGAGAAGCAGGATAAAAGGCTATGAAAAGACACTTACGACTTTCCAGCTACTTGACAAACAAGCCTAAATCTCCGTGTCTCTGCAAGACACTAGAAGATCTTTTCACCTTAAGGGCTCATGGAAGCAGGCATTGAAGACCAGCTAAAGCAGGCAGATGACTGAGGCTGAAGGCTTTAGAGGGCTTGCCATCAACAAGTCCAGTCTCCTGGTCCTCCTCACCTTTTCTCCAGACATAGAGTGAAGGTGTGGGTTTCACTGTGACATGCAGCATGGCCACCTGTGGCCACCTGTGCTTGTTCAGCAAATAACAGCAGCAGCAGAGTGGGCTGTATTCTGTCCCCATCTGGAAACCAGGGCAGCCACAATCCTTACCTTTATAGGCAACATCTTGCTGGGACTGTGGGCCTGCTCAGACTGGAAGAACCCATATCAAGACTTGCTGCTGTCAGCAGGATGCTTCTGCCACAGCCTCCATCCACCAGTGCCCTGGGCTTTCCCCTTCACTCGTGGGCAGCAGATGCTAACACTGTGGCTGTACAGCAGAGGTGGAAACAATTTTCCCACCCAGCCCAGTTGACTGAGGTGTGAAAATGTTCTCAATCATCACAAAGGTCCCACATTTGCCTCTACGATACATTAGGACTATTAATCCTGAGCAGCTCATATGTTTTGAGCTCACACTGTGTTGGTACTAGCACAGCCTAAGCTGATGAGCTCCTCTTGTACCCTCCTGCTGCCAGCCAAAATCCTGGCAAGTGTACAAAGCTGGGCCCAAGAATTGGCATTGATGATGTACAGCACTGTGTGGTCTTTACCCAAAGGGCTGGCTTAGTTTGCTCAGCATGTGGTCCATGATGTAGCTGATAGGACCTCCTGCAAAGCAGAGGGATGGAGAATCAGTGAGTTAGGGTCACATCAGAGAGAAGGTTAATCTAGTGGGCAACAGCATTTGGGTTGCTGCCACAACTGGAGTTCTTTAGGGGATTTGAGCATTGATTCAGGCATTGTCAGTGCACGCAAACATGATCGCCATATGGGATCTCCAACCACAATTGCATATGGGGTATGCAAGTCACTTAAAGCTTTTCTACCTGTTTTAGCTAGCTCCTCAATATCAGCACACCAGTTGGGACTAAATATTCAAGAGGATTTCCTCAAAGCTATGCTGTCTTGCTCTGAAAACTCATAATTGTGTAGAATGAACGTCCAGGTATTGAGAGAAGAAAAGTGCTTGTAGCTGTTACTCTAAGTTGTCTCCCAGGTCTGCTTCACCATGCAGTTTGCAGATCCTCCCTGACATTTAAATTGGTACTTACTTACTCTTCCAGTCTTGGGTTTTTCCATGTGGAGAATGGAGAGAGCTGGGAGAGGGAAAGATGAAGAGCAGTGAAGAAAGTTGAGCTTTGTCTTGCCAGAGGAACAACTTCCCTAGTTCAGTGTCCACTATTTGGTACTGGGAAAGGATATTTAAACCCACAGAGTCATCCTCCCCTCCATCTGCTCCCTGTGTAGGCATATGGTGCTGTGTGGGGTCTGGGAATAGTTTCTGTTGTGTAACAAGTAACTGCTTCATCCATCCAACTTGATTTCATCAGATCTTGCAGCCTTTGAGAGGACCAAGCCCAACAGAAGAAGAAAGGCCTCATAAGACACACAGACGTGACAGCAGCCACGAGTCAGTGTAACCAAAACTCTTCATCTCTTTTGTCTTAGTTCTGGACACTGCAGGCCAAGAGGAGTTCAGTGCAATGCGGGAGCAGTACATGAGGACTGGGGATGGCTTCCTCATAGTCTACTCCGTGACGGACAAGGCCAGCTTTGAGCACGTGGACCGGTTCCACCAGCTGATCCTCAGAGTCAAGGACAGGTGGGTGACATTGAGCCAGGTGCTACCTGACCGTCTCTGGACACCATGCCATGGGGATGGCTGCAAGTCTAAACCTGACTTTCTCCTCCAGTGTGTCCTGTAGCAAATCCTTACATGCTTTGTGTGGCTTGGTAGACCTACGTATCAAAAATAAGAAGTGTTTTACCTTTTCTGATAAGTATCTAGTGCTTTCAATGTGGAAAAGCTCAGTAGTGTTGTGATGGAGTGAAAATGAGTCTGGGAGAAACTCCAGCCAGAAGGGTCTGTCAGAGCAGTGTGAGGAAGGCAGACAGACACCTTTGAAGGTAACCTATTTGGCTCTGAAGAGGGAGGAGGAAGCTCCATGCCCAGTGCAGTCACTTTAGGAATACCAGCAGGTAGTCAGCAAGCATTTGTTCCTAATCCTTTTGTGTGTGCTGGTAGCATCCTCCTTTCCCTTACTTTGTGCCAAACAAACCTTAGAAGATCCTCCATAGTTTGGAGCTGTGAACAGGTGTCTTGAAGGTGAAAACACCTCACTTTGGAAGGAATTACAAGGGGTATAATCCAATTAATGCATCATGCTCTGCAGCAACACTTTTCGATGAACACCTCTGTGTGACTGAGGAGAAAGCAAGAGAGGTTTCCTGCTCCCCTCCATCTGTGTGCAAGGGAGAAGGCAGTGCTGAGAGTTTAATTATTGTAAGCAAATGTGTCCTGACTGAGCAAAGGGAAGCTGCCAGTTTTATCTCCAGGATAACTCCCTCTTCCCATCCCTGATCAAGAGGCGATGAATCCATCCACACTGGGTGGGGTGTGAATTAAGCCCTTATATGCCTGCAGCTCTGAAACACTTAGTTTTTCCATTCATAATGGCTTTTAATTATGGAAGTCATCAAGAAAAGCCACCAGAGGGTTCAGGACTCGTTGCTGGCTTCCTTTCACAGCTCTGAATAACTTCCCCACAGGAAGGGTGGACTCATATCATGTGAGGTTCACAGCTGACAGCTCTTCCAGTAAAGCATCCAAACAGAGGCCACAAGAGTGAAAAGTAAAGGAAAACCCACCCTTTGATTTCATCTAAATGAACAAAAATGTCAGTCACTCAGTCTGTCTCCTCAGTAAGGAGAGGCTTTTCTTCACTGCCAGCTCAGCTTGAGGAAAATTAAATCTGTTTCTGAAAGCTGAAGAGGACAGGACAAAGTCTCCTGTAACATGCCCCAAACCAGTGTCGGTTTGATCTAGTTTAACTGTGTGAAAATACAACGCAGTAGTGATAGTTTTGCTCTGGATTGAAATTTTTACCCTTCCATGTGCTGTGGAAACACCCTGGGCAGCCTGTGAGAAGCAGGAAGTGAAACGGGCTCCTGAGGTTGTTTGTGTTTCCCTGCTCTGCACTGCTGAAGCACAGAGCTCAGGGAGCTTAATGCTTCATCCAAACCCTGAGCTTGCTCAGAAAATCGCAGCAATAGGAGCAGAGTGAGTAAAGAAACCATCCTGCCAGACCCACAGGTAGCATCACCCCAGTTTGCAAACTAGGAGTGAGTTTTGGCAACTTAAAATCCAAAGGACTTGTAGGTTGCTATGTAAGCAGAGCTGTTCAAAGCCTTCCTCTGGTTTCTTTCCATAAACTTCATTACAGTAAAACTTCCAGCTATAGTAGCTTTGTCCAACTAGCAATCCTACAGCTTACAACAGGGAACAAAGTCCCCACAGAATTTTATGCCTGGTATAAACAAGGCAAATGAGATACTGTCCAAATGTAATCCCTTTCTTATCAATGTGCTGCAAGCCAAAAAGGAATTAATACAGACAAGCAAGTGTTTTGCTCCAGAGTGATCCGAGTCAAGATATATCAATGCTCAGGTATTAAAATTAAATCAAAGCCACATTATCAGAATGAATAACTATAAGACTCATTTAAAATGCAGAGCGCAGTACAGTGTTTTTCCAGCCAGAGCAATGGGGCAATGTGCCAGAGGGAAGATGGAGCCCTTATCGTCTCGATGAAAAATGACGCAGAAAGACAGTTTGAAAATCCAGAGTTATTCAGGGAAGTGTTTTATGCAGAAATTAGTATGGCCAGCTGTTCTTACCCCAGTCAAATAGCTTTGTTACAGCAGAGAACACAGGAATCATTTTAGGAGGGTTTAAAGTTAAATACAAGAAAATAATACTGCAATAACTGTCAGTTATCAGAAGTGGTAGTATCCTAGCAGTGGGTAAAGGCCCTGTAGCATTTTACTTTCTGTGTGATGCAAATGGAGGACAGGCTGCTGTATGAGAGGTGGGGTGGGAAGCAGCTGCATTGCCAAGACCTCCAGTGACAAGGGGTGGCTCAGTTTGGTTTAATCACCAGAGCTATGGGGCTTTCTGCCACGGGGAGAGCCTGACCCACACACCTTGTCAGGAGAGCCCTGCACTGGCCTGCTGTGAATAGGTGGGTCTCTTCCCACGGGGTGGCTGAAGACAGTCACATGCCTGGTAAAGTTAAAGAAATAAAATTATTTCAGAGGAAAATGGTTTAGCTACAAAAGGATGGTTGCTCATCAGCTTTTTGATTTTCTGAAGCACAAGATGATAGGTAATAGCATCTGGAAGCTTAGCAAGTATCTTCTGTTCCCTTCAGCCTCCTTCCAGATACCATTGCCAGTCTTTGTGTTTGTCTTGGGATAACAGCTGGTGGGCATCTTTGGTCCCAGCCATTTTCTCACCCATTTGATGCCCCTCTAAGAACCAACTCCCAGAGTTCATCTTTTCTTCCCTCACAGTTGCTCTCAGTGGATGACCAGGATATGAACTGACACCAGTTCCTCTACCATATCTCATTACTTTGCAATGACAAGCAGCTGCCAAGATAGTTACTGAGATGTCCTAACAGTTACAAGAGTCCCAAACTCCTCTTCAAGCTCTGTCTCTATGTCTCAGCTAACTTCCAGTCTAATTCTGTAGTTCTTTCTACACCTAGTTGGATCTTCAGCCTTAGCTATTCTGAGGTATTGCAAGAAAGGTAACACTAAGGCCTGGAAGTGCCTTCAAATAAGAGTGAATGTGTGCATGCATGCAATTTGTCAAGCAAATTTTTCCAGTATGAACATATGTGTAGCATGATCTGGGTCTGATGTATGTTCATTTGGTCTTTATATTTCTTCACACATACGTGGTATCTGAAAATGAGAGATGATGTCATCATCAGAAAGTGAAACTTATGCTCAGCATTGTTATGATAGTCTGCTAATAATTGGGTGATGGCTTTGGTTTCTTCCAGAGAGTCCTTTCCAATGATTTTGGTGGCAAACAAAGTTGATTTAATGCATTTACGGAAAATTACAAGAGAACAGGGAAGAGAAATGGCAACAAAACATAACGTAAGTTTGTGGGATTGTTTAATTGGTTTTTGCAAGTGCCATTACAGGGGTTCAGAATTGAATTTTTTGCTCGTTCGGAACTGATTTAAAGCATTTCTCTTACAGTCAAACATTTGCTATTACATTTTTGACTACTGCAGACTGGTAGCTATGCAGATTTCATACAATAGGGTCAGTTCATCTGTGTAACTAGAACCTCTGCTGTGCACTAGGCTGTAGAAAAGCTGTGGCCATCATGAAGCCACACGAACAAAGCATCTGCAGGTGGTGAGAAACATGAAGTGCTCAAAATGAAGAAAGAAACTGAGAAGGCAGAGTCAGGCGCTAGGAAGTATACACAGGAATCTGTATGAAGTGAGATTGTTAAAGATAATGAAGTTGCAGGGTTGTTAAATCATCTAGGTTGGGCCCACTATCTTCACTCTGCATTATTCATGCTGTAGTTTAGCCCAAGAAATTGTTCTTGGATGGGTGTAGATGACACGATACTCCATCTCTAAATGCCAGCAGCCCTGAATACCCAGGGGGAGCAACAGTTCCTGTAGGAAGAACTGGAAAGGTAAAGGCAAACAAGCCTGAGACCTCTGGGAAGTCTGCTGTGCCTAAGCAGCAAATGTGCAATGTTTTTAAACAAGCCACAATGGGAGTTTGGCAGGGTGTGTTCATTGCCTCCCCAAGGATCTTCCTTTCTGTAGGAGCTAGGACACCTAAACCGCAACACAACATGTTGGACCCATCTGTACGTGCACTCTTTGGAAAAGACCATGTACAAAAACACCTTATCAGAGGCCATTTTATAAATCTGCCAGTGTGCCGGACAAGCACTCTAGGAGGCCCCATCTGGCTGTCAGACTTTGAAGAAGAAGATCATTTTACACTGAAGGGGAATTGTAGTCATGAAATATTCATGCAGTAGTCCTAATAAAATGTGTCAAGCAAGAATTTTTGGCAAGTGCTTGTCTTTCAACAACCTTTGGCTGTTTTTATGTCTGCAAGCACAACTTGTGGGGAGAGACCTTCTGACAACATGAAGTCTGTGATTATTCTTCCCCAAACCTGGAGCTCTCATAGCAGCTGGTTTGTCTGATGCTTATTCCAAACCTTTTGTAGGTGCTTGCTGACCTTGCTTGGGAGTGTGAAGGTGTTGATAGCAGTGTCATGACAACAATTTGTTTACCTGTATTTCCCTGGATTCTTCTTCACCTGCTTTCTCCAGCCTCTAGGGTTTTTAATTTTGAAATGTGTTTGCTACCAACATGTAGGCTGTTACAAGTCTTTTTCATGATACACTTCTCTCCCCCAGATTCCCTATATAGAAACGAGTGCCAAGGACCCACCTCTAAATGTTGACAAGGCCTTCCATGATCTTGTGAGGGTAATCAGGTAAGCTGGAAATTCTTCACTTGCTGACTACCCATGGATGGAACCTGCAGGAGTTCTGGCCTGGAAAGCCAGGAGCCAACTTTTTGGGGAGCAGGGGCCGGGTGGTTTTGTTGGGGTTTATTAAACTTCTGTGTCCTCTGTCTGCATAGGGATGCTACCAGCTCTTAGTTACCCTTCTAGGATCAGGTGGGTTGAGAACTAGCTGTGACTGTGATGAAAATACATGATTCAATGAAGAGAGCAAAGCTTTAAAAAGCTTAAATAGGCCATTTTAAAAGCTTTGGACCAGTAATTTGGATTCTCACAGCTTTGTCTTCTCAGGGTCTCACATTGCCAAAGGCTAAAAAGGACTGGCAAAAAAAAACCTCAACAAAATTCTAATGTTGTAGGTGACTTCTGACTTTTTCAGCTTCCTAAATGGAAAAAAAAAAAAAGCTGCTTTGTGTGAGAAACAGCATGACCTAATGGCTATGCCACAGGTTTCCTCCTCAGACTGCAGAGGTTTGTTCCCAGCTTTGGCACAAGCTGCCTGTGCTCGCCTTGGCAAACGCTGCTCTCGGGGCCAACCCCAGCTCCGCTGCCGGCAGAACCCTGCAGGAAAAGAGCTGCACACACACACACCTCAGAGTCTCAGCAGATAATCTCAAATCTCTCCCAGAAGATTTGTTTTTCTGGCACTGATTGTCTTGCCAGATTTTTCTGGGCCCTCGCTTTTCGTGTTTTGGGAGGGTGCTGGGCTGCAATCGTGCTCCTCCCTGCTGTGCAGGCAAAGTGCCTCACTCGGCAATTAAACCATGAGGCATTTATTCACAGTGTATCTGTACTTGTGAATATCTTAGCACAGCCTCGAGTCAGCCTCCATCAAAAGCAGATGGTACTGCCCACTCTTCCCACATGTCTCAAAAGCAGGGGGCAGAAAGTCTTTGGAGAACTACAGAGCTGAGTTGGAAACATCCCAAGCTATTTCCCAACTGTTCTGTAACTAAGCATGAGCTGGCTAGATATTACTTTTGTATAATAGCGAGCTCCTACCACCAGCTATTCTACTGTGGAAAAGGAAAACCACACACACAGTAAGAATAAGATGGCGAGGCTCTGTTTTTCTACGTAATGTAGAAAATGTTTATTTTGTTATGTTTTTCTACATAATGTGGCTCCTAATAGACATAGCATGGCAAGAGCATTGTAATGACACAAGGCTAAGTTCAAGCCCTGAAAATGCACTCTCTGTAACCTAAAAAATAGATGATGCACCTCAGTTCTTGAAGTAGGCACCATGAAAGTAATTACCAGATGGGTGAAACCCTCCATGGCATCAAGGGCAGCAGAGATGCTCATGAGAGCTGAATTTGGGTAAAGTCAGAGAGCAGGGATCCAGTGGTGATGCTGTGGGATCCAGCTGGTTATTTGCCACAAAGCATCTTTGCTTGGTCTTCAGGCATTGCTAATTGTCCACAGTCATAGGATAGAATCACACACCCATTCTTACTTTTTTTAAGTGAGATTTTCCAAACAAAATGTAAATCTACAGCTCCCTTATAACTGTGTCCTTCCTGGAGTGCTTTGCAATGTTGAGGAGGGTCCTTGGAGCCCATGAGGGTTTGCAGGGTTTTCACTTCTTCAGGGCTGGCACTGTTTATGATTCTTGCACTTGGATGAGATGACTCCCATTTCAATTGTCTTCATGCAAGAAGTTGTTGTCTGAAAGGAATCCAGAGAGGAGTGGGGTGATTGAGTCTGCCCAATAGATCTCTAAATTTCCTGATATCCCTTCTATGCTGCAGCATCTTGTACACAAGGGCTGTCACAGCAGAAGTCTTCAGCAAGCACAGGACATGGTTTTCTGGATCTCTCAAACAGTTCCAGAACACTGTGAACAGCTTGCAGCCGCTTAGTGTTTATCCAAATTAACTTCAAAGTATTTTTTAATTTTAGCTTTCTAGTTTTGAGCTCTAAAGTTTTATGGGTTTCATGCCTCCAGCCTTCATATTCACTAAAAAAGAAGTCTTATTAGTCAAAGCTGAGATATCCAGGTGGCTGCAAGCATTTGGGAGCTGAGGATGGAAGAAAAACATGAAATGAGGTGATTTGTCTCCCAGCTGTGTCTCATCCTGCTCTGGATAACTTGGTCTAAAAACTCAGTTTAGTGCCTGGTGTATTACATAGGAAAGAGGTTGGTTGGTTAGACACTGTTTGAATCTACAGAAATTGCCAGTCTTCATATGGTTTATCTTGCAATAAAATACAAGTTTACAGGGTGCCTGTTGGGTGTTTGAACTATAAAGCTGCCTTCTATTGAACTTGCATCGCTGGGCTGGCTGAGTGGCAAACTGGTGCAGTTGCTAAGAGGCATTTGGGCAATGCCTCATTGTAATGGAAAGGGAAAAACTATCAACATAACATTCTGGAGGTTGTTCACAGCCTACCTGGCTGCCAGGGATTGGGGGGCAAAGCAGGAGGGCTCTGAACAGCATATTTTACAACTGTGACATCAGGCAAGCAGGGCCATCTTTCTGGGGTCAGCTTGCTCTCCACGTTCTGGTGCTCTTCACAGCTCCCAGGGGAGGCCAGAGCTCCATTGGCAGCAGACCCTGTTTTTGAATTGCTATTTTTCATCCCCTTTCCCCAACCCAAGTCCACAGCAAGGGTGATGCTGGCTGAAAGGCAGCTGTTCCAAGAGGGCTTTATTCCTCAGCGCACTCTGTATTTCTTTCACCATCCTCCCTAACAAGCATTAGCAGAAGTGTGATGGATGACTCTGCATTGCTTAGAGCAGCCCTGTTTCACAGAGCAGCCCTGTGACAGGAGAAGAGGAGGCAGCACTTCACCCAGAGCAATGGGAGGCAAAGTGTCCTGGCAGGACATACATCCCTGCTGTTAGCCTGAATGCTTGAAAACCTGCAGCACAGGTGGTTGTCTTGTTATCTGTGTGGCATGAAAACCCATGTGATGATGGAAGGGTTTATGTGGAGAGGGAGATAGATAGGTATATTCAAATACACAAATGTTCCTCTTTGTCTCCCAAAACAGGCAACAGATCCCAGAGAAAAGCCAGAAGAAGAAGAAAAAGACCAAGTGGCGAGGGGACAGAGCCACGGGCTCCCACAAACTCCAGTGTGTGATTTTGTGACGGGACCACCTGAGAGTGCCTCGGATGCCTCCCTCCTCACCCCTTGACCCATCTCCAGCCCAGACAGGGGGCAGCAGCACAATGTCCCTGCCACCCCCTCAAGCTCCCCACAAGCAGCTCAGGCTCAGAGGAGGTGGCTGGAGGGGGTCTGGACAAACGCCCCCCCTCCAGAGGGGTGTTGCACATGGGAGCCAGCATGGGAGCCACACAAATGGGAGGCAGAAGGGATCAGCAGGACCTTGACTCTCGAAAATCCCCAGCACCTTCCAGGGGCCCCCACGATGTTTATTTAAAAAAAAAAAAAGGAGCAAAAGAAGAAAAAAGTCAAGAAAAAAAAAGTGTTGGTTTTATCTGCAAACATTTCTCCTTGTGACCCATTTCTGAACAGCCATGAATAGCTCCCCTGTTTGGTACAATCATCTGTGTATGTGTGGGGGAAGGGAAAGGCCTTTCTTTTTTTTTTTTTTTTTTTTTTTTTTGTCTTCTTCTTCTTTTTCGTTGTTTGCTCAGCGAGTGTTGGGTTGCAAAGAAACACGGCTGGGGTTAGATTTTTTGCACTGAACTCTCTTTTGCGGCAGTGCCAAAACACAACTTCATATGAAAGTGCATAGATTTGGAGGAAGAAAATTAATTCCAGCTGCTCTGGGTGCTCCAGACATTGTGTCAGACTCTGGAGGGCAGCCAGCTCACGGACCATAAACTCCAGCGTAGGAAAGGAGGTTTGGGCTTGGGTGATTTTTTTTTTTCTTACCCTTTGTCGAGAGGTTTTGTTTCTGTTTTGTGATTTGGGGCATGTCAAAATTAAGGTGTTTTGTTAACCTGGAAATATTTAAATTAAAGTAATTTACAATGGAAGGGTATGCCATCTTTAAGGGGCGGGGAGGTAGAGGAAGTAAAACCTGAAATGAATTTGTTATCTTGGTGTTGAATTTCTCCCTCGTATATGTGTGTAAAGTGTTGTGATCTAAATCCCTATTTATTATTCCTTAACCTTTCCCTGCAAAGCGATTCTTGGGTTGATAAATTGTTTTGCTTTTCCCAGGCTCATCTCTCACATGCACAAAAATATCTGTTTATGAGCTCTGGCTCAAGGTTTTGTCATTTCTTCTTCTCCCCCGTTTGCTGAGAGTTGGTGACTTGAAAGGAAGAGGTGTTTTGAAAATGACTGAAGTGGGATGTGTCTCTTTATAAGCTTAGTGTATCTAAAATGTCTCCCTGAAAACATCAGAGACTTAAGTGTCTTCATGCCTTATGAGAAGGCAAAGCAAAAAGCCTGCACCCATTCAAGCCACCATCTGTGGTACCAGAAATGTGGTTGTGCACATCCTGGAGGGGCCACATTTTCTCTCACACCTTTGCTGTCACTAAGAATTGCAGTGGCAATTTTTTGTCTCTAATTTAATAGATTGTCATCTGCTGGACTGAAGCCATCAGCTCCATTCACGGGGTCACCAAACTCCAATGAAAGTAACAACTTGCTTTTCATCAGCTTGAATCCTATTCAGATATGCTTCGTGAGCATGACTTAAAATATTGGCAGCACATGAATGCCTGAGATTTGTGTGTCTGAGGGCAGAAAATCCTGGTATTGAATACTGAAGATCTGAATACTGTTCAAGATGGTGGATCATCACAAACTTGTTTATGTTTGTCTTTGTAATCTATTTGTCACTGGATTCCATTTCTTGACTCCTTGCCAGGCCATGTTGTGAACTGGGAGCTGGCTGATGATTATTTTTCAGGTGAGTGCAGCTGGTGAAAACATTTTCCTAGTCTGACCAGTCTTCAGCACAGCCAGAAGGTGGCAAATGTCAGTGGCTGGCCCAGCAAGCTGCTCACCATAACACTGGCTCCTCTTCTCTGTCCCCTTTCATGTGATGACAGGTGCTGGGGCTGGATTAAGAGGGTGGATATTGGGAAGAAATACTTTCTGTAGACTCCTGAATTGGATGTGGGCCACAGGCTTCAGTAAAGTTGCAACACCCTGTGTCAACTGAGAGCTGGCTCCAGACAATCACGGCATTTCTCCCACTATGTTGTTTCCTTGTTGGCTGAACTGTGGTGACCGAAACCATCCAGGTCAAGTCTTGGCTCTTGGGACTTGCCACTGTGTTCTGGGGGTGAAGAGCTCCCTGTAGGCTCCCTCATTTGTTCTGCCTTGAAAACCTCTTGTAAATCAGAAGCTGTCTGACAGGTGCAACCAACCCCATTTGCTAGAACCTCTGTTACCTCTTTCCTGCCAGAATCCCTGTCTAGCCTGGTTACCAGCTTAATTTGTTTTAATTATACACAACTAATGCTATGGGATCTCCCACACAAGATGATGGCATTTTCAGGGAGCCCTGCTAATATCCCCTAGAGCCCTTCCACTTATAAATAACCTGATATCTGCTGAAACCCTTCATCTTATTTTTATCTAAACCCTTGAGAATACTTGCTTGAAAACAGCATGTGTGTATCTTGAGTCACATCTGATGAGTACTTGGCACTGCATGTGAGAAATTATCTGCTTTTTCTGAACAATCTTAATTGTTTCTTCAGCTTCTTTAGCAACTAGCAGATAGTGCAGAATAATGAGGAGGGGAAAGGAGGAGATGAACAACTGCATGTGGGTAGTGGCAAATAGGAAAAGCATGCCTATTTTCTTCCATGTTCAACAATTTGTTTATAGCAAGGAATGTTTTCCAACAGGGATCGCGTCTCTAATGAGCCTGGGGTGTTTGAAATGATGAAGACATAAAAAGCCTATTGCTATCCAACTCATCTTTTCATATTTGGGCTGTTAGCAAACTAAAAGCACCTTCCCTGCTATATGCAGCACCTAGATACCTAGGCTGAGATGCACTGGCTGGTAATATTTATGCCCCTGAAAGCACTAACCATGCTGGTGTGGGGCTTAGGTGTTTTTCTATGGAGCATCCAAAGGAGAGGACTTTGCTGTTGTCAGAGACAGTCCAATGAAGGATCCTGTAAGGGTGCCCTTGGGGCTCATTTTCCAAAGACCTGAAGGTCCAAGCCACCTAACACCATCTTCAGCCCCCAGGTAAACCTGTATTTGGTTGTCTCACAGCAATCTGGTTCCTCTTCTGGTAATCAGGAATTTAGGAGGTAGAGCTGGCCCTAACCTTGCCCTGATTTCAGTAGACACCTATAAACAAAATGAGAAGAGAGATAAAAATTTGCAGATCTACTTGCATTTGATAACCAAATGGCCTCCTTTTTTCATTTCAGACAGTAAATAATATTTGTGAAACAAAATTCTTAATGCTACATAAATTTTGGCTTTGTAAAAGTGTAATTCACCTCTCCAACCTGGTATCTACCTCAGCTGTACCACTGCCTTCAGGTAAATTGTGTTGCTGTTTCCTCCTTCAGGTCCTTCTGCCTGTAAAGCAGGAATAATGGAACTGGCTTGTATTCTTACCAGCTTTTGAGATGTATGGCATTTACATTTATGACCTGTCTCTCCTTTAAGGCAAAGGAGGTGGGGAGGGTAGGAAGAGAAGGAAAAGTACCTGGCTAAAATAAATACTTCCTCTGACATGAGCAGAGGCTTTTATTGTCCCGCTGTGTCTGCAAGTTCTAAATGGAACAAAAACCTGATGAAAACAAACAAACAAAAAAACCTAAAATCCTCTTGTGTAGCCCTACAGGTTGTGGGTTTCCTACAAACCTGCTTTCTTGGCTTTTTCAGCCAAGGCTGTTGCTGTACCTGGCCAAGCTGCTCAGTGACAGCCTGGGTATCTCTGAGGTAAATCATGTTCAGCTGATGGTGCTCAGCAGGAAAACACTAGAGATGGTGAACAAGACAAGCAGAAGCTTAATGAGGGGCTGAGATTGCTTGGTTTGGATCAGATGTTTCAGTTTAACAAGAGGGCAGTAGGTTGTTATGTTCCTTAATCCATTATAATTAATTTTGGCTGGGTCTTCAAGCCTACAGCTGTACTAGAATTTGTGAACTGGGGTAGGCTGAGGGGCTTAGACATACATAATGTGTCTTGTCTCAAGAGGAAATAAGCATTATTAGGTACAGAGAGGACAGCATTGGAATACTTTCGCTTCTGGAATACAAAGCCCAGACTTTGCCTTTTTTTTCTGCTTGTTACCATCCTCAGGCCAAAACCAACTGCCCAAAGCCTTATTCAGCTCCAGTGATTTCAAGGATGATCATTAAATGCTGCTAAAATGCTTTGGAATGAGATGATCTCCCCAAAACTCTGCTGAGGGTAGCATATAATACAGAATATGAGTGTTAAGAGTCACAACTTGTGGACTCTTCCAGATGTAAGGATTCAGATATGTATTTAATAATGAGAGACCAGGATGGAGTTGAGACAAATCTGACTTCAGAGGAATAGACCATTGCTACATCAGCCTGTGCACCTGGGACTGGACACAAAATCTCTGCCTGGAAATCCAGGTTCTGTGAGTTGGGTTGAATGCCCAATCTATCTGCTGAAGAAAGAAGGAGCTTTAGTGTGCACCTGAAGCACCACATTAAAGCTACACATCCAGCACTACAGTATAAAGGAGATGAAGGATGCTATGGCACAGGGAATGCAGTTCTTGGTCACTGCTCCCTGTGTTGGGAGGTCTGCTGGGGGCAGCAGTCATGTAGGCTCAATTCTGTGCCTTGCATATATATATTTAATGCTGCCAGGTTCCTTGTAGTACCCAGGGCATTTGCCTGGGACTTTCAGGTGGGAGACCTGTGGAAGATCTGTGCCCTTCTGAAGCAACAGCTAGCAGCCAGATAAGATTCACCTTAGCACCTGAAATGTCTCCAAATGCATGTATTCAGGCAATTAGTTTAGTAGCTAGTTGGTTGGACAGTCTTTTCCTATTTCATAGCAGAATTCTGAGAAAAATCTGTGCGTATTTCAAGTGCCTGTGGATATTCTAGCTCACCTCCTGCAAAGTGATCTCGTGTTTTTTAGGGACTCGCCGAAGCATCAAAACAAAGGCTGAAGTAGAAGCCACCAATTTTGCAAAATGTTTTAGCTGCATCTTGCAGTATCAGCAATCTCATGAATATCAGTTGCACAATTAGGCTGTAAATAATTCAATGTTTGGCTATCAGAAATTATTTCAATGTTATGCAGGCTCTTTGCTTCTTCTGCTTGTAAGGGCAATGAATATTTCATAGATGATCTCTCAGGCACAGGTTCTGGGATGAGATGGGACTTGCAGGCAACAGAGCAGAGCTGGGAGAGGACTCTGCATGTGCTGGATCCTGCAGGGAGGAGAGGGAGGGGCAGCATGGATGTAGGCTCTGGTTTTGGGGGTGTTTCTCACCAGTGTGGCAAATCACTGCTGCTTCCCTCCAGCTCCAAGAAGTCACCAGTAAGTGGCCAGCAGGTCAGGCAGGCCAAGGCTTCCCAAAACAGGAGAACTGCATGTCACTGCCATGTGCAGTGCTAAAGGGAGGGGTTGGGGGAGGACATGAGACCCACCAGGTGGGTGAGCATGAGGGTTAGATGTCCAACACTGCTGCATGCAGACTAGAGACTGGCAAAAATCCCTGAATCCTCCTGGCTGTTTTGGGATAGCTTTTTTACTTCTGAATTGAGGGGTCCCCTTGCCAAATCCTGGGGGATCAGCAACATCATTCCAAGCCCAGCACAGCAGCCTGACTTGCCACGAGTGTTAACTACTTCTCTGGTTTCCATCCATCCTCCCAAGTCTCTCTCACGCAGACCAGGGCATGTGACAGTCTGAGAGCTCAGACTGGGCATGTGGTCAGGTCCAGCAGCCAAAGAGAAAGGACTTGGACAAAATCCTGGATTCGTTCAATAAGAGAGCTGGAGTAAGAGGAGGATGAAGGAACTTTGTGAATTGGAGGTCTGTTTTGTAAAGCCAAATCCTCTGCAAATCTGGGTATGAGACATCGCATGGTAGGCCACGAGGACAATCTCTGCTGAGAAGTCAGTCCAGCTGAACAAGCCATGAGCTGTTCCTTGGGCTATTGCATGCAGACGTGGTCATCGCGGGGCTTCTGTGTCAGCACCTCTTCTCCACTGCAGTACCCGAGCCGAGCCAGCCCCACACCCAGCTGGGTACTGGGTAGGCCTCTTTGCATCTCAATAGCCCACGTTGCCTTAAAGCGGGAGCCCTGGTGCTGGGAACCCTCTGAAAGGCCTGGGCACATGCTCACAGGGCAGGGGTTGCTTTCCTGCAAGCTCCAGAATAAGAGTCGTGTTTCAACCAGCAGTTCCCGGGAGGTGAGCCGGCAAGAAGCAGGAAATTGGAAGTGAAGGCTGATGCCCCCGGCTCTGCTCGCACAATTGTGAGGGTCGAACAAAGCACAATGGTGTGAGATGGGTTCAGGGTGCTGCTTGCCCTCCTCTGGGAGCTTCCTGCCCCTCCTTGCTCTCATCCCCATCTCCAAACCTTCAGAAGAGCTGAAGCCAGTTTGTGGCATTGAGTTTCCCACAGAGCTAGACACAGAGTTTCATTCCCTCGTTTGTTTTGTTTTGGGTTTTTTTTGCTCGGCTTGGTGAAGTCTCTTTGTTTCCTTCAGCATCCTCTGGCCAGGAGGTTTAGCTTGCTGAGGGGCAGCATTTGGGCAGCTTTTGGCAGAAGGTGTTTCATGGGGAAGAGTCCTCATACCACCAGCTGTAGCCTTTATGAAACAGACATCTTACCACAGGCTCAGTGGGGGTGGGACAGAGCTGTGCTCCTCCCTGGAGTGAGTGACTTGAATTTGATGGTGTCAGCTTGGTTTGTGTGTACTGCATGGAGCAGCTTCAAGGACAGGGTCAAATCCATTGCCAACCTGTATCGCTAAAGGGGGCTCAGCATCTCTTTAGGGCAATTTGGCCATTTCCCAGAAAGAAACCCCCTGCACCACCCAGCTGAAGGCAGGAACCTTTTGTGTTTTCCCCTGGTATCAGGATTAGCTGCTTTATAGAGAGGCTGGACCCCAAAAGAGCATCTGTGGTCTGAGTGCTCTTGGTTGGTCCCACGTGCTGCTTGTGACAGCATCCAGCAGCAGATGCAGATAGGGTGGGTGGCATGGAGTCATTCATACTGGCTGGAGTCAGCCAGATGTATGGTGGCTGGTGAGACCTGGGAGGTCAATACAGCCTCAAGGCCTCTTCTTTTTGTTTGTGCAGGGTAGGTACTGCCAACAGGACTGCCAAGTGCTGGGCAGTACTGGGAACCCACTGGGGGTTTTGGCAAGGGTATACTGTGCTTTTCTAGATCCATCCTGTCCCCTTCTCTTTCCTACTGGTGTAGAAGATAACTCACAGAACAACTGAACATTACGAAGAGCTTCCCTAACACCTTAGTCTTTTGTGTCCTTTCTCAGTGAAGACTTGGAGTAAAACTGCCCCCAAAAAAACAGTGAAAAAATTTCAGAAAGAGAGCATAAAAGAGAAAGTAAGCAATTTAAACTTGTGTTAGTGGCAGATGTTTTTACTTATAATTAGTATTTACTATCAAACACCCCCCCCAAAAAACAAAAACAAAAAACCCAACATCCTCAAATAAAATTTCACACAATGCACAAACTTTTTCTAAACATATTAATCTTCCAAAGACTATTTAGCCTGTTAGCTAGACTTAAATAATCATGACCTAGTACTTGCTAAGTAACTAAAATCTTTTGTGTGCTTATATTTATACTCCAGGAGATCATTTTAAAACAAAGGGCTGAAAAAATCCCATTTGAATGTGAATATTTAATACTGCTGTTCAGAAAGCTGCTTCATCGACATTTATTTGGGCAGATAATCAAACCAGTATTAAAACACACAGCTATGCAGAGATAAAATTAGAACAGGAAAAAGCTCAGAGCTGATAGTTTATATTCAGGTTTATAGACCAGCAGCAGTACCAGTAGTAGCTGGTATGTAAATACAGGATGGATGTTGGGTTTGTTCCTCAGGGACCCACTTCAGAGCCTGTGAATGTAAACTGGAGCCTATCTGCTAAGTCAAAGAGGCTTTTGATCAGGCTCCACCACCTTCTGATGAGGGAGTCCCACAATTCCTTTAATCGGCAGCTTGCAGGAGAAGCAGAAGAGAAACATATTGCAAAAGCCAAGCTCCAACAGGAGTTCTGTTCAATTATGTCTTAACATTAAACTATAGCTAATATGCTTTTACCAGATGTCCTGATGAAATACTATTAGAAGCCGGTGCATTGCATTAATTAAAGTGAAATTTCATAATGAATTCTTTTTTGCAAGGCAGCAGGGATGAATGGGTGACCTACATAACCTCCTTTCCCTCCGAAACAGCTTTCTGAAGTAATGAAATGAATCCCCCTGGTTGTGGCAGAAGAGCAGAGGGAGTTGTGCTTTGCATCCCAGCTACACACTGCGACATGAAAAAATCCAGGCACTGCCCATAGCGATTATGGCTCACATTTCATTGTGTCCAGCAACAAGAGGGAACTTTCAGAGGCAGGAAGACTCTCCATTAAGGGCACCTTGCATAACAGGAGGCTTTTGAAAACTCCATTAAAATTCTTGGACAGTGCCCTCGCAGAGAAACCGAGGGATAAGCTGACTGACTCTCTGCTTTATAAATTGGCACAGAAGCACAGATAGTTAAATGCACACTCTTTTGAGCATAAGAGGCTTAGGGTATGTCATTAAAATATAATCCACAGCACACCACAAACACACATGCAGCTGGCAGGCTCAAACCCATTTTTGCAAGTGCAAGAGAAGCAGGAGAACAAGCGTTGCCATAGCTCATGTATGCAGGGAGAGGATGGGAGGAGGGGAGACCTCTGCTCACTGGCATATGTTTTTAAAAGAGAAAATATGCCTGTGAATTCTGATTATGCCTGTGTTAGGACATTTTTATCCATGGTGGTTTGAGATTAAAAGTGATTTATGATGATCCTAAGTCTCAGCAGTCTGTGTTCCACTAAGCCACTGCAGCACAATCAAAACTGTGCTTGTACCAACGCTGGATTGTGCCAGCAAGTCCTAATTGCCTGAAAGATAATGGTGTCATTAAAGTCTCTTACCCCTGTGAGCCTTGTGCTCCTCGACAGAAAAGATGCTTTTATTGTTGGTTTCAAAGGAGCCCTCAGTCACTGCTAAAGCACATTGTCCATTCAGAGGTAGCAGGAGGCTGTGTTCTGTAGCTGCTTTATTCCTCTGCTTTTTTCTTCTTAGACAGAGGACAGCGGAGGGCAATGGAGAGAAATGCAGAAAAAAATGTTGACTTTTCATCAAGAAAGCCAAAATAGAAATGAGATATTATACTGTTAGAAACCATGAGGGGAAGATGTAGCTGGGACCTTGCAGGTGTGAGGTTCTATCAACAGAAATGGAGACTGCTTCTGTGGAAGGAGGCACACTCCACAGGAACATGACAGCTTCACCAATAATTTTCACTTCAGTAATCACTTTGACAGAAAAGCTTTGAGCGCCTTCTTTATTCATACAAAAGGCATGTGGCTCTCCAATTACGCCTTAATTCACAGCCATCCTTCTTACTGGACAATTTCAATTAAGAAATGACCTCTCCCTAAAACATTCAATACTGCAGCATAATTTATTCCTGTCTTCAGCTGGTAACATCTTTGTGAAAGGGTCAGAAAGACACTTACGCAGGTGAACTGATTACTTGTAAGGTTATGGGTGTGGGGTTTTTAAGCACAAGCGTATTTTTGTTTATTTGCATTCTGAGCCTTTCTAGTTCTTACTCCTCAAGAACCACCTTTCTGTTTGCTTTATCCTGCTCACTCAAGAAGCCACCTTCACTGGGTTAGTAATACAAGACCACACAAAAATGACAGGGACATACAGCTTAATGACAAGGTTTTTTTGCATTTTTGCCATACAAAACTGAACAAACATTTATTCAACCTGTAAATCCTAGTAATATCTGCTGAGTGTGGTAAGCAGCTTGGTTTGCAGAAGGGCTGTAGTCCATCTGACCCACTACCCTCATAAAACCATTGCAGCTAAATGTACACTCAGTTATGCTTAAGAGACATATCAGACCATTACAGCATAATCCAGAGTGCTCAACAAATGCATGCATTACAGAGAAAATTGCTTTGTGTCTCTGATGCAGGATTCTCTCAAGCAGAGCATCTGTATTTTGCAGCCTACAAGAGCAAAACCAGCTGTCCATAAATCAGCACTCAGATAATTTTTCCTTTCCTGCTTTACTTCTCCTTGTCTGCCTTTCTTTCTCTTAGCTGTTGCCTCTCCTTCAACACCACCTTTCTGTCTTCCCTCTGTATTATGCATGGGGGTGTAAGAGCCTTTCTTCATTGCATCACCTGTTTGAGCATTCTCTGTTGTATTTTTTGCCACTGGTTCTCCATCTGTTTAAGACTTACTGGCATTTTTTAAAATTTTATTTTGCTAAAGCCTTATTGAACATAGTCCTGCTGCTCAGGGCTGTACCTATAAGGTGGCACTGGAGCAGGGGCTTCATCTGAGCAAGGGAGAATCTGTCAGCTGGAAGAGTAGTGGGACCTTGTGGGTAGAGGGGAAATATTAATTAGACAGAGAAGAGCTTAACGAAGCTTTCCTGAAACATGAGTGAGGGAAAGAGATGTATTAAACCCTGCAAGCAAATCTGGGGACACCCCCCCACCTCCCTTGTGCACATCACTCTGTAGCCTGCCAGGTGGGTGAGTGCCAGCAGGATGAAGAAGCTCACTGACCACCAAGCTGGACAGCCCAGGGCAGGGGCATGGGTGGCTCTCCCCAGCCTCCCAAACCCCCCCTTTGTGCACACCAGGACCTTCCAGGGACTCATCCCTATGCCCAAACTATGCAAAATGTAAGGTCGGATCTTAATTCAGTGTATTCAAAATAGACACCGGTTTACTTGTTTTTATAAAGGACCAGACTACAAATGGCAGTAAATCCATGAGCCTTTTGGCTTAATCCCATTTCAGACACAAAAAAGAAAACCCTGCCTTACAGCCACAAGCTCTCTGGGAAGGGCTGGTTCTTCCTATGTTTCCCTAGCTATAATTTTACTCAGTCATGTGCTGTCATCCTCCAATCCTCTTCAAGTGTTCCTCAAATAAAAAAAAAATCTGTTGTGGATTATAATGACAATGCATTGAAGATGGCTTACAGCAGAAAACTGATTTCTGGCAGCCACTGGGACAAATCTGGGTTGTGAGAAAACATTGCATGTGTCCTAGAGATTATGGCTTTTAAAATAAAAAACTCATTCTGGTTCCCTGGGGGTTTTTAATGAATTGCCACATGCAACAATGCCTTCAAGGGAGCATCAGTGATTGCCCATCTGACTGCAGCTCACTCAGTATCTACAAAATAAAAGAATAGCACTCTGAAAACCCTAAATCTACTTCAAGAGCTCTACTGGTGCTAAGGGTACACCCCACTTTAAAGGCAATGAAGTAGTCATCAACCAAGGAGCAAAAGCTTTCAAAGAGGTGGGAGTTTGGAGGCCATTCCATGTCTTTCCATGGTTAATATTATTCAGAGGGTGATAGAGCCCCCTCTGAATGATGGGCTGGTCACACACACAGTCCAGGAAACAGGCTGCTGGCAGTAGGTACCAGTCAGCTGCCAGTATTATTCAGGCACCTGAATAAAGGGAAATCATATTTTACATCACTGGCAAGAGCTAGGATGAGGCCAGGAGCAGAGTTCCTATTGGTACAACCCAGAGGGAAGCAGTTCCACGTGAGGATCAAGGGTCTTGTACGTAGGGCCAGGGATGTCCTGTTTGATCCAGACACCTGTTAAAACACATAAGCACTATAGTTTTTCCCTCTTGGGCATACACAGACACACTGGTCACAGCATTTAACTCTGTGCATTTCATTTAGCTGTGCCAGTGAAGAGTCCAAATTACCATGGCTCCCTCTGCAGTTGTTGGATGAAATGGGTTCCTCTCCCACATAACCCAGGCTGTGCTGTGGATCACCTCACAGGAAAGCCTGCCTCTCTCCAGTGAATACACAAGAGTCTCTGGAGACCACAGTCCTAAATTAGACACCTCAAATTTAAATGCCTCAGGTGGGGTTCTGCAAATACCCCCCCTCACTGGCAAGAGTTACTGGAGACCTCTGGCTCCCCTGTCCTCCTTAATCACCCTTCCACACCCATGCACTCCCGCTGCACACCCTGGGGCTCTCCCCATCCTATTACAGCCTCTACACACAAACCTAACAACTTATTTGGGTCCAAAACTCTGTCTCAAATCATTGCAAACTGGTTTGCTCGGGACAGCCTCTGCACATGTGGAAGGAAGTGAGCACAGCCCAGTGCATCAGACTCGCAGTGCATGGGACACAGTGTCCCTCTGCATTTGCCTAGGAATTCTGGATCCCAAACAGCCGAGGATGGCAGATATCCAGATATCCAGTAGCTCATCACCCCTCTTGCTGCAGAGCTGTCGGGTCTGCATGCTTCCTTCACACCCACCCCACATTCATCTCCTATTCTCCAGGGCTTGGCAGCTTCCAGGGTAAATCTGGGTCAACTTCTTCCCATTGGATTTCTGTCACCTTCCTGCTCCGGCTGGAAAAGGGGATGCACGAGGACAGTACTGAGGAGGCATTGATTGATGAAGAAGGACTGTCAAGGGAAAGTGGGGCTTTGGTTTAACTGTGTCAAAGCTGTGCACAAATGCACAGATGCACAAACAGGCAAATTGTAAAAATCAGAAGCTAACGTAAGAAAGTCTCATTTTCTTAAAAAATTGCACAGATCCATTTGATTCAGTGGGAAATGCAGTGTTTAGTTTTTTACTATGGCTATTAGCTACTCAGATTTTCTTTATTTTAAGCAATTATTCCTAATATAAGTTACAAACTAAGTTTAAAACCATACTTAGACCAATGCATCTCTGACTGTTGGGAAGCCCACAGAAAAAAGAAGTCTTATCCCTCCCTATTTCAGTAAATGTGCATGAGGATGAGGATGAGTAACAGCTCTTATTAGTTTCTCACACATTGCTCTTAGCAATTGGTTGATATTTTGGGGATGGAATAACCTGTGGAAGTTTGAAGTTGCTTTCTGTACCATGTGCTGCTAACATGTTTTTTGTGGTTTGTTTTTGTTTTTTTCTTTTTCTTTTTTCTTTTTTTCTTTTTTCTTTTTTTTCCACAAGATCCTTTTGAAATTAGATACAGTTCTGGTGTTAACCCAGACACTACTTTTCAGGCCAGAAGTATTTAAGCATCATCAGTCATGCCACTGGCTCTTATTGCTACTGTATATTCACTTTCTACCTGGTTTGAATTCCTGATTGGTCCTGCTGTGTAATTTAAAGCCCTGAAGAAAGCTGTGGAGGGGGTGTGGGAGAGAGTATTACTTCCCCAGCTGGGGCTGGGAGGGTTTCTTGCAAATTACACTGATAAAGTCCATTTCCTGGAGAAAACAGACTAGAAGCAGTTGGTAAGAGGGTGAGTAAGAGTTGGATGTGATGGGGTATGAAGTATGAAAATATGTACAACTGGCTCCATTATCATCAGAGCAGTTGGCCTGCCACCTGCTTATATCATGTGCTTCAAGCTTGTGTACTGTAATGCAAGCACATGGGAAGTCCTTTGGACAGGAATGGAGCAGATAATTCAGGATACAGCCTGTTTTACTTAAATAAGTACCAGAGAAGCTCTGAAAATTGCAGGTGATTTTTCTGTGCTGTCCACAGTAGGCTTTCTGTTTTTCTGCCTAGGAAACCACTGCTGCCCTCCCCATCCTCTAAGCTCTCATTTGTAGCTGACTCTTTGTTACAGTAGGGTTCTCTCAAGCTGCCTAAAGTGAAGGGTGAGAGCATCCCCCTGGGCTGGTGACCCGGGGTGGCAGGGGGGTGATGGTCTGTGATGTACCAGGGGAAGGGCTGCCCCCTGATGCAGTGATGATGGGTCAGATCCCTGCACAGCCTCAGGTACAGTGGCCACAAAGCTGGTTCAGACCTAGCCCTCCATCTCAGGCCCAGAGCACACATGAATGGGAGCTCCCTTCACATACAGTACACTTATTTTATTGCTTTGCACCCCTGCTGTCCCTCACCCTATTCCCATTAAGCACTCACACATGCTGCTGGAAGCCAGGGCAGCTGTACCCATCTATCAAAGCCTGTCAGCTTGGGAGCATGGGCTCTTCCATTAATTAAGCAAATTTAATGTGATTAGTTAAGGCTGTAAATGTTTCTAGGCCCCTTTGGAAAGCTGCAAAACACTGAGCATCACAGTCTCTTACTTTCATGTACTCGTGTATCTGAGATGCTTCTTTGGGGCTGATGGTTTTTTTTTTAATTCCTGTGTAAGAGAGAAAATAGAAAGATGTAAGAGAAAGCACTAGGAATAGACTATATCTTGTAGTCCTTCAATTGCTGTTTGAATTACAGCAGTCTGAAGAAAAAATTAATTTCTACACTTTTAAAAAATCCTTCTGCCTGAAGCTTTTTTAAATGGATGCAACAAGAACATCTGAAAGCTGAAATTTCGGTAAGGAACTATTCTTCACTTAAGGTTTCTACTTGCTTTCATGAAAAATATCTATTACTTAGCAGTTAAGAATCTAAGCTGGAGTGCTTTAGGCTGTCAACCTGAAAACAAATGGAACAGTTATTGGGAAACTGCACATAGAATAAGAAAAATCTTAAAACAAGTTTGAGTGGTGTGAAAAAGACCTGCTTAAGAATTTAGATCCAAAGGGAGGTGGAGGTGCCTAGATCTAGTGCTGTGATGCTGAAATATCCCTGGTCAGCTTTTGACAGGCTTGCAGGATGCATAAACTTCAAAGGCACCTCTATATTTAAAGCTCCCCAGATGCTTACACTTGTGACTTCTGAGCATGGAAGTGCTCCTGGCCTGGCCAAGCCACTCAACACCTCACATCCATTTGCAGTTCTTCATGGTCCAGAAATTGAGCATGACTGTCCCTAAATCCTTGCAGCAGCTCAGGCTAGGAGGCATGCACTAGGAATACTTCAAAGAGGCAGCTTTGGCCATTCTGGGGCTCCTGCAACTTGCATGCACTCATGGTCTGCAGCGAGTTGAGCCCTGTGCCTGACATCTCACCCTTGGCAGTTTCTGTGCCAGTAATATAGACCAAAGCCCTGGCATGTCACATACCTTTGTGTGGATGTAAAAAAAAAAAAAAAAAAATATTCAAATCACAGGAGTCGTTTTCTGACGCCAAATTAATGTAACCAAACCATTCTGCCCAGCCCTAACACTCTCTTTGCAATCTTTTAGGTGATGCAAATTCCCAACCTTGTTTCCAGAAATCTTCTGGGTCCTTTTCTCAATGGGAGAGGAAGAAGCTCCAATCCCAGCAGTCAAGGCAGAAGCAGGGATGCATGCCTGGTAAGTTCCTGTCTCACAAGGCAAAAAAACCCAAAATTTAGGGAGCATGGAGTAAGAAAGTGTTCCCTGAAATCCTTATGTCATTGCTCTCACATACATCCTGGGGGACGTCGATAGAAATAGTACTTGAAAGCACTTCAATTCTCTCTCTGAAATGGTCCAGCACTGAAGAGAAGCTGCTTCAGGTAGAAGGGAAAGGCACATGGGAGGAGGTTCAGCAGAAGCATCACACAGCCTGATTCTTTCTGAAGGCTTAGCCCTCTGACTGCCCCAACATCCTCCCAGCAAGTACTGCTTACTGATGAGGGAGAAAAGGAAGGGAGAAGAGGGCTGCTTCTACAGTTATCCTCTCATATAAATTAACATGTGACTAGAAATTAGGTTTGCCCTTTTGGTCGGTCTGTGATGCTTGAGTCAAGACCTGTTTGTACAGATGGAGCCACAAAGGTGCCTGGGTGTTCCCCTTACAACACAGTTACACCTGCTGGGAGGGCAGCAGCAATGCCACATTTTGTGTGCTTTCCTAGTGCTGGGATCAGCACCAAGCAGGAAGCCAGGTATCAATTTTCCCCTTGGCTGAAGGAGATTCAAAGAGCTCTCTCATAGATAATGTCTCATCCCAGGCTTGTGTGAGTTTTTGAGTGGAGGGATTCCCTGTCTCTCCTGGACTAACAGCAGACATTGCTATTGAAACACTGGCAGTACCTCCTAACAATTGCTGCAAATGTTCCAAACCCACCTAAGGGGCATGGATTATCTTTTTTTTAGGTAGTTAGATCCAAGCCATCAAAGACAATTCCAATGACTGCAAGATACAAAACACCTCCAGGAGCCTGTGACTTACCAGCTTTCAAGGAAGAACAGGCTATCAGCCTGATTTCTGAGAGCAAGTCAGCACCAAAAGACACATGAGGAAACCTAAGTGGTCTTACTACAAGCTCTTAGGTACCCAGGCCTAATAAAAACCACAAGAGACTAGTGCATGAGAGATTGAGAAACTCTGCTAGCTGTGTCTCTGCTTCCCCAGGAGAGATCCTATGTAGTGTTTCAATACATTTTTAAATCAGTGGTTTGATGGCTGAATGCTTTCAGAAATCTTGATTCCACCTTTCTCAGAAATGGGAGTTTTCCCCTACTATGGTATTGAGGTGTAGCCTCTACCAATAACAGTGGAAACCTAAGTATTTCAGAGGATCAAAAGAGCCTTTTTTGTACCTCAGTTTGATGCTGGCATTCAGCTAATGTTGATGTAATGTCTCCTTTAAAAAGACTGTAATTACATTTACCAACACAGTCACCAAAGAGTCATTTATAAATTGTATATATAGTTGCAATTCAGCATGTGCTGTATTTTATTTGTTTAGTCCTAACATCACAAGTTAATAGTAATCAAAACAGGGATATGGGTAAATCACAGAGCATGCTGCACTCTGTATATAGGTAACGGTGATTAAGTAGTCTCTGCTTTCAGAAGAAAGATAAGGGCCAAAAAGAATAGGTCCCTCGATAACATCAGGTAATTCTTATATACGGTCCTTCATGACACAGGCATAAATCACAATAAAGCCCATCTGCAGATCTAAGGGGTGAAATCATAAATCCTGCTTTATAAATGAGACCTGCACATCTGATAGTGTACATTGTTTCAGATTTATAGCAGCTGTAAATGATGCACTAAGGTTCACAAACCCATCTGCACTCACTGGCTGGGAAGGAGAGGGGCAAGATTTTTCCAGGGAGGAAAATATATTTCAAGATGTACTCAGAAACAAGAGAGACCACGCATGTGAGTGAAAAACTGGTGCTTTACACAAATTTGTCATATCTTTATACTTGAGAATCTCTCCTCTGGCCCCAGTTTCTGTAAATCTGTGTTATGCCTTCCCTTTTGCTCCCAGGTCTGGTAGGTCTGATGGAGTAAATACAGCTGATGGGGCCCAATGCCCAGCTTTGGCAGGTTGCTAGAGCACACTGGGCTCAGATCATAGAATCATTTATATTGGAAAAAGACCTTTAAGATCCCCAGGTCCAACTATTAACCCAGCACTGTCAAGTCCATCTCTGAACAATGTCCCTAAGAGCCACATCTGCAAGTCTTTTCAATGCCCCAGGGGCAGTGACTGAACCATTTCCCTGAACAGCCTGTTCCAGTGCCTGACAAACCCTTCAGTGAAGAAAATTTTCCTAATAGCCATCCTAAACCTGCCCTGATGCAACTTGAGGCTGTTTCCCCTTGTCCTGTCACTTGTTCCTTTGGAGGAGAGACCAATCCTCATCTGGCTATGACCTGCTTTGAAGTAGTTGTAGAGAACAAGGTCACCTTTTCAGCCTCCTTTTCTCCAGGCTATACAACCCCACTTCCCTCAGCTGTTGCTCATAAAACTCGTGCTCTGGACCCTTCACCAGCTTGGTTGCCCTTCTCTGCCCATACTCCAGCCCCTCAATGTCTCTCTTGCAGTGAGGGGCTCAGAACGGAACCCAGGATTCGGTGCTGAGTACAGGAGGATGATTACCTCCCTACTTCTGCTGGCCACCTTATTGCTGGTACAAGCCAGGATGCTGTTGGCCTTCTTGGCCTGCCGGGCACACCGGTGGCTCACAATCTGCTGGCTGCTGACCAGCACTCCTGTGCTTCCCTCACACATACTACTTAAACCTCTAAAATTCATGATAGATTACTTACTTTTGCATTCACTGTTGGGACTGGGATTTAGTTTTCTTAAAGCAGTTGTATTTCACATTCAGTAAGATGTTATCCCAGTGACACCCTCAAACTTTGGCCTTGGACAGCCAAAGAAAGGTGGCTGTCCCCATGCAGGATGTTACTGCAAAAAGTCTTCTCTATACTGCATTTTTAGCAACTTTCCAGTAAACTTCCAAAACACTTTGCAGCTGAAGGTAGCACAATCCAGCAGCACAAACTTCCCTCCCTGTTTGGTATTACTGCTACATTCAATTTACATCTCTATATGACTGAGTCCAGAAGCTTTGCTTCTTTTTAAGGAGTTGGAGCTTCCAGGCATGAGCTCTCTGTGTTTCCAAATGTCAACTATGTAAAGTTCAGTACCTCCAGAACAATCAAATATGTTGATGTGTTTTCCTGTAAAACGCCTCAGGGAACGAATGTAACCAAAATGTCTGTCTGAGGAAGAAGTGTCCCAAAGGGTGAACTGAGCATGTAGCAATACAGACTTTGTTTCTCTAGAGAAACCTGTCAGACATCTGATGATGCATACAAAGCTATTTGCTGTCTGTCAGCTCCCCAGAAATCTTTATTTTGAAGCTAGTAAAAACCTTTTCCATTTATTATAAATTTCTTTGGTTTATTTTGGGTATACATAAATACAGCATTGCAGCTTTTTAACATAGCTCCCTAAGGCAACTGCATCCCTGCAGTGCCTTTGCCTGCTTCACTGCCTGCCTGTGGTAATCTCAATTTCCTGGCCATATAAACATTTCCCAGCCTAGCATTTCCCAGCCTAGTTTTGCCCATTGTCCCCCAAATGGAATAGAGGGCAGGAGCAGCAGGGCTGGTGCAAACACTGCTGACAGAGGCAGCAAGTGCAGTAACGTGGCTCTTTGGTAAGCAAAGAGTTATTAATATTTCTAGTAGGTGCTTCTTCAGGTTCCTAGGAGCTAAAGGGATGTGTCCTGTGGACCAGGAGCTGGGGGGGGGGGGCACTTTGCAACCAGGTGAAGGGGCAGCTGGCAGAGGCACAGGGCTGGCCCTGGTTGTGTGCCCAGGAGCAGAGCTGCTCTGAGCTAAGCCCAGGGAATGTTTGTTGAGGTTTCAGTTTGAAGTTGGCTGAGGAAGTTGTGGGCAAAGCTCTTTTGTTTAGATGTTGGCTCAAGATCCAGACCAGAGCTGAGAAAAGAGTTGGCTGGGGAATCTGGGCAGCTTTTAACCCCTCCAGTGGGCCATGGCCTCTGGCTGTCAGGCATCACCTCTGCCCCTCAGCACTACAAAGCAGGGACAAGAGGCAATAACAACCCCATGGGGCACTTATTTCCAGTGGGCATTCATCTGAACTGTTCTTGCTAGAAATCAAGAGGACAGCCTGTGTTGGGCCTTTTACTATAAACACTTGAAGAGTCCTGCTCCTCCCCTGTGCCCCTGCCCACCACTGTTCTCCCAGTGCAGTGGGGACAACTCAGGCTGGCACCTCGAGGGACTCTTCCATGAGAAAGTTAAGCCTGTGGTTTAGGACATCATTACCCACTGATCTCTCCATCCACCCATGCAGTTTTCTGTCAGGAGTCACTGCTCATCCCCCTCAGCCAGGAAAGGCAGGTTGGAGGTGGGATATGTTACAGTTTCAGATTATAATTCATCTTCAAAGTGCACATTTAACACTGCTAACTCACTTCAAAGAGAAGCAGGGCCACCCAGCCACCCTCCTCGGTAGCATCTGATAGCTTCACTGTTGTTTTCCCTGAAGATTCATTCCACAGCCTTATAGATGTATTGGGCATCTTAACCCTCTTGGATTTCCTGGGTCTCCCAACCTTCAGCGATCAGCTGCCTGAAACATGGCTTGTCCTGTTCACTTGGCTCTCATATCCAGCTTTGACAGATCTGTTCAGCTTGTCCCTGATGACTTGGATACAGTGGTTTTTCCTGATACTATAAACTGGCCAGTATGGTAGTGCCAGACCTGACAGCTGTGGGCACTATGGCCATGATGGAATAAACAAAGACTTTGCTGTTTCAGAAGCTGCCACGCTGTCAGTCTTTGGGCAGGGAAAGGATCACTCACTGTTTCCTTTCCCTCCTGCTTCTTAAATGAACACAATACTCCATTTTGAACTTGCAAAACTCACCTTACCCCCCTTACAACTGAGCACTGGGAAGTTAAAATAGACTCCCCTAGTAAATAAAAAGAAACAGCTTCATTGTTTTTATGGTAGCAAAAGTGGGTTAATTGCTAAAACTTCTTCCTACACTGTCATGGTTCAGATAAATGTGTTTGGCAGAGCAAGCAGCCAAAGGGCATGCATTAGTGACTCCTCCTGAAGCCTCCTCCTGATCATCCCTCAGAGGCAACAGTCTGATGTCCATGAAGTTGGTGGCAGACTTCCCACTGACTTCAGTGGAGCTGAGATTGTGCTGTAAATAAATATATCTGCTTCCAAAGGGCACAAGACACAGATCAAACACAAGTGAGCTTTTCTAGTATCTAGTAAGATCTTTTTCCTCTATTTCCTCTTGTGGATTTCCACAGCATTAAAGTTTCATTAAAAAGAAAGTGATTTAAAAATTGTATTTGCCTAGAGCCTCTGACCATATGCAGCCATATTGCCACATAAAAAGCTTGTGTATTCTCAGTTCCTATTAGAAATTAAGCTACCTGTGCCTCAGTTATGGCACAGACCTGGGCACAGCAGTAGTCATTCTGGCTCCACCTATGCTAGCCCTAGGTCCAAAGCACCAGCAACCAGCTGGCTGTTTACACCTCAGAACCACAGGTTATTTAGGATAATTTTGTTTGTCTGGATGCAGGATTTAGTTCATGTTAAATGATCAGGTGTAGTCTGGATTTAACACAGCAGTTGCAGCCCTGGGGAATAAAGGAAGTCAAGGAAAGAAATGGGCATCACCTCACAGGCAGGATAGAAAAATGCTGGCAGCACTTTTAGACACCTCCAGTGCCACAGGGACTCTTGCTCAGGTAGCCAAGGGGCAGCATCACATTGCCAGCAGCTTCCTGAATGCAGACTGAAGAAAGCAAGCTGCAGGCTCCAGGGCAGAGGAAACGTGTGACAAACCTGGTGCCTCCCCACTTCTCCCAGTCTTGCACACAAGAGAAACCAGGGAGTTGAGGAGGACTGTGGTAATTATGATGTCCCCCTAAAGTGGTACAATTAAGCCTTTGCTAGACCCCAAATTGTTTGGATCAGTAGCTCCACTCTGTCCTAGGTCTGCTCTCTCTCTAAGTAATGTTTCAATTGCACAATATAGGTGTGTTTCTTCTAACAGGCTACATGTACCAGCCAGGAAAGGCCTCCACACAGGTTTACAAACAAATGCTCAGTGCACTGATCCTCTCTCTCGCACCCCCATCATACTGCAGGTAAATCACCACCTATTCACTAGGAGGAGGGGTGTTAGAGCAGAGGAGGAGTGTGAAGCCTCACCAAGAAAAAAGGACTCCTTAGTGTGAGTCCATGTGCTTATGCTCCTTTGCTCTCCCTCACATTGTTGGTTCAATATCCTCACATCCAACCTTGTCAGTTTTCTTGTGGCACCCTCCATGCACAATGACACACTACATTGTGGATTCCTCTGTAAATACATCCTTTGCTGGAGCATGTTTTTAATAGACAATACAGGGCAGTCCATCTGAGGAATCATGTGCAACACCCACATCCAGATCAATAATCCAGAGAGCAGCTATTCCTGGAATAAATTCTAGGTTTAATTACAGAACCAAATTACAAGCACCAAGTGCTTTTCAGAGAAAGAAATTCTGGCACTTCTTCACTGTGTCTTCTTTTGGGTAAGCAAATGGGTGCAGCTCAGTATAGTGTATGATGCTCTTCCGCCCAGGTAATGCAATTACTGCAGCTCAGAGCTGCAAACATTGTGCACAAGCTGCCACATGAAGGACAACGTGTGTGCTGGGGTGGACAGCCAGCTCTGAGGCTTCGAAATCCTCCAGCACAGCTGCAGCCTGCCTGCTGGCACCCTGCATGTGACACCCACAATCTGGGCTATCACAGCAGGTCAGGCCACAGGGGAATGTGACAGGGACCCTTTAGCACAGGGGCTGCTGAGCACTCAGCAGCTGACCTGGCTGTAGGTAGGTGGGAGGCTGGGGAGCATCTGTCAGGAGTAATAATATTGCTGCTCTTAATTATAGTCTGTATCCTTGTTTCATGGCGAGCATCCTTATTGTGTCCACATTGCGGCTGCTTTCATCATTTCCTCCATGCTCTTGCTTTTCAATGTATTTATTCACTTCTCGCCATTTCTAGGCCATAATTATACTAAACATATTCCAAAGCTCACAGTAAACCCCTCCCAGTCCCCTCCCTCCCAGCCCCCCCCAGTACTAACCTTTCCAATGCTTTTCCTGATCTCTGGTTAACTCCTGCACTGCCAGAATGTCCAGACTGCTGATGAAGGAGGTGCTTTAAAAAGACTCCATGTCCAAACTGAGCGCTTTGCCTTCCAGTATCTCTCATGCATTTTGAAGTTGATATGGAGTATTAGAGCTATTATAGCCCAGAAGGAAAAAAACCAAACAAACAAAAAAAAAAGGTAGTTTGCAGGGTTTGAATCAAAACAAATCAAAACATCATGATGCCTTTCCAGCCCTGGGAGTTACAAAGATGTCACAGCTCTAGGAACAGTGTTATGCCACAACAAAGAGTTATTTTTGCTTCTCTTTCTCATTTTTTAATGATACTATGTAGGATTCTCTCTCTATTTGTTGTACATTCTGGCTAATTTGTATCTCACTGTAAATCAAAAACATTTCCACCAATCTCAGCAAAGATTTGGCAAGGTAATTAGGGCATGAAAAATAGTATGGTCAGGAGGCTTCAACGCTCCTCTCCAATAGTTTTGCAATAATATCTATGCAAATAGAAGCAGGCAGCAAGGGAACCTGCTTAATAATTAACCAAAACCAAGATCCCTCCCCTAGGTAAAAGCTATGTTGATACCTAAATTAAATAACCAAAGCTTCGCTACTTTGTTACATGTTGACATCTGTGCTGATAAAAACATGGTCTGTTTCAACACATTTTTATCCTACTCCTTATCAGCAGAGGTTTGATGGTGTCTCCTGATAATCAGCAATATAAAACACCAGACTGCTCAATTTTTGGCCACATTTCCTTTTGAAAACCGGCTTATGCAGCCATACTTCTGTCATCCATGTCCTCCTCCTCCCAGCCACATCACCCAAATTTAAACCAACTGACAGAGGGAGGGAAATGGGGACCTGAAATGTATGCAGTATCCACAGATTTCATTAAAAGGCTGGAGGAGACAAATGCCATTAAGAACCTTGGGGTGCTGCACAGGGAAGGGTTGGATGGAAATGACCCTCTCTAAGCTAGGAGAGCCCAAGCTGGTGCTCTGCCTGAAGATGAACCCATGAGAACAACATGTCTGTGGTTTCATCATTTGAGCTTTGATGTCTCTCTGCCATGGCTTCTTTCCCATCCTGCTGAACTTATTAGTTAAGAAGGCATCCTCATATCTGGGCTATAATCTCTATCATTTCCACAGGTCACTGAGGGGCCCATAGGCAAGTGAGTCCATTGGCCTGGGTCTCCCCCACTTTCCTCTCCCTTCAGAGCAGCAGTAACAGCCCCTCGCCCCCTTTCCTACCTCACAGCTGTGAGGAGTGTGAACACACTGAACATTGTGAAAAACCTTCATATTTTCACCTGTCCTGCCTCCAATCCCAAATACATTTCTAATCTTGCAGCACAAATGTCCAAGTACTCTTCCACTGTAAGCCCCCTCTTAAGAGGCAAAAGTATCTAAGGGTGCCTGAACTACTTTGCACGTCCCTGCACTGACCATGCTGTCCAAGCAGGTACCTGCACATGCTATGGGCCTTTTGGGCCCTGTCCTTTACAGAGCAAGTGCATTTTACATGATGCTTATACATGTCAGCACTTCACACTTCCTCCCCCACACTGCTCCCCACATTAGTTACTTCAGGTTGGTAATTCACCATTGCTTTGACATCTGGCAGTACAATCAAAGCAGGATCTCTCTTGCCGAGGCTGCAAGGCAAGCAAATCTGTGTTTCCTTACAGCTTTGTCACCTCATCCTTTGTCACCATTCACAGAAAAAAATTCATAGCTGCCCCTGTGACAAGGCTCTGCTGCTACTAAAGGGATGGTTTCACAGTGATGACCAGTGATAGGACAAGGGGTAATGGGTGTAAATTGGAGCACAGGAGGTTCAAGTTGAATATTCGAAAAAATTTTTTTACTGTAAGGGTGACAGAGCCCTGGAACAGGCTGCCCAGGGGGGTCGTGGAGTCTCCTTCACTGGAGACATTCAAAACCCGCTTGGACACGTTCCTGCACGATGTACTCTAGGTGGCCCTGCTCTGGCAGGGAGGGTTGGACTAGATGATCTTTCGAGGTCCCTTCTAACCCCTAGGATTCTATGATTCTATGATTCTATGACATCAGAATTGCTCAGCAGCGAAGTCAGGGCAAGAGCTTTGTCTGAGTTCAAGCCCCCATAGGAAGGTGCTTCACCACTTTCAGGTGTGCTAACTTAATTCTGTGGTTACGCTCACAAACTTCTTTGAAGTGGATTTGCTACTGGGGAAACTGTACTGTAGTATGTCACACAGATTCAACTCCTCTTGCCAAACATGCAAGAGTACCTTTTACTTTATCCTGTAAAATACTAATGAAGGCAGTGAAGTCTGGACTTTAAAAATAATCAACCATCCCCCAAGAGAAGGAAATGTGATGTGGGTTTTTTGTGGTTTTTGGATGGAAAAGGGGCTGATCCATCTTTACTAGATGGGGGCTTATTCCTATTCCATAATAAAGTATCTTTATTTCCAGGTCATTCTTCACACAATAACTTACTCTGCCAAGTACAGACTTATCAAGCAGAGGGGCAGAAGAGGATCCAGACAGGTCTCAGCTTGTCCCACCTTGTCTGTTGCTAAGTGGCACTGTCACAACACAGCATCACCCATGAGCACAATCACATATAACCATACACCTGGAGCTGAACTGGTCAATGCCCCCAGACAGGCAACTCCTTCAGAGCAGTGTGAGAAAGTCAGTGGGGGAATGAGGCAACATATAAAACAGTTCTATAACTGACAGGTGATTTGTTGGGACCTGCCAGCACTTCTGCTCAAAATGAAATAGTTTTTTTGGCAATAGCTTCTCTCTGGCACTGTATGAAAAAAACAACAACAACAACAACAACAAAAACAAAACAAACAAAAAAAAACTCAACAACAAAACAAAAACAAAAACAAAACAAAAAAAAACAACCAACAACCCAACACAAATAAACCCTTGAAATTAAATCAGAAAAACAAAAATAGGTGGATTTTAAATTTCCTCCATTACGAGTCTTTCTTGAGATCTGGCTGATTTTAATTCCTCTTTCTTTCCCACCCATGCCGTGCCTTATTTCAGTCTTATTCCATTTGATGTTGAGCAGCATGATACTCCCACTAAGGGGTAGTACAGCTGTCAGTGCTGGCTCTGTGTTTTTCTTGCTTTTCATATTATCTGCTACTCATGCTTTGGATTTTTTCCCTCTCTTTGTTCCCAAATACAGCAAGTACAAACCAGCTATCTGTAATCATACAGTCACTCCTTCATTTACAGAGCAGAAACCAATGTATCTCTGAGCTCTGTCTGCAACATTCAAGGAAAAATCAATTCCAGACATACTGTATCAATTTCAAGAATTTTGCAGGACCTGGCAGAATTTCAGTCTCTTAGCTCTATGTCTTGAATCTACTTTGCCTTTCTCTTTTGTAGATACAAAGGCAGGATACTCAGAACTCCAAGAGAGTTAATTCAAGTGTGCATCTCTCTAGAGAAATTAAAAAAATGTGTTGCTCGCAGTTCACATACTTCTCCTGAGGGAGGGGAAAGATGTGACTGCTTGCTTTTGGATGCCAAATCTTTATACTTCTAATGAGCATCAGCTAACTTTACCCCAGTCCCACATTCTCCAAGGGAATCACAATGGAGTAAAGGCTTAATCTTGTTCCCATTCACAGTAGAAAAAACCTCCCATTGATTCAAATTAGAGCATGAGTGATCCTAAAATATGAGTTGGAATTGCACAATCCAGCTCTCATAGGGTCAGGTTTGAAGGGTCTCTCTTAAACCACGGTCCTGTACACACTCACACAAGTTCCTTGCATGCAAAAATGATGGTATACTAAATGAGGCCCCAAATCCTGACTCATTTCTTCTTTAACCAAGCTCCCACTGCAGTACTGTAAATATTATTTAGGGAGTTACAGATCTGTTCTTTCACCCCTTTAGCACCATCCTCTTTTTCCTTCTCTTTTTCCTTCTACTCAGTAAGCCCCCATGCTTTGCCCTGTGTCTTTACAGAAACAGCAGAAGTAATAAAATTCCATTTCCCTCTACAAACATCATGAAACTGCTTAATTATTAAAATGTCTGTGCTGTTTCACTAGAAAGTCAAGCTCTGCATGGTTTAATTATTTGTTTTCTTCCATTTCTTTGGCATAGTATTTTTCTTCTTTTTTTTTTTTTTTTTTTCTTTTTTAATATTAAACGAACATTTCTCCAGACAGCATTCAAAAAGTTCTGGTGAATTAAACTGGTTGAAGGTCACCAACTTGTGTCTTTCGAAGGAAACACAAGTGGAGGTGATCTTATTTTACAGTAACATGTCTGTAGGACATCTGTGAATCTCTGGGACTGGAAGAATGAAATTTGCCTTTAGAACTCCAAGACTTTCAGTCAAAAACCTTTAATCTGCAGCTGAGCTACAAGCACTGTGTTGCAGAAAGCATTTTCTAATCAAGACTCAGCTAATGCTGTGATAACGTGTGGTTCAGAAGATTTTTGTGGTTGTCAGGCCCTAGGATGGGGCTCTGCACGCAGGCAGATGCTCAGGGAGGCTGTGCAGGCAGGGCTGCCTCCCTGCACCCCACCAGGAGCAGACCTCACAGCAGTGGTGCAGGACATCAGCTCCTCTCTGGAAAAGCAGACACCTGCCAAAAACCACTGGCTCTTACTTTCTGCCTGAAAACCCTCCTGCCCCATGCTGGAAGCTGCCCACCAGAGCTACAGGCAGGCAAGAGCTCTCGGGTCCCTCTCTGGATGAGAGATTTCTGTGCTAAGGTTAAGCCTCCCTCTTTTTCTGGATTTCCAAGGCCCCTCAGGCCGTGCCCTAGAAAGTGCACAGCACAAACACGGACATTCAAACATATCTGAAGCCACCAGATCTGAAGCAGGGGATCTGAGTGTGGTTCATGGCTCCAGTCCAAGTGTCAGCCAGCCTAAACACAAGTTTAGGAGAAATGGCCCGAGTCTTTTTTTTTTCAGCCTGGAGAAAGTTGGCTTTGTGGAATGTGTCCAGCAGAACCTGGGCATATGGTGGCTTTAGCTGTAGAGAACTTCATGTGTGTAATCTGCCTTCCTGCACTTCTGTTGATGACAGCTGGAGGTCAGTCTAATTATCCTGCCTTTGGATGCTGAGTGGCAGTAAGCACTTGTCTGTTTGGAGAGAGAAAATTTGTTTGTAAACAGCTTGTAGCTTTATGTCTTCAGAGCAATCCTGCCCCTTCTTGCTTAAAAGGAGCATGCACTGAGAGATCAGGAAGAGGATTATTGTAGTGGGTATTCATCTCCTCATCTACTTGAGCTTTTGGTAAAGCTGAGTCAGTAAACCCGATTAGTCTGTGGGGTGTCCAGGCAGGATTAAATCAAAATTGAAGACAGGCTGGTAAAGAAATGCTGTATGTGTTTCTCCTCCTCCATCAAGCTGCGGGCTGGGTTTTGTGCATGTGGGATGTGGTGTGACCAAGCAGCTGATTTATGAGGGAGGGTCACAGCAGTCAGTCCAATGAGATGGGTACTCTCTAAGCTACAAGAAAAAAGAGAACAGAGGTCACTTTGTTCACTCTTTGCACTGTTTGGTTGCTATTTTATCAGAATTGCAGATCCCTTTTTGAATCATTTATCTGTAGTCTAACTTGGACTCTTGATACTACTGGGGAATTTTAAGTTAGAGTCATGATTGAAGTAGTCATATTGTTTCCCAAATTTCTGGAGGACAAACAAGTCCAGCTCAGTTATTTATCAAGTCACACACAAAAGATACTAAGAGAATCCCAGAAGGATCTAGATTTAAGCCCAAGACAACAGTGGAGTTGCCCTGGTCCTACCTCCTAGAGGCAGAGCACATCATCCAACGTGCACTGTTCAGGTTATAGCAATGCAAAACTTTTCAGGAGCAAGAAGCTTGGTGGATGGTGGCAATCAGAGTGGGAAGTGCACTGTCTGTACTCCCAAGTGTGATTCTCTCAAGTATGTCTATGCTTTAGTGCCAGTCATTCTCTTGGAAGGCTGTAGCACTGGAGGAGCTAAAGCAATTGATGCTCCAAGTCAGTAATCACCTTGAGGTCTCTGATGAGCAGCTCCCAGGGGGACAGCTTGCAGAAGCACTTGCTCTGCCCAGGAGCTCCTGGTAATAATGATAAGACTTTTCAGGAAAGTTCATTTTAAGTCATCTTGAGTCTTCCCCCTGAACATCAGACCTTCACTGGACACAAGCAATGGGGATGGAATTCAGGATGAATTTTGAAAACATTCTTGTCCTAACACTGCAAATACAACCAGGCAATTGTACTTCTTGTCATGCTTTCCCCCAGTGGTCTTACTTGGCCCATCTAATATTTGGAGCCTTGTGTAACATTGCCTGAAAGGGCTCTAAATACATCTGTTTGTTGCATAAAGTCCCTAGCTACTTTACTATTAATTCAAGACTGACTGAGGTCAGTATTTTTTTCAAAAGGAAAAAAGTCTCTCTAGCTGGCCAAGATTAAGCCAGTCACCATTCTGCTTAGAGAAGGAAAGTAAAACCCAGTTTAAGTAACTGAAGAGCATAAGCAGTTCTAGTGACCTCTTGGGAAAGATTTTGAATTGAAACTGGTCTATGTGTTGATTACCCAGAGCTGACTATGTCAACACAAATGCACTTATTCTCCCTGCTGCTTTTCAAAAGATCTTCTAATTACATTTGTTTGAGATAGCATTTGATAACACCTAACAGCTAAAGAATCCCAATTGTCACCTCTGTGTGCAAGAGACTAAACAGGGTGGGAAACTTGACATTTTGCCTTATTTGCTTTAGAGCTTTTATTCTTTTTATGCTTGATCCAAAACCTACTGGAGTCCCACTTTGGTTTCAGAGTTTCCATTCCTTTCAGGCTTTAGTTCAATAACAATTTAGTCACAGCCTGACTGTTACCAAATGTAATCAAAACAAATCTTGCAACTAGATGCTAAACAGTACTTGTGGACACCAGGGGCTCAGCACAGACTTTCATGCTGGAGAAAGAGGCTCTCCAGGTCACTGCTGAGGTACTTTGGCAGGGGTAAGATGGTGAATGAATGCTCAGCTGGTGGTGCTGGTCTGGCACGATTTGCCCAGACAGACTGATTCTTAAACAACTTGAAGGTAGCAAACTTTTCTCTAACAAACCTATTATGATATTCCTTACATGGGTCTACAATAACTTGGGGATGCAGATTGTTAGAGCTGAGGCATGTGGATTCTGAAAAAAAAGCTTTTTTTTTTTTTGTCAACTGCAGCCAGGTTTTTTTACAGACATTTAAGTGGAAGGACTCCTACACAGACAAAATTGGTTGCTCTATATATTTTTTTCTCCCTATTTTCATGAGTATTAACTTACTCCCTGCAATCCCAGTGGAATATAAATCAAACACTTCTTCATTAAAATTCAGAGATATTAACTCGGCATCTTCTGTGCAATAAGCAGCTTTATTTCAGGTTGCACATTGCCTATATTCTGCAAAACAGTCAGCTTTACAGAATAAAACAAGAAATACCATGGTCAGTAGCAGGGGCAAAGAAAAGATGAAAGGACCAGGTTGAATCTTTCAAGCACTGTTGTGTATTTTTGCGTATGAGGTGGGCCAGGGCTACATTGTCATTATTAACAGAACAGGTGTTTTAGGTTCAGGGCTTTTAACAGATCCTTTCCCCTACATTAACAATAGAAAACAAGTGAGGTCTTGACTTGTGTAAAATTACAAAGTAACCGCTTAGGTATGGTCCTTAGTGATTATCAAATGGGCAGGTTTAAAAGGAAAATCACTCAGGTGGCCTGGATAATTGAGGAATCACTTAATCAATTTGGAAGAGATTTAAGGGAGAGAGAGAAGTTGGTGGTAAATCAAATGTGTTTTTTAGAAGAAAGAAACCACAGAGAAGAAATTTTATTTTTAGGGTTTTTTCCTGTTTTGATGGTCTTAGTGCAAATGAAGTTCTTCTCACTGCTCCTGACTTGCTGCGTTACTGTGAATAGGCTTGGAGCAATACCAGGTTGGTTGGTTTTAATTTATTATTTCTTTTCCTGGGGCAATAGGTTCTATCTGAATGTGTTTTCCCATGTAAGCTGTTCAGCCTAGTTTCTCCTTTGAATGGGGTAAAAATAACTAAATGAAAGGTCTGCGAGTGTAATTAGTCTGCCTGTCTTCTAACTCTTCAGTCGATGAAATACTGGTGGCTGTGTGTAGCAGACCAGAATATCAAAGTCATCTGTAAAGTAAAATAAGTTCTTGCTGGTTCTAGTGCTGTTCTGTACGTTCTCCTAAGCTCACATCATTCTCCTGTTAAATTTGTATGAAGAATTTCTGTAACAGAAACAGATACATTTATTAGAATTTTATTCTGGTTTTTGAGCTGAGGATACCATGACTCATTCTCAGCTGGTTCTTAGATGTCATCACTCATCTGTGAAGTTGCCCTCTGAAAACCACTTGGATATCTATTGCACTTGATAAGGCTGCTCTCAACTTTTTAGTACAAGCTTACCTATGGCAAGCTAACCAATAAGTAGCTATCATAACATATGATCAGTTTTCCTTTGTCTTTAGGGATACCATGAGCTGTTCCTCCAAATGCAGCTTCCAGCTTTTTGATTGACTCTCTAGTTTGTTGGTTCCCATGTGATTTTCCAGATGTAACATGTGAGAACAGTCATTGTTATCAACTCCAGATTAGTTGGGAGATTACCTGTGATGAATGCAAACCATTCTTGGCGTTTAACAATTTCTGTTTCAGAATGTGGATTATCAGTTTTGGTCTTCTGAAGTATTATTGCTGTGTCTTCTCCTGTGATTTGTGATATAGAAATACCAAGTACTGAGATAATGAGCTTTTGTAGGCACAGTCCAACAACTACAAAGTTCCTGCCTTGCATATTCTTTGTCATAGTATTTCGTACTTGTTCATCTGCACGTAGTAGGTTGTTCTTACCACGGTCCACAGACTTCTCAGGTCCTTGTTTTTTCCTTGAAGAATACCTTTAGTTGGGGGAATAATACAGTTTCTATTTTGGGTTAGGTTAATGTTTTGTGAGGAGACTTGAAGACAATTTAACACCCTCTTGAGAAGGCTGTGATACAAACAATAGCCTCTCTGAAACAAAGTAGTTTTCTGTAAAGCAACATACATCCCCTTTGTAGAATGCTGGGTGTCTTGAAAGTTCTCTCGGGGATTTCACAGAAGCTTCTCCTCGTGTGGAGATATTCAGTGGATCCAGAAGTGTTGTTGTTTATCCTATGATCATGTTCAGTGATGGTGAACCTGTGGTATTTAATTGTTCAGTGTTCAGATCTGGGATATGATTGTAGTTTTAGGCAGCTCTTAAGAGGACAACTTGTAAATTTGTTTGTGAGTGACTGAAGTGGCAACTGGATCTTCGGATGCTGCATCAGCTGTGTAGGTCTTCAGTGCTTATTTTGAAAAGTGCCCCCTGCTTACCTTTGCAATTTGAATGCTTATGCTTCAAGCCAATAATAGGAAGTTATGTGCAGTGTAAACTTCATCAGACATCACCAGCTACATATAATAGGAGTGGCAGTAGATGTAGAAGGGAACCTGATATTGCAGTATCGTATCCAGATTTCATTTTCGCAGCTATCCTGGAAAAGTTACTGACCTGGAATTTTTGCACTTAAATAAGGAGATGTTTGTAAAACATGCAAAAAAACCTGTCTGTTCCTCATCACACTTATTGCTAAACAGGAATGAGTCCCCTTGGATGAAACTGCTGTGTTTGACTTTGAGGTGAGAGGGTGTCTCTTCAAAACTTCATTGGTTTGCAATGGTGCAGCTCACATGAGTTGATCAAGCCACATTTAAAGCTGCAAGGGGTTCAGTCTGAGATCTGTGCAGTCTGAGGAACAGGTCAGTAATGTTTCTCCTTACATGACTGCTGCAATAGAAACACTGTCCAGTGCCTGAAGATGTTCTGCTTTTCCCTAAAAAGACAGTGTGGGTTCAGAATCCCCTCCCACACACAGACACATACCACAGTGTCAAAACAGACATATTTCACCTGGTCCAGCAGAGCAACTGGCTTATAGAAAACAGCTCTGGTGGCTGTGACTGTTCTTAGTTTCACACATTCCATGTAGGACTTCAACAGCTCCCACAGAGAAGCTGTTATTTTTCTCCAATTAAACATACTGTCCAAGAAAAAATGCTGTAGGTTATAGCTGTATGTGATCCTATCTTCTCATTGTGACCTTTAAGTATGTTAACTATGAGTTTTCTGACTGAGAATAAATTAGATGCCAATTTGAGAGGGGAGGAGGGGGAAAAAGTTGCTAGGTAGATTTTATTTTTAAATTTGGAATCTCCACAGGTTGGGACTTGGAATCTCCAGCACTCTAGCAAAGCACCAAATAAACTGGCACTCAATGGGGAACATAAAGAAATTGCTCGATTTCCAGTGGTGATAGAAAAGGACTTCTCCATTAACAGAATGTATCTTTTGCTACCATTAGCAGCATGAGTTATCTTTTCCCTAGACAGTACAGATGTGGGTCTGAGCTTTGGTTATAACATTGAATAAGGCAAATCTTAAACTAATTGGTTTCTATTATTTCAATATGTTCCAAATCAGTATCACTTTAGCACTCAACTTGAATTGTTTAATCATTTAATTCAGTTATTTCCATCAATACCTCTGCCCTAGAACTGGGGTGTCTTTTCAGCTGACTTGAGTCAAGGTGGAATCTGCAGTCTACCCATGTGCTGGGAATATGTACTGTTTTCATAGTGTGAAATGCACGACATGGAGAATTTTCACTGAAAATATGGCATTCCTGATTTGACTTCCTTTGCCCAGCCTCTCCTGGCATAATCTGATCCTTACAGTTTAAACTGCTAGACACAGGAAACATATCCTTGTACATATTCACACACAATGCACCACTAAAGGACCCCAAGTTTGAGTACTTGTTTTACTGAGGCTATGAAGACATCAATCACACACTTGAATGTCTGAGTAACTCTCTAGGTACCAACAAATTCTAATTTTAGTACCCATTGTTCATTTCTGCAATGGAGCCTTAGAAGGCTCCATTTCATGCTTAACTTTTCTCGAGCAAAGCATCTATTTCCAGTTCCTTGTATTTGTACCAACACTCTGAGCCCTTATCATAGAACACTATGTTACAGCCAACATTTCTGACTCATAGATACATCTATTTCTAGGATTTTCATGTTGGTTTGTTCCAGGTGTGTCTTAATCCATGTATCATTCTAGCTATGCATAAAATGGAATATTTAATAGCAATCCTCTTCATGGAATTTCCATCTCAGCAAAATCCTCTGAACACAATTGTGTTCTGCCTCCCAGTCTTGCCAACAAGAGCTAGGACCATGTCTACATCTAGACCAGGATTATAAACACTGAATTTTATTATACAACACAAAACAGAATCCAAAAACCTGGTCCACAGAATCTCTGCTCTCTGACCTACTCCTGCCAGAAGAGTCTAAATTCTGTTTGAACCTTCCCCAGCTACTAATGAGACAGGAAAACACATCCTCATCTGCAGTGAGTCTTGGAAGGTCACTGTTAAAAAGTACCCCCACCGCAGAGGAGTGTGCAGTGACCACCTATGCTGACTGACTCAGTGAAGCAGCCCAAATTCTGCTGTCAGGTATCATTATCTTTGTAATAATGATATCAGGAACTGTAAATATTACCACTGCTAGATAGTGTGATTAAGCCTGTTAAATAACATCACATTGCCTTTACTGGCATCCTCCCTTTCCCAAGACATGCTGCTTCCATTTCTGAAGGGAAATGGTGCTAATTAGCTCTATTATAAAGACATTTTATATCTTCATTCACTATAGCTACCTTCCTTTCACTACAGCAAGCTAATTGCAGGAGCAGAGCTCTTGAGAATAAAGCCTATATTAGTTATAGACAATCCACAATTGTTCTGGATACAAGCTTGGCTCGTATGCACAGGCAAGAAATCCCAAGCTAAACAATCAATTTATGTTTGAGTTTTGTTCTGATTTCACCAAATGGCATCATGTCTGTAATACAACTAGTTCCTAATGCAATTTAAAATGCAATATGGTATGGGCTCTGGCTGCACAATGTGCAAAGCCCCAAAGCAGTGTCAAAAAGCAGTAGACTGCAGGACAGCAGAGTTCAGCATAAACTGAGCTGCTCAGAATCTCTGTAGTTTTGCTTCCCGGTCCTCTGCTGCTGGCATTCAGATTTTCCACCAGCATTCATGTTAACCTGGATGTGTGTCTGTTAGCCTCAGCAGAAATTGCAAAGTACATTCAGATACAGAATTTTTGTTATGCTCATACTCGAGTCCTGTTTGAGAGAAGCATTTTCTCTTTTATTGCGCAGGATGCTTGCTCTTTAGCATCAACTTCTGGTACAGGCAGCTAGGGCTGAGGGGGGAGCTTGTACAATCAGTGCTAGGGTTTGAAAATACAGTAGCTAAGTGATGAAAACGTGATCACCTCTTTGTTTTGCCTTTCCTACATCTGCCACCCCAAAGATCCCACCTAAGTTTGAGGCAGACCCGGGCCAGCACATGAATACTTCAAAATGTAATGCCAAGAGGGTTTGCTGGATTGACTTCTCTTTCCATTCAAAGTCATATAGCCAGCCAAATTCCTCACAGGCTCTTGCTGCCTTCTGAAACACTAGCTTTTGATCCCTGACTAATTCCAAGCTGTGGTACATTGGGAAGAAAATCCCTTCCCAGTTCCTCTTTGATCTATGTAATTGGCAATCCCAACAACACAATTGGCTGCCTTTTCACTCCTTCTGGAATACTGGGGTTTGAAGGCTTGATCTGAAATCAGAAAAGGAATTCCCTGTTCTATTTCCAGAGCTGTGTTTCTGAATGCTCATCCTTTACTGTACTGGTCCATATAACACCCCTCTTGAGAGGGTAGCAGAAGCTATGTATGTCTTTAAAAACATATGCATATCCCTAGAATAATATAAATAGTTAGGCATAGATCATTTTTCCACAGAAAAAGCTCAACACGGAGACAGGAAACTCCTATGCTACTACTCTTTACACATGGCTTTGATTACCAGCACAAGATTGGCAGTCTTTGGAATTCCAGTCAAGGCAAGGGTAAATGTGGATTCTAACTTGTGCTAACATGGAAATGTATAGCTTGCTCAGACTGAAAAGCTTTGTCTCCCTTTACTGCAATAAGATGACCATTTAAGTGTGAACAAGCTCGACCTTCTGACACCAGTAAAGAACCTTAAGGGTCACTTAAACCATCAGTTTTCAGTGTATCATCTGCTGCCTTCAGTGGAGTTGAAAATACCTCCAGACTGGGTCATTGTAAGTCACCTTACTACAGGTACTTTCTAGGTATATGTCTTGCTTAAGGCCTTGCACCATTCCTACTCACACTCACCACTCACTACAGAAGCACTATGCTTGGCAACAGCAGAAGATGTTCAGGTACCTGCACCACAAAACAGGCTGACATGTCATGTTCTTCCTTCACTACAAGATCTTCCCCAGATCTGCTAAGACCTCACTTCAGGATCTTCTTGTACTCTAATACTTCCTCTGTTAATTCATCAGACTTATACTCTTTGTCTTTAATTTGACAAATGCTCTTGATGTCTACACTGTCCAGTCCCTTGTTTTTCATGATGGCTTCTGTAGGCAATGAGCAGATTATACTTGTCCTGCACACTTTATAATCTCTCTCTTCCTACCAATATTACTCTATGACCACAGAGTCATACAGTACATTTCCCTGGTGCCAGAATCTTGCTGTGCCTTTTGCACCTGACGCCTGCAAGAACTGAACCACATGAAGTGTTTGGGACATGCAACATGGCAAACTTGGGTAAGAATTGGTGGACATTCACTGACTGACCACATTTGTTTTGGAAATGACAAGCAAAATAGACTGTGAGAGCACAAAATCACTGTGAGAAGTCAATGACGTTGAGTTCTGTACTTGAAACGCAATCTTTTTGTTAATGTAGCAACAAGACATATACAAAAAATTAAGTTAGAGGCAGGTGAGGGTAGGCACCTCTGTCTTCTGGTGTAACATCAGACCGAACTGCAATGTGTTTTTGAATGAATAACTTAGAGCATGTCCTACAGCACCACCTAGCAGGCTAATTTAAAAGTGGTCTATATCCCTTCATCCCTGTCTATAAGGATGTGTTTATGCAACAGAAATAGGGGGCATTTCAGTCGTCTTTCACCTTACCTGCTGTAACAGCTCCTTCTTGAAACCAGAATCATGCCAACATGGTGATTGGTAAAGTTGGAGCTCTACTTTTCACAATCGTGTTTTCTATAAAGTATTTAATGGAAACCATAGTGCAAATGCAATGGTGTGCCTGCCTCTTGAGTTTTTGTTTCTAGACATCTCCAGCTGGCACAGAAGGCAGAAGGACCTTTCAGAAAGTCAGGCTGTTTAAACCCATCCAACTCTCCTTTCATATTCATCAGCAGGATAATTAAGTCTTAGTGACTTTCAGGCTTTCAAAATCCATCATTGTGTTGTGTGTTTTGGTTAGCATGGAATCTTGTCTCTAGTTGTCTGTCATCACCTGCATGCACTTTTTCTTTGTACATCTGCATGCAGCATGAATATCAATGCCAGCTCACAAATGACAAGCTTTAGCAGATGACAAAGCTACATGCTGTGTCTGCAGACCCGTGGCTACAGAAGCAGAAGCTCTGCTGAGATAGGAGGGGAAATGAAGCTGCCCTTTTTTTCTGGCTGCTTCTCACCTTGTTACAGCCCCAGTACTTTTCAGAGTTTTCAATGATCCCATCCAGCTTGCTGGCCTGGTAGGAAAAAACTTTTTTTCCTTATGTTTTCTGCTGGCAGTATGTTAAAAGCAGTGTAAAAGAGGGTTTGGTGGATGCCATATCTGGTAAGAAGTGGTTCAGAAGGACACAGGTGGAACAGATAGGACCTTTCCCCCAGCTTCTCCCTTTGGTGGCAGCAAACCATTAATCTGCCTTGCCATATTGCATGAAACTGTAACCTAAAGCTAAAAGTGTTCCCTCCAACAAATGAGCATAGTTTCTTTTAGCAATTATCACCTTTTTTATTGGAAGTTAAAACCCAGGCTGCCACTAACAGCCTCTGTTCACAACAGGGCCTGATACTGGCTATGCCCTACCAGGCCTGTTTAACACTTCTAAAATGCAGAGGACAAGCAGGAGGTAATGTCATACGGAAAAGAATGGGATAGATGTCTTTCATTATCTTTCTTACTATACTTTCTTCTAGGTCCTGGAGGAAGACCTGAATTTTAATGAGAACTCACAAGTACCCAGTTTAAAGTCTCAATCATTTTATTTGAAAGCAAATCTCAGGCCGAAAGGTCTAGGAACTGAACCTTTACTCCTAAGAGATGCCACTCCTAAGTGGCTGCTACAAAGAACGATATGTCAAAGCTAATCAAAGTAGGTAACAACCATGGCTTGCATTTATTTCTATTCTGATTACTTTTGACCAACTGCAAAGCATTATTTCCACTTGGATCACATGAAAAATGGTTACCTTATAACTGCCTGGTGCGAAGGAACGTTTTAAAATGTCCAATGAGCACCAATGCATGCCCTTCCTATAGATGAGGCAGAACTAGTCTCCTAGTGCCCACTGCCCAAATAAAATCCTGCTTCTGCTTTGCCCAAATCTTAACATCAAAGCAAAAACTCCCTGCATATGTTACTTTCCAGCTAGGGATGAGAGAAAAAATTCCACATGATGGATGCTAGTTACTTGACTGCCTTCCCAGTAAGTGTTCCCGCACTGCAGGGGGAGGGCTGTATTAATAACACAGATCTAAGGTGTTTTGCAGGGAAAAACCACAGCCAACTACAGCACGAAACACGAGGCCATCGAGTGAATTCGTGACCGAGGGGGTTGGTCCCTTCCCTGAGCCACAGCCGCCCCTCGGGATGTCCCTCAGGGGGCCCGGGCTCATGGCCCCAGTGCTGCGCGTAGGGCAGCGCCGCGGTCCGGATCGGACCTCGGGGGATTTCTGCCGCCGATTGTTTATTCAGCCAGCCCAGGGTTCACCCCCGGCCTTCCCGCCTCCGAGTCTCACAAACCCCTCTGCGGTCACCGTGCCCGCCCCTTCCCACCCACCCCCCGCCAGGGCGCTGCTGCCCGCCCCTTCCGCTCTCCGCACCGCGATGGGCAGGCGGCCCGCCCAGCCCCGCCCCGGCCGCGGCGCGGGAAGCCCCGGTAGGTGCGGGCATGGGGGGGGGGGGGAGGCCCGGCCGGCCTGAGGCGAGGGAGCGGCGAGAACTGGGCCTCAGCGGCGCGGCATGGCGGGAAGGGAACGGGAGCGACGGGGAGCGCAGCACCCAGCACACCCACACACACACCCGGCCTTGCCCCGGGGCTGGTCGCGGCCTAGGCCCACCCCCCAACCTCCCCTTATTTTTATTTTTTGACAAGTGAGCCTTGAAACATTGAGCCCTTGGAGGCATGTCCAGTCTACGCCCCGTTTCCGGACTGGGACTGTTTTAAGTTGGGCTTTCCCTTCGGCTGCATGTAATTAGGAACAGGAAATTTGTTCAAGTGTTACGGATACCCCCATGTTCTGAATTCCAGCTGTTAAAATTCTCAGACCTAAGTGAGAATGAGATCCCGTAACGCTACAGAGATGAGCGTTATTTCAGCGTCTGGGGGAGACCACCTTGCAAACGTTCTTGTGGATTTATGGGAAAAAAGTAAAGTTTGCAGGGTAGCGTCTTCATAAATCGCCTTGTCGCGTCATTTGCTTTCCTTATACATAAATTGCACAAAGTTTGTGCATAAAAGTAAAAGATGCTCTTTACAGTCAGTGCTGCAGTGGGATTTCCAGCAGGAGCTGGGAGTCTGCCCTGACCCTTGGGGAAGGTTTGAAAGCATTAGTGAGAAACAGTGTCCAGGGCAGTTTTCCTTTTCTTTTTTTTTTTTTTTTTTTTCATGCATATTGACAGTCACGAGAAAGTCTGTATCTGTGGCATTTCCTGCTCGCTCTTCTTGCATGAGGTGTGTGGCAGGGCTGTTGTGTATAATCCAGTCAAGAGCTTAGGCTGGGCTGCAAGGGCTCTGCCCACAAAGGTTTGGAAACATGCCTGCACAAGGGGTAATTTGGTTTTAAAAAAAAAAAAATTAAGAAAATACTTGGCAAGTGCTAGAACTTTTATGACTGATATAGGAAAAAAAGTTAGTGTTAATGCACTGAGGCATATCCTGCTGTCATGGCTGTTGAGGACGAGTGCATGGATAAGCACAGTGCTTCCTGCTCCCCTACAGCTCATCCAAGGGCTGCCAGCTCTACCTGTCCAGGTGTGCTTCCCCTCATCCCGGAGTATTCAGCATTTCATGTGCTTGGCAAATTGATGTCACAAGACAACATCAGTTGATGTCACAAGAAAGAAGAGCAGAGTGATTTACATGGTCTGGCCTTCCCTACCATGGCATGGATGTAGGTGAGGAGCTACATTTTCCCCATGCTGTGCTCCTAAATTTGAAAAGATCTGTTAGCCAACCCAAATGAGGGGGCATAAGTTAGTAGTGGGAGAAGCTGAGAAGTCCTTGACTCAGCTTCACGTGTGGATCAAGTCATAGTCCTCGTACAATCATCCCCTTTCAAGTGCTGCCCTCCCCCCTCTAAATGGCATGACCTTTTCAGTTGGATCTAGACTGCTAGATTTGCTGAGAGGTTGTTAACTCCAAAGAGGTAATTTGGATTTAGTATTACCATTTTCTGTTTTTTAGCTCTGTTATCAAGGAAGTTTTCTCCCAAAACTGGGTTTCATCCAAGCTCTTCAGCATGGTTTGTTTGTTTGTTTGTTTGTTTGTTTGGGGTTTTTTCTGAAATAATTTTGTCAAACAGATACCACCTCCGGTCTTCATCAGCATGTAAGAATGCCACCACTGACTACACTAAGAAATACATATGAAATTATTGTATACTTACATGCATCATTGTTTTTATTAAGCACTCGGTATGTGTTCAGTGCAGTATAAACATTAAACAAGATTATTCTTCCCCTGGTGAATTTACAGTCTGAAAGAGCTTCATAGGAAATAGTGATAATATATTAAAACACTGCCTTTAATTTAATCCCCTTTTGTTTCCCTGTGGTTAATACTCATTTGCTGTTGATCATGACGGGTGTATCCTGGTATGTCAGGCAGTGCTGTTTTATGATGTTACAGCCCCCAGTTGTCCACTGTACCCCTCTGTGGTGGTTCTTGTTCAGTGTGAGTGGAAGAGGGAAGCATATGGCTGTTTCAGCAGCTGTCATACAAAGCCCAGCCACATAGCTGAAACCCACCTTTGATGGCACTCAACACTAAGACTTTGGTTGTTGTATCAAAGCCCAGTTTCCTTCTGCCACCTTGGCTTCCTGTAAGGACAGCTGGAAATAGTAATGTCTTCAACAGCTGCAGCAGGATTCTCTGAAGCACATGTGTTAAAAGTCATGAGAGAAAAGACACTGCAAGATGCAAGTGCATCTAATTTTCAGTGATGTGAGCTGGATGTAGGTGCCTAATTCACTTCTACATTTTTATAATATCATTTCAGGGGAGAGTTCTGTAATGTAAGAAACTCGAGCTTCTCTGGGCAGAGCACATCATACAGCTTGGGCCATAAAAGGAACTGACACTCCCCGAGGGAAGCAGGACTCTTGAACTGAAGGAGTTGTCTGTTTTGAAAGTTTTTAAGTTTATCTGCTTATTCAAAGAGTCACAGCATAGTTGTCTGCCCTGAAACAATTTCTCTTCCAGTTTCTGCTCTGGATTGTACATCTTATTTGTCACATAAATTATCTCAGAGACCATTTTTTAAAAGTAGCCCCTGAAAGCATACTGCTTTCTGAAAATGTCTTTTTGCTGAGTAAGCTAGAACCACTGCCTGGAAGGCAAAATATGAAAAAAATAGAAAAAAACGCATACTGTTCTCATAGGGGTTTTGGATTGGTGTTTGGTTGGGGTTGTGGGTTTTTTTGGTTTTTTTGTGGTTTGCTGTTGTTTTGTTGAGTTTTTTTAATAGTGAGGTTGAATATCTATTAGAACAAATTCTAAAGGAAAATTCTGTCTCCTGAAATTTTCCAATAAAAGTGATCCTATTTAGGAAGTCGTAGCTGATCTGAAGTTACTAAATTGAGTATTGAAGTTACTGATTAAAAGTATTAATCTCATAATTGGCTCTTTCTGGCCTTAGTATCTCTAGTCCATCTCTGTAGTAGAGCACAAGAGCAGGATTGTGCAGCATGGACTTCAAGTATGTTGGTTAAATACAGAATGTGTATTGATTGGTGGGTGAAGGAGGAAGCATAGTGGCTTTATTATTGTCTTTATTGTGGTAAATTGATTTACTGGAGGAGAGGGAGAAGTTAATTCTTTGTATCAATCATCTTGTGTTCTAAGGCCCCATAGTAATGACTGCCACTTTGTCTGTAAAGGTGTTTTGTGATTCATTAATATAAAAGAGGAGATGTTTCTTTGGTTTGTGTGCTCTGCTTCTTATATTTTTTGCTTTGATTTTTTAAACGCTATAAGGATGAGACCCATTTATGCACACTTTAATTCCTGATTTTGTGTTACAAACAGGTTAGCATTTCACTATGGCAGTGCAGCTTCTGCGGAAGGCATCTGTGTGGGTGAAGAAGCACAAGATCACTTTGTTGGCCGTGTCGTGCATGGGACTGTTTGGTGCCAACCTTTCCTATCATGTGTTTCCTGAGCAGACATTCAAACTGTTACACGAGTGCTGGTCACAGGGACAGCCTGCTGAGCTTTCAGAGAGGCTCTGTGGTGTCTTTCAGGATGTCCTACAAGATGTTGGTGTGAAGTCCACAAAGTCCTTTCAAGCCTTCGCGGCTTCTGGCTTCCACCCTGTGAGTGCTGGAATCCCCTGGCTGCCTGCAGGGTCTTGGGTGGGTATCCCACCTAATTTTGATAGCACAGCTGAGGATAAAAAAGGAATAGTTAACCATGTTGTTGTGATCAATGGCAAGGAAGTAGACTGGGAGAGCAACGAAGGTGTTGCTTTGAAAGAAGCTCTGACATTTTCACTTGAAGCTCAGAAGTTTGCCATTGCCAGGGAAGTTGTGTATTTACAGAACAGCAGCCCTTTATCAAGTGCAGTTGTAGCTCCAACTTGCTTAGCTGGTACAGCTCTGTGTGGCAGAGGCATAAAGCTATTTCTGGGGTTATCCTCTGGCCCCTTGTTACTTCGTGGCATCTGTAACCTTGTTACTGCTGCTGGTGGACTGCTGTGCTATTATATTTCTTATGATGCTATGACCTACCATCTAGACTGCAAGGCTGACAGGAAGGCAGCCACTGTTTCCAAAGACTATGCCAGAGGTGGGGTTGAATTTTATGATAAAATCTTGTCCCGCAACAGGATTCTTCGTGGTCTGATGGGCAAACAAGGGACGAAAATGTATGCCCCAAGTGGTAACCTTTTCCCAAGACACTGGTTCAGAATAAAGTACACCCCATACACTTACCGCAGAGATTTGATTGTTAATATTTTAAGAGAGCTCCAGGCCTAGAAAGTGAGTGCTTGAACTTTAAACTTGTGAATTATGTATTCTCTTGAAACACTGCTGTGCTGCTTTTTTTTTTTCGTCTCTGTGTATCTTCATTAGAATTTTGGTTTATTTTTGTATATAGTTCGAAAGGAGTTATTGCACATTCTGTGAATAAAGAATTCTCTCTTAAAATATTGAAGACTTGCTTCAAAAGTGCTCTGTTCTGTGTGCATCTCAAATCACAAGACCACTGAGGAAGGAAACTTACCAGATGCTGATCTGAAAGTTCTGCTGTTTTGCTCTGCCTTCCTTACAGTGGAAAATGGAAATGGTAAAGTATGACAGACTTTGGGGACCATTATAATATAAACTGTGGTCTTCAAATTGTCATTCCTCTTACAGAACAACCCAAAGATGTTTAAAAGACAGGGCAGCCTGTATCATGCTGTTACATAAATCCTGGAGAGTGTTTCTAGGGTTTGGTTGTTTTGGGTTTTTTTAAGTTCTTGAACTGTGTGAATTCTTATGCTGCAATCACCATTGCAGTGGCAGTATGTAAGATGTCAGTCTCAAGTTGTTCTCTCATAAGTGGGATGAACATGTTCAGCGGAGGGTTTCTGTGTGCTTTGGTGTCTTTTCTGTTTTATTTAAAATACATGTTGACATATGTCAGCTTTTATGTCAAAGAAGGCAAGGTCTAAGAACTTATGTCAGGCATTTGTTGCAGAAACTGTCAGAAGTTGCCAGAGGAAATTATTCTCCTGTTCCAGATTAGCCCAGGAAGACTTCATCTGGCAGAACCAAGCTTTGCACATCCTTACAGATTAAGGGTCTCTAGTGCACGGGCAGTAGACTTTTCACTGTAGCCTCACCTTGGAGCTTTTATGTGATCCCCAGTATGACAGTTCTCAAACTTTTCCTGTTTTCTGAGTTTCTCTTGCAACCGTTCCAGTAGCCCTCCCTGCTGACTCCACTCATGTCTACTGTAATTCTTACAGGAAACATACACTGTTACGTATCTTCTCAGTCACAGATGTGCTGAGTGTCCTCTCTACCCTGGTTTTGTCCCTTTTCCATCTGTCACGGTCTTAACTCTCATGCCTGTGTTTGCTCAAAGCATTACTGAGTTCTGTTTTTCCTTTGAATCATGTGGTGACATGAAGTTGATATACTGGCTGCCAAAGCCATATATAGAAGATGTCTGGGTTTCTGCTGAAGTAATGTGTCATGGGTGTTTTTTCTGGACCATGACCTATCACTTTTTCGAGGACTGTGTCCTTGAAGTCTCGAGATACCTTTTGAGGTGCTTTCTGGCTGTAGGGCATGAAATTATTGTTCTTGTGACCTTTGTGAAAGAGTTTGACAAAATCTCCTGATCTGTAACATAAAAGGAGACCTTACTTTTAGGCAGGGGGCTTTCAAAGCTTCAGGCTAAATTTTGTTTGACTTCTTCCAATATAAATCCGATATAACAGACCAAGAGAGAGGTTATTTGTTTGAGTGATGTTGTGGTTCTGGACTGGAATGGAGTTCCTGTTTTGTAAAGCCCGTGAGCTCAATTCATCATCATCTTACTCCTTCAGACAAGTCTAAACTTCATCAGCTGTTCTCAGAGAGAACTTGGCCTACTACTTTTATGTGGTTTAAGGAGAGGCTACTGCATAAAGAATGCAGAGGGGAAACAGAGGCCTTCTTTGAGACTTACAACAAGTGGCAGTTCATTTAATTTTGTTTAAAGAAATCTGCTTGCCTCTTACCACTCCTTACTGCTGCTTTTCATTGAGGTGCCTGCAGCTAGTGGTGTTATTTAACATTCTCAAGTTGTAAAGCCCCAGTGATGCTAATGGGTTTTGCAGTTGTGCACTTTGCTTTACTCTTACAGCTGGATTTTCTAAGAATTCTCCATATATCTGTCAATTCTGTGTGTGATTTAGCCTTCTTTGAACTTGGTGGTAGTAAGGTAGGGCTGGCTACTTTTAAGACCTTTTAGAGAGAGATTCTTGCCAAGGGCTTCGAACACCTCTATCTCTACATAGTCACAATATGGAAAAGCAGGTAAATAATGTCAGTGAAATTCTCCGAGCCTCCTCCAGCTCTGAAGCTTAAACTCTGAGGAATTCAGAAAACTTTTAGTAGCAACTGGCTTCTCTTGCACTGCCCAGGTGAGACAAAGTTCAATTTTTTTAATGTAGAAGTAACAGAAAATATTAAGAAAAGGGAATTGCAAGGAGACACATAAGAAGTCTGTGCCAAGAAACTGTAGAAGTGAAGGTGTGAACAAAATAATGAACTCATCTAAATGGATACTGTATTAAAAAATGAATGGCTGGCAAAGTGATTAAAGAATGATGCATGAGTAGAAAATTACCAAAATGAGTTGCTAGTTTAAATTTATATACAATATAATTTAAGGAGATACTTCCTTGACTGGTTTATTTAAGTTATATTATCCTGAATTTTCTAGATAAGTGAAAAGAAAATTATTGTTGTAGTTTTTCTGTAAATGTATGTATATATGTAGCTTAGTGTACCTTTAGTGGAAAATACTACAGGAGCCAAGGGCCACCTAGTACTGATCCATAGAGTTGTGTTTTCTTGTCATGGAGATGCCTTCAGCTTGTTTAATGTTCAAAACTGTAAAACTGAGAAATAGAGCAAGACTGGGAGCTAGACAGTTTTCTTGATGACAAACAAACTGCAGAAATCATCTGATTTAAAGTAATTTCTGAATCAGTTGCTATGGGTATCTGGCTCCTCTTGCAGTTTATAGGAAGAAGCTCAGAGGCGGCTTCCAAGAGAAATCTCCACCTAAGATGGCATGGGAGTAAAGAATGTGCCCTGTGGTATTGCCACATGTATCAGTCCTTGAGAAAACAGCACTTTTTTATTACAGTAGAGCACTCTTACCACCCCTTTTCACATTAAAGTGGTTTCCAGAACCTCAGAGATAAGATAGTGAGAGAGCTGACAGTGAAGCTGTGGAGCTTTTTGCCCTACAGGGAAAGCTGGTGGCACTGGGAGAGGTGATGCTGGAAACCAAGCATACTGCTGTTATTTTGCCTGTGGCCATAGCAGTTGTGAAACAACCACTGTGACAAAGTGTGACTGGGTGGGAGTGAATTAAAATGCATGAATCAAGTCATCATGACTGAATCACAGGCAGCTTTCATTAAAGGAACAAATGCAGAGAATCCATTCCAGAGCAACAGCCCTTATGGGCATCATTTAAACAACTGCAGGTATCTCCACTCTGTGGAAATGCAGTTCCTAGCAGGCTGCAGACACTGAGTCAAGCATGTGGGTCATATCCTGCAACTGTTATCCACTGGTTTTCATTAAAATCTTCATGTAGTGTTTGTGATTACATTAATATAAAAATTACTGAGTTGTAGACAACCTGCCATCCATGCATGCACCAGTTCCTCCTTGATTTAATTCATCTCAGCTGGAGATGTATATAACAGAAAGGCAGAATGCACCAGTAAGCAGGGGGATGCTGATATAGTAAGACATAATTAAGATCTCAAAATAAGTAGAACACTTTCAGGAAGAGGAGAGAGAAGCTGAATTTGGCTGCTATCAAAACTAGCCTTAAGAACAGAAAACTAATGTTTCAATTCTCTAGGAATTGGTATGTTAGATGAATGTAAAGGAGCTGGAAAATGGCTTATGGATGTTTTGCTGAGCAGCTTTTTCACTGACAATACATCGATTTGTTTAGTGAAGTGAGTATATTCAAGCTGCTCAAACTGCCAAATCTGTTAAGTGGAGAAAAGTACTAAAATTTGGCTAGAAATCAGACTGTCTTTCCCATCTGGAAAAAAAGGGATTTTTTTGGACAAGCTGAACTCTTCATAGCCAGAAATGAACATTGAAATGTCTTTGCAGTTGGGAGCTTTCACTCTCCTCTGTCAGACCATGTTTGCCATGGTGTATTCTGGTCTCCAGTCTTCAGAAAGAATGTGCTCAACTCATGTCCTATATACTCTTTAGAAAACGAAGCCAACCCAGCTGGATGCTTATTTCCCTTCACCTTTGTCTGTCTGTACTCCTACTGCAGGAACCATTTGTGGTACTTAGTCCTTGTGCAGTGTGTGTTATAATGACACTGCTGCGTAATATACACAACGAAGAGCTTCCTTTATATGGCAGTAATAAAGTGTATAGGGCCCAAGTTTTGAAAATAGAATTGCCCCCACAGCATGCTTCCTAGTGAACACTTGGTTAGTTATTTTTTTGTCTGTGGCTGAACTGCCAGCATCTGGAAGTTGGGTCCTTTTCCAGTACTGATCTGGTTACTTGGAGTCTCTAGCTGCTTGGGTCTGCAGGAGCACTACTGCGTTAATGTAGTCAAGGTGTTAACAGCTGCATTCAATGTGAGTGATTAACAGGTGAAGCTGTGTCCTCCTTCGTGTGTGGCCCGGCTGCTTCTGCTGTAGATGTCTTGCACAACAGCAGAGCTCATTGGGATGACTAATAAAAGCCATAAAACACTGTGAGCCCTATCCCAGGTTCCAGCAGTTCTTGCATAGGAAACATTAAGAGAGCATGTGCAGTATCCCAACAACTTTTCTCAGTACCTGTCTAGTGGTTTAGTGCAGATCTGCTGACCTCTGGTCACTTCCTTTCTAACACTTCCTGAAATGATTTTCCAGTAGGAATTTTGTTGGTTCTTGATTCCTTTTCATTTCCCCTTGCTCTGCTCCTCTAATTGCCTCTGCTGACTCATCTTGTAAGCTCCTTCCAGCTTCCAGATATGTGAACTTTTTAAGCTCTCACTTGCTGCTTCCACTTTCATTTACACTACCTACATGCTCCTACAGTACTTATCAGCCAGACTACAGCAGTGTAAACTTTTTTTCATTAGGTTTAGTTTTTGCAGTGAAAAATGCCTTTGAAGGAAAAGATAGGCACTGTCATTAAAAACTTCTTGTTTTGCCACACACACAAAAATTAACAATAGCTTTTGCATTTTCCCTGTAGCATTACTTTTTGAAAGGCATGTTTCTTGCTTGCAGTCTATAGCACCTGCTTCACTTTTGATCTTAATTTGTCTGTCAATTTGAAGATGCTGCTATTCCCATTGAGCACTTAGAAGTTTTTGTTTCCTGTTCCTGAAAATTGCAGGGAATTTCATATACATCTGTGGTGACATATTATGACTTGAGAAATAACTAATCTGGCAGCATTAGCTGCTTGTACTGATGCTGACCTAGCTCAGGCACATCAATGTTTCTCTTGAGTGCTGCTGTGCAGAGAGACTGCATGCTGACTTTTAGAAATGTCTTCTTCATGCTCCCCATATTGCCAGTTCTGCTGATGAATTTATAGATGTGTTTTAATCACCTGCCATGGAGCAGGAGCAGAGGGGTCTATTGGGTTTTATGAGATGAAAAAGAACTTTTTTTTTTTTTTTTTTTTGACAAAGCAAAATATTTTAATAACCTTTGCAAGGGTGATGGATTTGGAATGCAGAAGAAAAGCCTAGGCAAAACCAAGGAAAATAATCCCCAAGTTCCTTAAATTTTCTGAGTCTTAATGTTATTTACAAAGCTGTATACTGCATAAGAATCACAGTAGACTTCTGTAACCAATTGCATCTGATTTCTAGGTTATCCCTTTAAAAGGGCTAAGCTTTGCAGTGCTGACAGCATGAGCACCAATACTTGGCTGCTCCTGAGTAGCATCTTCATGGCTATGTAAACTACAGTAAAACTCCATCTGCTCAGTGCATCCACAAGTTGCCATTTTTGTCAGCACTTCCTTGTGTGCAGCCACATTCTGTGCAGTGCAGGTAACACACACACACAAACCAGACAAAAGCTTCTGATTCAGTTCCCTAACCCACACTGATCCTCAGACTGGAGGTGTTTACTGCGCAGCCCCAGATATTTCAGTGGAGCAGCCCCTGATTTAGAGAGATTGAGAACTGGGTGTGATGGTTTCCTCTTCAGTTTCCACTAAGCAATGTGTGACAGTTCAATGCCATGCTGGTCAAAAAACTCCATGCTACTACTTATTGCCAGCCAGAGAAAATGGAATTTTGCAGAGTTCTGTTACCACAAATATAACTGTCAATATTGATGTGACTGAGCTGAGACTGAAGCCATAATTTATGATTCAAAAACTGGGAGTGAAATATCCAGAATTAGTGAATTACTCCACTGTAGCTATAGAGGGGATTTAACAAATGTAGAAGTAGAGCTATAATCCCCTTTACTATTGTACAGCTATATTAATTCTTAATCAGCAAATTAATTACCATAGAATGAAATATAGGATCTGTATCTGAGAGGAGATGGAAATTTAGGGTTGAGGCATGTTGGAAATAATAATGCTGGTTTTGGGGAAAAAAAAAATCAATTTATTTTTCTTCATTTCCTGATTAGACTGGAGGCCTCTATAAATATTTCAGAAATTGGAGCAGGGTTAAGGAATACTCTATAGAAAGTTTGCTAAGATCATCTCATATGGGATGAGTTGCGCGGCCTTGGTGACTGTGTTACAAAAGTGTGTTACATAATTCTCTGTAGATACCCACAGACTATTTATGGTTTCTGGAAACTTCATGTAATTTAGGCATAAATCTTGAAGTGTGTTTTATAGTTCCTCATTAATAATAGTTGAGAATTATGCTCATCTAAGGCAGCACGTATAAATCCTTAATGCTCAGACATTCATTATATGCCTGTGATGGGTAGAAGGTTGCCATAGGAAAATAAAAGCTAGTGATCCCAAAGCTTATTTTTATATATAATCTTTTTAGCAATTTGGAAACTTGCATTCATCCCCTAACACTTCTTCTTCTGTTCCCACATTTTTCCACTGAATCTAAGATAAAGTAGTGAAAAAAGTGAAAAAGTCAAGCCAGGATTGAGAAACCTATTATTGATGAAGTCTTAATTAAGTATGGCAGCACTTGATAAAACTGAATCCATCACTTTATGGGGGTTATAAAGCCAGGTATGTTTTTTGCAGGGACAAATTCCAAATCTTAATAGTGTTCACTTGTATGTGAAGATGGCTATAGCATAGTTGCAAGACGGTAGATGAAAGCTTAATATCTATATATGTTGGTTTTATACCTATGGAACAGGTGAAGGCAAAAGTTTTTTACTTTCCTGGCTCGAGCATAATCTTTTGTTGCCAACTAAAGGCATGTTTTAGCAGTTGCAAACTAGACTGTAAAATCATTTCTTTCAAATTGTATTCTAACTTGCCATCAGCTGAACTGGATGTGTAGAGCCATGAAAAAGCAAAAGTTTCAGTCTAAGAACAGAGTAAGAATGAGAGTGATGGGATTTTCTACATATTTGTGATTTCTTTCAGTGAGTATTGAAGTAAAATCTGGGCTGATACCTCACAATAAATGGATTTAAAAAGGTACATTTTTCTTCTAGAGACATGTGGTAGCCACATCTTTTTTTCTGTTCATGCAGTGAGTTGGGAAAAAACAAGAGTGGTGCCATGTACTGAACATGGAGTTTGGCTGGTACACATATTTACTGTTCCCTTGATGCAGGTGCAAAATGACTTGCACTGAAGAAATGGAGAAGAACAAGCCAGGGGTATGTTTTTCTGAAGCACACGTTTCCCATATAACTTCATGGATGTCTCAGAAGTTTCTGGAAACAGATTTGATACAGCTTTGAACCCTACAAAATACCGCATGTTCATGTTGTAGGATCAGCTGTGTCAAAGTTCCATCCCCTTTGACTGAATGTTTCATCTTGGACTTTCAGATCTGAAGTCTGGAATGAAAAAATTGTTCCTTACCTGGTATTTTATGGGTATCAGATGCATGTTTGCTTCAGCTGAAACTGTATATATAAAAGCCTCTGGGAAAAAAACAGACCTACAGCACTATTTTTTTGGTTTTATGGTGTTGCTCTGTTTTTAATCTTACAGAGCTCCTACTGAGTTTTGCCTTGAATGGTGTAAATAGAACCAATATTGATGGCCAAATCCAAGAAGGGAGCTTGTCTAAAACCAGTAGCAAGCAAGACTGATGCAGTGATGCAAATTTGTAATAACAAAACAGTCATCACCCAAACTCCAGCTCCTCTGTTTACTTGGCAGGCAGAATTTGGCAAGGCTCTGGAAGTGACCCAGCTGTGCTGCTTGGTGCCAACAAACTCTGCTCAGCCAGGTACTGGCACCTGCAGGATCTGCTGCAGGATCTCCTCTGAGCTGCCCAGAGCTGCACTGTTAGGGTCAAACCCATGCAGTGGGTTTGCAGCTGGGATGTCCTTTTAACACATTGCTGGAAGAGGTGACAATGTGCTGGCCGTGTTGTGTCATGTGCCAGTGTGCATGTTGAGGAACTGGACCTGTGCTAAATCATCTCTTCAGGCTTATGGTTTGTAGGTTTAAACCTTAACCTCATGAAGATTATTCTAAGGAAGGTATTGCAGGCGAGGATGGATGAGGGTGATCCCTGTGCTTGTTAAGCTGTCACGGTGCAGGAAGAAATTCAGGAATCATGGGTCTGGAAGGGGAAGAGGCAAAAGGAGTATTCTGGTAGGTTAAACAGGAGTGTGCCTGGGCTACTTGTGTCATGCAATCCAAGGAACATTTACATCATGTACTCGTTATAGCTAATATGGAAAGTTTAACTCCTTGGGAAGCAAGAGGCTGAAACCAAGTAATCTCCCAAGGTGGATGACCTAACTGCAAAGTGCTAATCAGGCTCTCCTTGGACAGATCATTTTCAGTAGTGTGGAACAGTGTCTCCTCTGCCTGTTTCTCAAGTCTTACTTTGCTTTGGATTTTCTTTTAATGTTGGCTTCTTAGAAAAGGGCTGGGGAGGAGGGGGGGAGGCTCAGCAGTTTGGCTACTAAAATAGGTTAAGAACAAAAAGACTACTAATTTTTTTCATTATGATAAAAAAAAATCTGTAGAGTGTGACACAGAAGTATTCTCATATATGTCTTTCACAATTTTCTATCTTTACAATGGCATTTGTGCCTTCCTTTAAGTTAGTCTCTATCCAGGGTATCAAAGAGCATGCAATGTAAATTATCTATTGAATAAATAGGTCCCCTGAAAAGCAAAGTGTAAAATACATTATGTTAGATTATGTTGCAGCTGTTTTATTTGCTGCTATTTATTGTGTGCATTCATCATGCCATCTTAAACTCACCAGGTTTTTTTGTAACCCAGGCATTAGAAGTTCTTCCACCCTGAAGTTAGAGGATGGATTTCCAGGCTGTCAGCTATGAACCAGTGACTCTCTAGTCTAAAAATTAGTCTTTGTTCAATCTCCTGTGTTATTTAAGTAAAATCACAAATTGAGGTTTTGCTGCTCTCTTTTTCTAATGATAATAATATTGAGGGCTAAAGAGCAGGGATCTGTCAGGCAGAGGACATCCTAGGAAAGCTTCTGCATGTCAGATGTGAACTTTGTGTAGCTCTTGGCAGGCAGTCACTCACATGAGCACTGGCAGTGAGTCTGGGCATATGTGCTTGAGTAACTCCTGCCCAGTGGGGATAGCACTTGACATTCATTCTGAAAGAGGACTTTTTTTTTTTCTTCTTTTTTTTTTTCAGAAATTCAGTAAAGCATGTGGGCTTTGAGGACATGACTGCTTTTCTTGGAATTAAGAGGATGTGATGAGTTGCAGGCTGACACTGTTTGGTCAGCTAACATTGTGTCTGCTGTTCATAATACTTACTGGATTTTTAAGTGCCAAGGCAATGTTGGTGGGAAAAGTAGTGATTAATTGTGGAGGGCTTGATTAATGGGAGCCTAACTGAGGGGAAGGGAGACTTGCCTGAGATTGCTGTCATCTGTTAATAAGACCAGGATGGTATCTCCACACTGCGGCAACTCTAAATTATTTAGTTACCACAGATGGACAGCCTGCCACTTGAGTCAAGGGGATTTGGCCAGAACCTTCCATTAGAGGTCTGGCTGTGTTTAAAGCCCAATGTAAGGCGTGTGCAGCAGGTGTGTCCATTTTCTTTTGCCTGGTGAGCTTTGGCCCTTTAGCAGCATGCTGGTTCCTCGGAGAGAACTGAACCACTCTGCGCTAGGAAGTGTGATTCTTATTTATGCCAAGTTTGCCACTCTGGGAATAGGGGCAGACAGACAGCTGACTGTAGATACGAGGTTTCTACCGCATTCTGTCCCTAGTTGAGGGGAAGTGCCCCTGAAAGATGCTCTTAATTTGTGCCAAATGACATCCATTCCTGAAGAATCATCCTTGAGCTAAGTATAGCTCCTTCACAGCATCCCTTCCGTCCTCCTGCCCAGCTCTAGCCAGGAGCTGAGGCCAGTGGACAAGGAGCCAGATAGCAACATCATTGGATGAATAACACTGGGATCCTCTTGATATAGCTGGGTTTCATCACAGCCTGGGTAGGCTGGGATAAAAAATGTGGTTCAGATAAAAAATAAAATTTGTATTTGATCAATAATGAAGAAACCTATCAGGACAGCATTGCTGTTGCTCTGTGGTATATATTGGCCAACCAATGGTACTGCAGGCTTGATGAGTATATTATTTTCAGATAGCTTTCAGTTTGTGCTTAATCTGCACCATTTTGTTAAAATTATATTTTATTCACTTATCGTAGGGATTGACCTTCATATGATACAGGAGAACTTGAGAGGAGAACCTTCTGTCTTCCCCAGGGCAGGGCCTGGCTGAGCTCCCTGTGGGCTGGCAGAAAACTCCTATTCCTGCACTCAGGAAGGGCAGAAGCAGAAGATGTGCAAAAGGAAGGACCAGAGATACAAGAAGGTCAATGTGTTTTGGACATTTACTATGGGTCTATAAGACCATATCATCTGTGAGATTTATTTCCAATTAAAATACAGAAATGGTTCCACTTGCGTGTATGTTAGAAGCAAGTCACAAATTTTAATGGGCTAGAAACTCAGTTGATACAAATTGCAACAGCTCCACTGAAACCAGCAGAGTTGTGTGAATTCATCCCACCACAAGTTTTGCACCAGTATGTTTTAAATAGATCCCAAAGTGGCTGTCAGTTTGCCTGTCCTGAAAGCTAAGCTAATCTAACCAGAAAGGTCCAGAAAGGTCTACTAGCTAACAAGGAACAAATAATGAATATTTTATACATCTCCTGGTTCTTGAATTTGGTGTAATTGTTATTACATCAGGTGAGAGGCAGGTTTATATTCAATACAAGGTGGCTTCCAGTAGATGTCCTTTATTCTTTCCATGGCTGTCACACCAGCAGAGCAGAGGAGCAGTTATGGCCTTGGTTGTCACCTGGACTTCCAGAGTGCCACGTGTGCTAGCCAGGCATGGGCTAGGGAGAATGGCAATCACCAGGCTAGTCCCGTGACCTCAAAGCAGAGTGGGGTTTTTTCACTGTCAGCCTAAAGGCATTGCTTTTGGTCCATTTTGCTTGGTGGCTGGCATTAACAAAGATAAATTGCATAGGATGAGCATTTTGCTTAGGTAAATATTCATCCAGCTAGTTGCTGCTATAAAAATTTCAGTGTATCTCTGTGAGGATGAGGAGATCTATTTCGGGAGATCTCTATTTATTTATTTCTATTTATTGTCTGATGGCTTCTTTCATCTTTCTCTTGTTACAGTGGACTATTAACATGGTGTAGTTTTGAACAGAACCTACTTTCTTTATCTAAGTATGTATTCTGAGGCACCTTTACAAGAAGTAGAATGGTTGCACTGGAAAAGGGTTTTTACCTTGAGAGCTCAGCGGCAGAAGGTTTTTACTGTGGAACAGTGAGAGAGCTTGATACTGTCTAAACCTATAATCTTTTAATGTGCTAAATCTCTGTTACCTAAACTCAGCCTTTTTATATTATCGTAAGCCTGTCATAACTTGCAGATGTAGACTGGTAAATAGTGCATCTTACGTTTAGTAAATAGGAAAAAATCCATTAAACCTTCTTTATAGAATTTTTTCCACTAGAGTGCTTAAGCTTATTGGAAAAATCGAAGATGGCATAAACTGTCAAGTGCCAAGACACAGCTAAGACAGTACAGCTTTTTCCTGGGGTTGAATATTCAAGAACATTGTAGCCTTTCTGCTTAAACTCTCAAACTGATGCAGGCAAAGTAAATATTAGGTTTGTGCTCATTTCTTTTATTTGCACATCAGGTATCAAAGGCTCTTGACAGGGGGTTTTTTGGCGAGCCTGATAACCAGGTTTGCTTTCCAAGGCTGTAGAGAAATATCCTTTGGCATAGTAGACGAGATGACCTAATGCTCATAGTTGTTCCTTTCTACATCTGCTCTACTTCTGCTAAAGACTGTAGCACTGTAGTTTTGACTGACTGAAATCCTGTTGTTGCTATTACTTCTTGACTACTGAAGTTAAAGATGCTTGCCCATAACAAAATAAATGTCTTGTATTTGAAATTCAGAAGCATTTGTCAAAGCTTTATCAGTTTTGGTGTCTGTGGGACACGTTCTCAAAGGATCTAACAAACCTCTCATGAAACTTGTGTGTGAGACACTAAGGGGTAACCTGCTCCTTGAACACAATCTCATGGTAGTGAGTGTTTCTCTTTTGAGAAAAGGGACCTATTTTGCATATTTTTCCCACCTATTTTACTAGGTGAGAAAAATTATTAATCTCTCTTTTCTCTCTTCAGGAGTGCTATAAATGCACCAAACATTGAAGTTTTTTTTATACCTTGTAATGACAAATGGTCCACGTTTCAGTCCTTCTTTTAAAAGCAGGAATTATGAAAGGCATTTCTTCAGGAAATTGGCTTTCTCCTCATTAAGTTAATCTTTTGCCCCAGAACATAAGAGTATTCCACACAATCACAATTGCTGAAACATGCTCTCACCATAAAGTCATTAACAAAGGCAGCTAAGTAAGACATACCATTAGAATCATTTCCTAGTGACAAGGTATAAAATTATTCTGACATCTCATCTCTTAAGCTGAAATCTGTTCTCATTTGGTGTTTCATTATCAAGATAAGAATTCAAATAATAAAGCCAGAGTTTAGCAAATTTGTTTCTGATCTAGAAGCAGTGTTCCTACTGCATGATGGTATCTGCTGTAGTCTTCAGAAGTAAGGCAACAGCAGAAGAGTGGCAGTAAATAAAAATGTGAGTAAAATTCTTATGGATATTATTCTAAAACGTATGAACTAGATAAATGAAAAATTGCAAAAAATAGAAGTGGATAAGCACCATTTACCTTGGCTGTCACCAGACCACAGTATCATACCCTAATTCACTGTCTCTGCAATAGCATCACTTAGGACTCTGATCTTTTCCTTCTCAATGAATGAAAACTTTTCCTTTTAAAAATGATAACAAATTTGATATTTCTGTGTACAAAACCAACAAAGACATAATATCTGACTTTGTATCTGATCAGAGACCAAGCCAGAGTCTTTAAGTAGCGGGCAGAGTAGACAGATCCTCTGTTTTATGGTTTTGCTTTCTATTTTTTTCAATTTCGAGGACAAGGGAGGCATATTTTGCGTATAATGCTCTGCATTATTTTGTAAGCAATTTTTGCACGTGTTTATTTCCTTTGCTTCAGTTATCAGCAAACAAGTGGAAAGCTAAGTACTGCTATGTAGAGGCCACTGGTAAATGCTTTGCCAAAGCCTTGTCACTGTGAGGAAATGATAATGCCAATTGTCAGATAAAATCTCTTTCTTATAATAGCATTTCAGTTTAGCAGAAGGGAGCTTGTCCTGCTGCAGGAGGATAACAGGAGCATGCATGTTTCTGGAAGGTTTCTCCCAGCAATGCTGCCATCCCATGCTTTGGGATGTGTTGCAGAGGTCTCCCAACACACCAGCTCGATTCCTCAAGGATGTGTTCTGAGAGGCACGTGTGGCTTCTGATCACTGTGGGCATTGCCAGCCCATACCTCCAGCAGCTGGGAATCGCCACATTTTACTTCCCAGTATGCACATCTAGCCTATAATTTAGAAGAGGAAATACTTTCTCTGAATCTTATGTCTATCCATAAGATTTTGCATCACAAAATGGCAGGGCTGTCCTGTTTTGGCCATCAGTGATGAAGAGGAAATTTGTTCAGGGTCACTGTGTTGATATTTGAAAACTAAAGGTAAGAAGACAGAAACACCATCTGCATGGCTTGGGGTTGGTTCTTGCAGAATATTTGCATGGCTGGAGAATTATTTGTAGAGTTTGGGCATTTGCAGTCTTGTAAGCACAGCATTTCATCATAGATTGGGAAGTAATTGCTAGCAAGTATAAATTAGTCAATCTTGAACAGATAGAAAATAAAGACAGAAAAAGAAAAAAAAACAGACAAGAAAATAAAGAGAGGCTGAATGTAGTCAGGCATTAAAAGAAGGGCAGAGAAAGATCAAAACCAACATGAAGAATGACAGTCAATGGAATAAGGACATATCAACAAATATATAATCAGTGATTTCATATTTATAACTTCTGAGTTTTCTTCCTTGGTTTCCTATGTTTCTTTTACTTCCATTTTGATCTCAGAAATATTGTGGTAGCATGGAAATCCACTTGTGTGCAAGAGAGAATGTCTGAAGCTAAGATTGCAAGTATTTTGAGGCTGACCCTATGTCTATTAGCCTTGACTGAGCCAAGCTCAATGAATAAATAACAATAGTGTGTCTTAAGGAAATTGACTTGGAAATAAGTATTCAATGGAGGAAAGTACCGATAATTCGGTGCAACATTTGTGTGAAATATTTGCAGAGTATTATTCAAACATATATTGAGATACTGAATAAGGAAAACATTTATCCATAATAAGTATTTGATAAAAATATTGCCCAGATTTGCAATGAATAATTCAGTCTGCATTAGTAACATGTGCATGACTGTGCACATTATTCACATCTTTATAAATGTCATAGTAAATTGATACAGGTTAATAGGCACTTATATCCTTTTCTGTGTAGAATGTTATTAGGTCCCATTTTTCAGAGAAGCTGAGCCACCCAGAAGTTGAATATGATAATGAGCTGCAGATATGAAATGTGTGTGTAAATCAGACCATGGCAACATTAGTCACAGGGAGGCTGTTTGGGACTGGCATGGAAGGATAAAGCAGCAGCCAGAACCAGAAGCATATTCTGCAGGCCTCTGCAGAATTACCCACGTATGCATTTTACCCTAAATATTCTTTTCTTCTCAGTACAAAAGACATGTTTAGAATGGATACAATTAAGTGTTTAAAAGCTGATTAAAAACTGAACAGATTGCTGATGGAAATACCAAAAGATGAGTAAGACTCATTACTGGACACTGTGGTGAAAGATGACAAAGCCTTGTGAAACAAAGACACAATAATCTAGAATCTTCACTGCAAAAAGACCTCCTTACCATGTTTCTACCTCTAGTTTGTTATAATTGACATTTGGGCAGCCAGTGGGAATTGAGCAATATCCCATTGTTAAGCTTTGGTCAGGCATTGGGAAAAAACATGCTCTAAGCCACAGAGATATGAGGCACATATAAGAGAAATGAGAAAAACAGATTGTGGAACATTAATACTATTTTCTCTACGTTTAGTTTTTTGTGCTGCTCCAGAAAGCTTGTCATTCCAATGCAAACAGGAGTCATTTGCTACCATAAAATGTGTGGTTTCTGAGAGGGTTTACAGCTGAGCTCACTCGGTTATTCACCCTTTGATTTCAAAGAACTCTTTAGACTGTATCAACCCCTGTGTCTGGTTAAAATGTTGTGTGTGTTGTAAAGCAGTTTTGATAACACAGCAATAATATTGCCATAACCAACAGACATTGTTAGCAGGTCGTTAGGAAAGCATTGTATCTATTTATATCACACTCCTTATCTTTACACGCATCCTATTATTTCTGTACATTGAGCCAGCCAGTGACCCTAGAGCAGTGATGTCTGCCTGACTAGATTGTGCTAATAAAACATTAGTAATTTTTATCAGGAGGCCATGACTTTAAGTCTGCTAAAGCAAAGCAGGGAACTGTAGCTCAGTCCCCCAAGAGCAGAAAACCACAATGATAGCAGGGTCTTGAAGGTACGGGCACAGGACCTTACCAGAAGCCTTAAGCACAAATCACAAGTAGGAAATTACTGATCGCAAGAGAAATGCAATCTTTAGAGCTGAACAGAAGCAGTTTTAGGGCCTAAATGGGACATGTGTTGTGTTGCATAACAGCCAATTGCAGCTGGCTGGCAGCACAGGTAGAGGCTTCTTTAGATGGTACACAAGATTGCAACAAAACTGACTAGTTGCACAGGAATCTTGCTTCAGAATTGGGTATGTGAATTGATCACACTGATATCCTGTATTGATCCATATGTAAATATTCTTTCATCATCATATTTACTCTAGTCTTGTAGTGTTTGTGTTTGGTGTGAGGCTTTGGCTGTGATTTGGACACAACACACAGAAAGCTGTACATTTTGGCTCTCCTGGGAAAGAAACCTCAACATCAACTGCTGTGTTTCTTAAGACAACTTTGCTTTATACAAAGCTTGCAGATTCTGTATGGCCAATTCAAGCATAATCTGGTATTGTAAATCTCTAGAAAAGGCTTCAAGAGCTATATATCTTTAGACAAAAAATGCAGGCTGAGAACCTATACTGACTTTGCAGGAACCAAATTATAATCTTGTGACTGATCTTTAAGCTAAAGAGAACTGATTTGCCTTGCCTGCCTTCTATTATTTTTTGCAGACATAGGCTGGTAGAGCAAATAAATAAATGATGTTTACACAAAGCTGTACTAGAATCATGTACGTTTTATAATATGGTCACACCTGAACACCGTGATGATGTTGAGTATGTAAATTAAAGATGTTCCTAGTACATAAAAAGATGCTGCCTGCTGTAAGTTACAAAGCTGAAATACTGAGTTGTTAACCCTACCATGCAGTGCAGTTTTTATGCAGCCTCCCTCCAGAAGACTGTGGTAAATGTGAATGATCAGCCATGAATCCAGACAGTGGATATCCTGCAAAAAGAGATTTTGAGCCAGCATTTTTTTTGTCTGCAGACAGCTCTGAAAAACAGTTTTGGTGCAATGATTCCTTAGTGCAGTCATTTGGTATCAGGCTGGTGGAACAGCTCCAGGACCTCCTTTTCCTAACAAGGTAAATAGGGAGCTTGAGAAGGAAAATGTGTGGGATCCTCATTTGCTGTACATTGACAGTGTGCATCAGCTGGGGGCCATGGGCACCTCCCCTGGCATCACACTGGATGGTTAAGGCAAATATACTTTCCTTCTCCTCCTCTGGGACAGAAGTTCCAGCCCACAGAAACAGCATAACTTCGTTCTTCAGCTCATCTTCTTGTCAGTGCTAGAGGCATTCCTCTTTCATTTTGAAACCTTCTTATCACTTTTCCAGGTTTGACCCACTTTTTTTTTTTTTTTTTTAATTTTTAAAAGTTAGTGTTACAGTGATGTTGTAAATGAGTTGCCCTTAAACACTCTCTTAGAGATACCTTCCAAGAGGCGTTTTCTCCTGTCTACACAAGTGCTCGGTTGTAGGAAGTCATTGATCTCTGCTCTGCCAAATCTGAGCATCTCCCATAAGGATTCAGTTTCAAACAAGCAAAATCCTTTCCACTTTCCTGTTGTCTTGATAAGCTTGCTGCATGGCCTCTGCCTTCCCTTCCCTCAGCACACTTCATTTTGGAAAGCTTTGCTTGGAAGTACCTGGCTTCCTCTGAGGAGCAGGAGTGCTTTGCTCTTCCCCTCACTCTAGGAAAATACAAGGTGCTATTGGAAACCCTCAGGTATAAATAGCTGCAGACTCCACGCTGAGACAGAAGGACAGAGTGACTTCAGGCCAAGCTCTGGGGCAGCTCACACTGTGGGACTGAGCAGGTCTAATTCTTCAACATGAGGTTACAAAGTCGAAGTCACAGTTCTGTGTGTGATTTTACTACTAACACTTCGGTAAGCGATGGTTTAAGTCATTTCAGATATAACAGTTGTAGATTGTGTGATATCAAAGCATAAATGCATATATTTTGCTGAATGTCTGAGCAGTTATATTTTAAATATATATTTTCCACTATATTTTCTCTTGTGGGGGTATTTGTGCAATGATTACATGGACTGGTATGTACTAAAAAGACCTCACTTAATGTCCTTTTTCAGCTTGAGAAAATATGTTTAAACATTATTCTAGCCAGAGATAGTTCTTTATTTCACTGAAGCAAATCCAATCTGTTCAGGCTGTTAAAAACAAACAACAAAAAAACCCAGCCTGGCAGATTCAGCAAAAACTTAACAGCCTTAAATGATGCATTAGCCAAGACTTCATTGCTTTTATCAGGTATAGCATGGTGTGTTCTAACTATTTGCAAAACTCATCTTCAGTTATCAAGCTAATAGATTGGAGGCCCATTTGGCCAAACCCCTGCACTCATTTTGGCTTCTCTGAGATACACAGCCCCTTGGCAGTACTGCTGGCATGTCAGGGCTGATAGCCCAGAGCTGGGGTGGTGCCTCCTGCTCCTGAGGAGGGATGTGATGTTAGAAATCACAAGTGACATTGGATTGAGCATTGTATTTTATTAATTAAAAAAAAAAAAAAAAAGGAAAATCCTTTTTTATTTGAAGCTCAGCTTTTGCAGATCACTAATATAAAATGACAAAAAGCTACCAGAAAAACATTGTGAGCCTTGGGTTAGAAGACAAGAAGTGTAATTACTGATGCACACAACAAGCTATTGCATGTGTGGAGAAACTGTGATCCTGGCATTGATTTTTCCATTACTGTGTCAAACTCCATGTGTGAAGCATTAACAGTGCTTCAGCAGGCGTATGTGAAAATCTGTCATTTGCTACAGCTGCTTCAGTGTCTGCCCCATATCAGCCCCAAAATCTTCCCCATATCCCCACTGGGTATTTCAGCACTGTGAGAAATGATCACTCTTGACACCTGGGAGAGATGGGTGAGGGCAGCGCATCCTATTTGCAAGATTGCACCTGCCACAGCAGGGGTGATGCAGGGAGGGGAGTCAGTTTTTTGCAAAGTGAACAGAAATTAAAGGAGTAATTTTAAGCCCTGAGGAGAGGAGCTGCCAGCATGTGTGGGCCCATGTGCATGGGTGCTGCAGTGGGAGCCAGCAGCCAGGGAACAACCTCCTCTGGTCGGGGTTGGTTGAAGCACTCTGTATTGTCCTCTGATTGGAGGCAGACATAAAAAAAGCCTTTCTGTTTTGAAACGCCACCACAAGAGGTGGTGCCAGATGCTGTGGTTGGAGTGGTGGTACGAGGTGTGGGGGTGAGGGTGCATTAGGATCAATGCAGTGTTTGGATGAACTCAGAAATAATGATTGTGTACCAGCTTTACATCTGCTCAGTCTGGAAAAACTGATCCAAGATCAAGAGGTTACATGCAAGAAGATAGTAAGCAAAGGACAGAGTGGAACTGGAAGAGAAGGGGGTAGGATCTGGGGAGTGAGAGTGGGTAGTAAGGTAAGTTGTCACAGAAGTAGTGCAGTGTTTCTCTGATGTGTTAGGGGGAAAAAACCAAAACAAAACAGTGAAAATCTATTGACATTTTAAATCATGGGGTCAGGTCTCTAGTTTTGTTGCTGTTTTTTGTATTGCTAACTGTAGCAAAAAGGTCCACATGACATCTGAGGATTATCCTTACAAAGCGCAAGAACAAGCTCCAACCCAGGGGCCTGGAAAACTAAACACCTCCTCCCTGGTTTTCCTTAGCAAGCAAAATTTCTCCACCCATAAATGCTCTGACACTGCCTGAACAAAGTCGCTGGCAGTAGCAGAAAGGGAACACAGGAACATTTTTGCTTCATTCCCTAGCACTTAGAGATAAAAGAGTAATATTTATCTGCACCCTCAAATTCATTTTATCTTGTACAATACTCCATCCAATTTGTACTCCTCCTTTCTCCCCCCTCGGGAAGAACATGCTCCAAAATCCATTCTGTAACAGTCATGCTGCCAGCTGAACCCTTCTCCTGGTCAGGGAGCATGGTGTCCCTGTCAGCCTGGCTCCATGGGACTCACCTCCCTGCACCTGCCTGGAGCTACCACAGTGTTACTGCAGCACTAGGGGCAGGGAGGTGGGAGAGGCAGCCCCACCATCACTCTCAATGATTGGCTCTCCCTGTTCACTTGGGCTGGATCACGTCTCACAGGGGAGAACCTCAGAGTTGTTCTTGTACTTACAAATGGTGCTGCTCCACCAGCATCCTGAAGATCAAAGTCCTCCACCTGACTACTGAAGATGTGTGGTTTTGAAAGCCAGCAGCTGCCCTGCCATATTCATATTTCCCCATAACCCATGCTCAGAACACCTCGAGGTTGGCCAGGAGGTATTCTGATCTTTACAGCTACTTCCCAGCCTGACCTCTCTGTTGAAAGGCCAGTGGCAGAATTAGCAGTTAATTTCAGGTCTAGTGGTGGTTTTATGTAATGAGGCTGCTTGTCCACTGGGAACATGAGTCGATCCCAAGATAAAGATGCTGGGCACTGAAAAGACTGTGCAGAATGCCAGTTTTCAATCAATACTGCCCTAAGCTGAAGATGAACCCATCTGTCAGAGATGAGAAGCTCTGCAGAGTTCTCATTTACAATTCCCTTTGGCATGTCGAATCCCTACCAACGGCAAATCCCTTCTTTCCGAGGATTGTTATGAAGCAAACTCCATATATTTAGGTCATGACCCTTTGTTTGATTTTTCAGAGAATTATGACCTACTTTGTGGCAAGGCTTTGTGCTTGTTTTTAGCTCTTTGGATAGAGAAACTAGTAAGCAGAGTACCAGAGGACAAGTATTTAGTTTTAATACTAGCCTCTCAGTGTAACCAACCATAAAATATTTAGGGTTCTTCCTTGTAAATCTACCACCTACTAGTTCTGAATCTGCTGCTTTTTCTTCTGACCTTGAAGTCTCACTGATACCTCACTCCAAAGTATTATGTGAAATTCTGCCCAAAATGAATCTCTGGCCTAAAACATAGTGAAGAATTTATAGCTTAGAAAAATGCTTACTAAACTGATCTTAGCATTACCATATCTACTAGAATAAAGGAAAAAAAAAAAAAGAATTTCTACCACTGTCCTCCCCCGCTTAATCCACCTTCCTCTATACTAATCTGAAGATGAGACTGTGAATGGTCTATATGGAGGCCAGGGCTCAATGGCAGTTTGTTTAGCATCTGTCCTAGATCCTCAGCTGATACAGCTCATGTATATTTTGAAGCTCATCACACCAGCAGCAAATTTGGTTCATGAACAATAAATATTTACTTCTATAAGGCCCTATTCAACTTTAACAAAACATCATTTTCAATTCCAGCTCTTGTTCCTGTTTAAATCCACATAAGCAAATAAAAGTATGGTACAGCAGAACAGGCCAACATAGCAGAGTTTTGAAGCCATGTTTTGATTTTTACTGGAAAAGCAATATATTGCTGATGCTGGACTTTAACCAGGTCAGACTGAAGTTTCCAAAAATTATACATGCCCCATTCCTAAAACAAAAGATCTGCTGATTGTGCTATAACACAAAGTGCATTTCTGAGGAGTGTGGTAAAGGGGAAGGTAAGCAGAATGTGAGGTAACTGAAGACCTGATAGAGCCAGAGCCCTAAAGACCTTACTTCACTGCAACAGTTTCTGACCTTCACTTTTCTTTGTCCAAGTGGAGACTCCAAGAAAAGCTGTAATGCATTTATCCAATAAGCTTGCCATAGAAGCCAGGCAGTGAAGAAGTGCTCGGTTGGGCCTGCCTTTGCCAAAAGGTAAGAGGATCTCAGGTTGTTTACTAGAAGGTATTGCACAACTTGCAACACAATTTAAAAACCAGAGTGGCAGGCTCTATGGGAGCCATACTGGATAGCACTTCCCCTGCTGCCTGGGCCAAAGGCTTGCATAAAAACAGGAAATATAATGTTTTTTTTCTGTGCTAGTATTTGAAATGTAAACTTCATTAAAATAGCATCTACCATATTTTTTTTTCGAGTTAAGTATGTGATTTTGAATTTCTAAGATACAAAGAAAAAAAAAAGGACTACCTTATTTTATTGACATATATTGTTCTGTTAATTTTAGATTTTGTGGCACTCAGCTGGTAAACCATTTCACACATTCAGGTAACCACTTGATACATTTGCACATAAGTAACCACCAGGACACACAGGCTCACTTTATCCCTCTTCCATGCAGTGCCAATAAGCTCTGGTGAAATGGATGCAATTCCTCCAACGTGAGATGGGTTACTCTCATCTTCACACCACACAGACGCAGCAACAGGGCAATGCTGTCACTGGTTTGTTTTAAACACTTTATTCTGCTTAGAGTCTTCAAATTTTTGTTATTTGACTCAATAAATGTTTGATGGTCTCAGTGTAGCATCTAGTGGAGAAAGGGTAAATAACAGAAAAAAAAACAAAGCGGAACCGTGCCATTAACCCTTGTGCAGGGCAGGGAGGAAGATGTGAACTGCTGGGGTGTGGGAAGAATCGCTTCCCCAGCAAATCATCCAGCAAAACACTGCGGGGGTTGCTCTGGAGTGGCTGCAGTTAACTGGCTACAATGCAGGGTTTATAATGCTGGCAGGGCAGGAGAATATCACTGGCTTCAATTCAGCTCAGGAAGATCTCTGTGTCCAAGGTCTGCAACTGCTATGAAAGCAAATTGTCCTTTAGAAACTTCCCTGCTTAGTTTTAAATTTGCTCTCCCTCCAGCAGCTGTGTTTCACTTCTGGCTTACCAGCAGTTTTGCATCTCTTCCATTTGTCCTAATGCTGTTTCTAGTCTAGCTATAGAGACAGAGCCACTGTTCCCCAGATTCTGTCCAGTCCTCCTCCCTGAACACCCCGAGTGGTGTGGGTGTTCCTGCAGCGCGTGGTTCCACTGGGAACATCACAGCCAGATCTGGCTCAGGGTGGACTTGGCTCATATGCTGGGCTCGGTCAAGTTGTGAATGCACAAGCAAAGCAGGGATTGTTCCTGCTGCCTTTCCACAGATTTGATCTGGGATTCAGGGGCTTAGCTTTCAAGACATCAAATCTTGGCACGTTCTGAAAATCAGAGTCTTCTGCAAAAAAAAAAAAACAAAAAAAAAACCAACCTTATTTTTTTGGCCTTTTTTTTTATTTTCTGAATGTCATTATTATTTCCTGTTTAAAAACAAACTGGAATATCTGTGGCAAAAGAGAAGAAAGGTTAATTTTCAAAAACCATGAACCAGATTAAGGAATAGAAGGCTTGTTTTCTATTTATTTTTTTAAACTTTACTGGGACTTTCTGTGTGCTTAATGTCTGCAGTATTTCATGAGGAGGTGAACAAAGAAGCACAAATTCCTACACCAGAATCTGCCTCTAGGCACAGTTCACAGTGGAAAACCCTCCAGAAGAACTGCTGCTAGAGGTGGGATATAGCTATGAAATTAAAGATGGGATTGCAGAGCCAGTTCCTTATGATATGGCATAGAAATGTGCTGCTTTGGGCAGGAATACAATGCAGAGGTTAAGTATATCTCTAATTTAGAGTACTTCTAGCGAACTCTGTGATTAATCCAAAACTATCCAAGATACAATTTTTTTGCACTTCCTGGAGAGACTGTATGTTGCCACTGATCTGCACTAGCTAGCAATTTCAGGAGCATCTGCATCAGCCTGATGGCACTAACCAGTGTGTAGCAGGGGAGTTGAGGGTTACCTATGCAGTATTTGTCCTTTCTGAATCTCAGCAAGATAGAGACGTGTTCAGATCTGTTTACTCCTTCATCCCTATTAGCCAACCACAGGGTGTAAAGTGGGGGGATTCTTATTTCCCTATCTTGGTACAAAGTGTACAGCTGATAGTGCTGACCTACTGAAGTCATCTCCTGACCTGCCATTTCAGTTCTATCCTAATCTCAGTCCAGGCCCTCATTACTTGATGTTTTCCTATTTTTCTGAACTGCTGGGGGTCCCATCTGGTGGTTCCTGAACAAAAGCCCACTGGAACCAGGCAGGATGACTACTGCTTTCTAAGGGCTTAAGAAAGGGAAGCAGAGCAGCCATTACTGAAAAGCTTCCTAGTAGCAGTGCAGAAAGTCACAGAGCCTGGAGCTGGAAAGAGCAAGCTCCAGGTTTTTGTCTTAGTAAGTGGACAGGAATTACTTTGAACACATTTGCTGCTCTCCTAAAGGTGACTCAGGAGTAAGCAAAGCATTCAAAAGAAAAGCTTGTTTACACGATTGTGAAATGCCAAATATAATTACATTTTAATTTGCATTCTGTGATTTTGATTTTTTTTCCTTGCTTTTTTGACTTTCATATTTCCAAGTCTCCACAACTATTATGACTAGAAACATCACCATTGTCATTCTTACCATCAGTATGATGGCTGCTTGTAACAGTAGTATATTAAAGCTAAGATTCTTAGACAATAAGCACATCTCATGAGCTGTGGGCAACATTAAATACTTGCTGTAGATAAGATAAAGGCCGCATTAAAACTGTAACTCATTGGTAGCCTTGGTGTTGATGTCACCAGAGAGAGGAAGCACAGAGCCATCCTGCCCTCAGTGGGCAGCCCCTTTGAGGTTCTGTAAGAGAGGTGCAGGTAGAACAGCAGTGTAAATCAACACAGTGCTTTTTTATTTTCAGTGCAGAGTGCAGTCCATAGGGCTGAGACTTCACTGTTCTTCTGTATCTTCCCTGTTCTTCTGTGTCCCTGCTAACCCAGCAGCTGACACTGTGTCTGTGAAAGCATCTTTTCAGGGCTCTGTCAATGTAATAGCCACCAAATAGTTTGAAATATTCCATCAGGTCTCTGGTTCTCGTTGCTGTATTTTTCAGAGGTTGTCATCTGGTATATTCTATTCACACCATTTTTAGGGCATATATATTTTTAAATAAGAAAAAGAACATGTACAACTTTTTTGAAGTATTGATCTGAGAATATTTTTTCACCCTAATAGAAAATGAAGTGAGCTGAATTTTGTGTAAATTGTGATGCTTTTTATTATAATAAATCTGAACTAATTTCTATACAATCAGCCAAAGCCTTCTAATATTTTTTTTTTCTTTTTATAACATGAAGCTGAAACTACTTCAGGAAGCCAGAAAGTCAATGTTCTATGAATCCAGATTTCAGAACAAGTTGTACAGTTCCTAGAAGAACTTAACAGGTCAAAAATCTCCCTTTACAATTGTAATTACTTTGCAGGGAGGCCAGAGTGCAGGCACACCAGGAAGCAGTTTGCACACATTTGTTTATCTGCGTTGCTGCTGTGCTGTCTTTTGTCTTTTTCTTAGGAAGGGTCAAATTTGGCAGCTTTCTGTCCTGCACACTCAAGCAGAAGGATTAATGCAAGGTAAAAACCACAACAGTCAATAAACACTTTTTTATTTTTCTCCTTAGGGATACTTGTAAAGAACATTTACTTCTGAAACATATCATGTTATACTGCAATGAAGAAAGATGTTTTTAGGGCTGAAGTTGCATTTCTGGCTGTGGTTTACCAGTGGGAGAGAAGCCTTTCACTTGTACTTGCTGTTGGCAGACAATGTCAGCCTCAAAACCTCAACTGTGAAACTGCAGTGGTGAGAGGTGACATATAGGCCTCCTCTGTGCTTCAGATGAGTGAGCAGTTCTATGCAAACTTTTGTAAAGAAGCCCATGAAAGGCCAAAGTAACCAAACACCACAGTAGTTCTTAAAATCCCCAGCAACAAAATGGGGAGGGATGACAGAGCAGCCATTTTCTCTCCCCCTCTTTTATATGTATTGATGTTTTTAAAAAGGTTTTCCAATATTTTAGTTGAAATGGCCCTGAAACATGAAAGCTGCCCACCTGAAAGCCTGAGATCATTCCAATGCTTGCCTTGCAGATCAAGGAAACAAAACCAACAAAAGCAGCTTTTTTACAGAGGTGGAATGTGTATTGCTTATCCACACTGGCTGCATCAGTTTAAGAGAATAAAATGTTGTGGCCCTTGCTCAGAAGTGGAGATCTAAGCAACAGAAATGTAAGTAGCATTGAGTACAGAATGCAGCAACACATGCACATACACTGACAGGCTTTATTAGAATCACTGCTATCTGACTTTTAGCTTTGAACGAAAACTTTCTGCCTTCCTGAAAGTTTCCTAGAATTCAGCCAAATACAGGTCAATGCAAAGCTAGAATGATTTCTCACTGTAGATATTTACAGAAGGTAAAAGAAAAATTAAAGCCTGTGGACCTGGAATCTGTGTGCCTGAGCTGCTCGTTTCAAAATACTCTCTGGATTTTGAAATTTATTTCCTTTACACTGCAGAAAGAACTCAGGGGCAGAACTGAACAAGTTCCTTACAAACTTGAGTCCACTGGTACATGCCTGCTTTTTCAATGTTTCTTCTTCTCTCAAATTCCCCAGCAATTTTCTGACAAGTTGCAAAGCCAGATGGCGTTGGTGGCAGTTCTAGCTGGATTGCTTAATGATGGAGCTAGGAAAGTCAAAACCTATTTTAAAACATGCAACATAGTTCAAACCAAAGTTACAGGCTTGCTTCAGAAATTATTGGGTGAGGTTCTGTGGGCTAAGTCAAAGTGGAGGTCTAACTAAGTGGTAATTTTTGGCTTTATATCTTTGCAAGTGGATTGTCTAAAATAAGATCACTGTAGATGTCTTCTCACAACTTCAACCAAATCCCTTTTAAGGTTTTAAAAATGTTCATTAGAAGTTTGATTCATTAAAACGTTTTATCAGGATTTCTCATGTTCAAAAACCACAGGATATGACAGTGAGCAAAAAGTCTGACACATCTTTCTTCTCCAGCTGTAATTTAAGACAGAATTGAGTCACACCAAAGGTTCAGATAACCTGGCACCCTGCAGTTGTCTATAGTAGAAATATAAGGAGAAAGCAGTTACAGCTTCAGTTCTCCCCCTATTTACCATCTCAATTTCTGGCAATCTAAGAAGAGAATCGGAGGTTGTGTCCATCTCTGCAAAGCAGCCTGTTCTTCCAGTAATGTGTTCAGTTACTTATTGCAGCCTTTAGTATTTTGGACATCTAAAATATCTCATGACAATGAACTGCCCAGATTAAGCAGATGTTGTTTAATCAGTACTTCCTGTTGGGTTTTTTTACACCTTCATGTGAACAAAATATTATTTGATTCATTCTAGTTCTCATAAGAAATGTGTAACTGTTCCCTGTTCCCATGTCATTTGTGATTTCTTAATACCTTTATTATGTCTCCCTCTTGTCAGCTATTTTCCAGGTAGTCCTAGAGAACCTGATCTGTTTTACTTAGCAGGCACTTATCTTCCTGATCAGTCCAGTCACTCTTTTTTCTTTTTTATATTTTACTCTGATGTTTAACATGCTATCACATATTAAGATGCTATAGGCAGAATTTTGTGTTGTATTAAAGAAAAGAACATGATGCCTGAGAATTTGTACAGCAGCATTATGTTTTATGTTTTTCATTCTCTTCTTTCCTTATCAGTTCTAATGGCCTCTCAGCACTGAGATATACTGTCTATAGAGACTCCAAAATATTTCTCCTGACTGATATGAACAAATTTAAAGCCTACTGTGTTGCACAGGTAGGGAGTTTTTTTGTTTTCACCTCATGGATGCCTGTGATCATTGTATTTGAGCCAGTATTTTATTACCTATTCAGTCTTTCTCACATTTTTTTTCCTGTTTCGTGCCAGCAGTCTTGGTTTTGGTTTTCCTGAATAATTGTGACTCACTGAAAAACACTGCCATCTCACTGTTCAATTCTGTTGCACTTATCACATGTTTTAAAGCCTAGGTTCCTTTGGGTCTCACTGATTACTCCTTTCTTTGTGATAATTTACCCATCTATCTTCCTTTTGAAGCAGTTACTCATCACTAAAGGAGCTCTCCTGTTTTGCTTTGTAAAAATGTTTGGAGAAATCTGTGTACACCAGTCCTTAATCTTGGCTGCATGTTCAATGTTCTTCACATCATCTCTACAGTCCTCTTAGTGTTTAGACTGATCCCCAGAAGATGCTGTGCCTCCTTCTGTCACATACATTTTTATTGCCTTTTTGTGGGAATTAGACTGAGAGTAAAGCCAAGCTGGGAAAAAAAAAAAGCAAGGAAGCAGGAGGAAGCAGAAGATGGTACATACTTTATCTTCTTCCAACAGGGAGCTGGATTATGGCTGAGGAGGACTCCAATGTCCCAATGTTTATACAGAGTCTCTATAAGCCAGCTCCTCTTTATCCATGTTTGCTGACATTGCTGACAGTTTTAAAGCACCACCAGATTTGCAGTTTCCATCTCTTCCCATTATATGGTGATAAACCATGTGTTAGGCTGCCTGGTCTGTCATTTCTAGGTTTTCTTTGAAGTCTTTTCTGCAAATTGGAATTTCATATATCACTTTCTATTCCTCCAGAACAGAGTTCACTCCAAACCCCAAGTTAGAAAGCGTAATTAGTAGTTTGGTGATTTCAGATCCCAGCTCCTTGAGAACACTGGAATGAGAAACGTTGTCCTGGCAGGCAGGTACCAAACAATTTACTGAGTGGCTCATGAAATGTACATACTACATTTTGTGATTTTTTTTTTTTCCCCTGACTATGCCCCTAGAAAAGATTTTGTTGCAGCAATCACCTCAAAATCTATCATAAGGAATAGTGGTAGAAAAAAGAACTTAGCTCTCCTGCTGTGGTTTCCTTGAATGCTTATAGTATACCTCTGTTGCCCACTGGTTCCTTGTGTTCTCAGGAAGATCTCCTGTTGTCAATGTATTTGGAAAAGTTTTCATGGTTTAAAACAATTTTTTTGCCTCCTATATTGTGATTTTGCTTTTAACTTGCCAGAGTCTATGCTATTCCTCTTTCTGGATAGAAGCAGAAAATAACAATATTCCACAACTGAATGCACAGATGGCATGCAGAAAAGGCTCAGGTATTTGCAATAGGTAGCTAAAAATGCAACTTTGTGCTACTTTGATGTGTGTTAAAAGAAAAAAGGAGTTTGTTCCAAGTCTGGCTGGAGAAAAAAGAAGTTAGCAGAACATGGCCTAGCAACTGTAGCTACTGATGTTTCCATCAGCTTTCATCCTCAACCTATTCCTCGAGGTTTATCGTTTAAATATAATTTAAAGAGAAATGCCTGCAAGCTGCAGCAAGCTTATTAACACAAACTGTGATTTCTCAGTATTCTAACAACCCGTTTTGTGGAGACCTGTTGCATCAGCTATTGCATAAATGTGAAGAGAAAGTTAGTCCTTGCCCCACCAAGTGAAATGATTGTCCCCATAGCTTACCTGGGGCACTGCTGAACAAGCACACTTGGTATTTATGTCCATACTGTGTTTTAGCAGTGATCCCAGAGCCCCGTTCAAGCACTGACGTGCCTGCCACCCACACTGAGCAGTGGCATTCTCCACAGGGACGTGGCCCATCTCACCTCAAGGTTGTGCCTGTGGCCCTGAAGCTTCCCAGAGCAAGGTGTGTATGTGTCTGAATTGTTTTGCTGAATCAGGACCCCACTTCATAGAAAGTGCTGTTAAACATATTCTCCTGCCTCTTTCCCAACTAAATGCTGCCTGTGGTGAATGTCACTTATCCTGGTGCCGTTTAAATCCATCATCTTGGCAACAAAGCAGCTTGCATGATATTTCAGTGAGAGGTTTAAAATACCATTCACATTTTTAATGTAAGTTTTTCTCACATAACTCATTGCAGCTTGGTTGGCGGGTCTTGCATGAGCAGGAAGGTTGTTGGCACAGACACCACAGATGTATTAAGGAGAAGCTTTTGTTTGTCCCTATGTTTATACAGCTGTGAGGTTTAACTTGTACAAAATGCTTTTTTTTTTTTTTTTTTTTTTTTTGGTACATTTTAACTTGTACAAAATGGCTTTTTAATGACACGACATAACTGGTCATGAGATACCACATCCTCCCGAAAATGCATCAGCAACAGTACAGATCAGGCCCCATGCACCAGTCTGACAATTAAGTTCTTGCTATATGAAGTACCTATGCAAGAGGCAGAGTTCATTGCTTGCATGCACAGGCAGACTGCAGCCACAAACTTGCTCTTACAGAAAAGAGCCACGCTGCTGAGAAGTGAACTGAATGCACTGGTTACCTATGAAAGGAATGTATTCTCTTTTGAGTAAATAATGACAGTCACCTTTCACTTTGCATCCTCTCTTTCATTCATAATTTGGGGAGGTGATCACTCAGGGTATACCACATATAACTCAGAAATTAGAATTCTGCAGAGGAAGTTCTCTGCTGAACTCCTCATTATGAGGGCTGAGCAAAGCCTGTATGCAAACATCCTGCAGTGCAATTCTGCTCCACTGATACTGTCAGAGCATGAGCTGGAGAACCTTGTCTCTGTATTTATTTTAAAAAACATGTAGCACTCTTGTGATGTAGGCCTGAACTTAAGTATTTTACACACCATGGGAATCTTCCACTGCCTTTATTTAGGGCTTTGAATGGAGTCTTCTTCTGTAAACAATAAATTATAGGAATAATAATGTATTGCAGTGAAACCACATTGGAATGTCCAGCCTTTAGTGTGTGTCACCAATTTTGTGTTAGATTCGCAAAACATCTCCTTTTGTAACAGCTTAATGTTACATATGCCAAACAATTGTTGTGTGGTTGTGCTGGGCTGCTTATCTATAACACACTTGGTATAATGCAACTACTACTGTTACTCTAAAACTGAATAGAACAGTACATTTGACATAAACCAGGCACAAGCAAAGAAAATTATATGAGATCATGAGAGCCAGACTTTGAAGCCCATGTGCAAATGGACTAAAAAGTATCTATGCAATCTGTGAATAAATTAGCCGTGATCTGAAATAGAATTACCAGGAAGCCAAGACAGCTCCGCAGCTAAGGATCTCTTTAATGCAAAGAAGAATCCCGTTTCCACTGCTTGAGAGGCCAGCAGTAGTTCAGAAATGCAGAATGCAGTTAGTGAATGTCTCAAGGTGCACCACAATCAGTTTGTCAGTATAGCTATGGGAATGGTTGAGAAGAGATGGAGCAATGTGGACACCGTAAGGAATGGCATCACTGATGCTGTGTGTGTTATTTTGGGGCTTTATGAAATCAGCAGCCTAGGAATAGTTCAGTACAGGAGAACCATTCACATTTCAAACTTTATAATCTCATTTATAGACTTCCATTAATTGAGTTTAAATAACAGCAATGTATGTGTTTTCTAGTCATAATCATTAAAAAGTATAACATTTAAAAGTGCTCCAGGTTGTTTATTATCAATAATTCCTCCTTCATTGCTTTCTCCAAATTTCGTCTTCCAACCCCTTATTCAACTTATTCCTGAAAAGATGACACAGCTGGAGAATCCTCTGTGTCCTCATACTCACTCAGGAAAACAGAGAGGAGGTGAAAAGAGCTTGAATTTCTTAGCCTGGTGAAATAAAGGGGGTACAACTGCTTTCTAAAAAATAATGGAAATAAACACTGCTAATAGATAAGGACTATTTAAGCAAAAGAACAGAATTACTACAAGAACAATTTAGGCTAAAAATGTACAGGTTTACAAACATCAATAGAATAAAATTTTATGAAGATGTTAATTATGAAAGTACATGCAAACTCCTTTTATTATTACTCTGCATCTTGCTATGATTAGGAATTGATTTGTGAAATCCAAGAATTCATTCTGAACCACTTATTCTATGGATCTGTTATTTAGTGAAGAGCTTGTTGTGAGAGGCCTTGTTTTAATAAATGGACATTAAAGACACTTTCAACCAAACCCTCTCACACACAGTATAGAGACATTAAAGCATTGAGTTGCATTGAACTATGTCTTCCAAAGCCAACTTTCCAATGAGCTACATATTAAAATCCTTATGTAGACTGAAGGCACAATACACCTCAAACCTTGGCAGACCCTGGCAAGGACTTGCACGCAGAGAGCAACTCTTTTTAGGACATTTGCATTGTGAGCCTGTGTGGGCACATGGTCAAGACAGAGAGTGACACCATCATGTTATCCCTCTTCCCCCCTTTGGCTCATTTTCTCATTTTTGACTTGCTATTTAAGTGGCATTATCCTAGCCTGGCAGTTAAACTCCAACCACTTGCAAGCCAGTCCCATGAAATCGAGAGGCACCAGTGAGCAGTGTGTCAGTGAAGTGCATTATTGCTAGCGTTCAGGTAAGCAGTATCTCTGCCCTTGTTACAAGCTTCTCCCTGCTCTGCTTTATTATTACCCTCCTGTGTCCCTGCCAGCCCTTAGGGCCCGGGCTGCTGTGTCCCTGGGCAGGGAGGCTCCGGCTCTGCGCACCCCCGACCAAAGGGTCCTCAGGCTGCACCCACGCTCAGGGCAGGGGCACAGATTATGGGGAAGCCTGCGGTTACACCTCGCCTTTCTACAGCCCCGTTTCTGACGGGAGGGATCCCTGCTGCCCCGGGGCCTCGCCATCCCTTGAGGCCGCAGGGGTTGACTGCGCTGACAGCAACGCTTCGGGTTAACGTCCCGTGGCGGGAAGAGAGGCCAGAGTATCCGGGGGCTTCCGTAGCCACACCGCCCCTCGGGAACTCTTTCAGCCGCCGAACCGGGGTTGCGGGGCCGCGGCCACGAACCCCCGCGGGAGGCCGCGCAGCTGCTCCCACCGCGACCCACGGACCCACGCTGCACCACTGACTGACGGCTCAAGTGGCCAATCCGCGCTCAGGAGCTGAGGCGGGGCACCGCCCATTTGATTGATGGTAGCTCCGTCCAATGGCGCCGCGGGATGGGCTCCCAGCCCCGCCTTACAGACAGGCGGTGGGTCCAATGGCAACGGGAGGGCTCCGCCAGCTTCCCTTTCGACTCTCGCGAGTTTTCCCCCACCGGCTCCCGCACCCCCACCCGCCCGCCGGCGGGTGACTGCGCAGCCGCCATGTTGGTTGCTATGCTGCCTGTATGAGGCGGGAGGGAGGTGATGAGGGGAGGAGGAGGAGGCGGCTGCTGTTCCTCCCACCTTCTCCCCCCCAGACGCTCGCTCGCTCGCCGGCAGGGAGGGCGCCTCCGCAGAGCCCCGCCGCCGTTTCCCTGCCCGCTCCCCTCCGCCTCCCGCCCGGGACTGCGTGCGGGGCGGCCGTGTGCGAGGCGGCGCCGTGCCCCGTGAGGGGAGAGCTGGCCCGCGCCGCACCCGCCCGGCCCCGCCGCCTTGCCTTGTTCTACCCCGGCTCCCGCCTCGCCGCCCCCTCCGGCCGCTCGCTGTGAGGAGAGGGAGGAAGGAGAGGCCGGAGGGGGGGTCCGACGCCTTTCACCTCCCCCCCAGCGCCACCCGGGCTTTCCCGTTCTTTTCTCCCCCAGCTCTTCCCCTTCCCCGTTCCCCGGCCCAGCCGCCGCAGTACGATGTGGTCCTCGCCGCTGCGGCTGGGCGCGGGGCGGCTGCTGCGGCTGCTGTCGCTGCTGCTTCCGAGGCTGCGGCTCGGGCGGTCGCTGCGGGGGAACTGAAGGCAGCGAGCAGGCGGGACGGGCCCGCTCCCGCGCGCGCGCGCGGGAGGCGGGGTGGGGGGGAGGTTGTGTGCGGTGCGGCGCTGCGCTGCGCGGTGCGGTGCTGCGCGCGCGTCCCCGAGCGCCTTTCGGCGCGTGCCCGAGCGCGCGAGCGGGGGGTCGCGGGGCGGCAGCGGCGAGCGCAGCCCCCGCGCCTCTTCCCTCCGCCGTCCCCGCTCCCTCGGGAAGGACGTGGCTGTTATGTGAAGGTAAGGAGGACGCCGGGGCGCTCGGGTCTGCGCGCTGCGGGAGAGAGAGAGGGGCGGCTGCGGCGGTGGGGAGAACGCTCACACGCACACACGACTGTTCCTCCGCATTCCTGTGTTCTCGGCAACCCCTCACCCCCATTGCCGGCTGCGGGGGCCGAGGCTCCGCAGCTTCTCCCCCCCACCCCCTCAGCCGCGTCCCCTCTCCCTCCCCGCAACTTCTCGCACAGGTCGCCGCTGGCGGCGAGCGGCTCTGCCGAGAGCCCTTTTGGGAGAAGGAGGGGGTGGGGGTGAGGGTGGGTGGGTGCCCCTTCTGCCCCCTCGCCTCTGTAAAAGAAAGGAGATCAGCTCCGCGCTGGGGAAGGGTTTTGGGGGGGCCTGTGTGAAACCGGCTCCGGGCCGCGGGGAGGGCTCCTGAACAGCCTTGGGGGGAACGAGCGGCGGGGCCGAGGGCGGCGGGGGGAGTTCGGGGTCTGTGAAATGTGATCGACCCAACACCTGAAACGGAGGTGGTTTTTTTAATTTTTTTTAGCATATTTAATATGAAAGTTTGGATTCCTGTGCTTTCTAGGCACATGTGCGCGTTGCCCTGGATATAGGCAGGAAAATGGGTTTGGGTGCTGTCGTTGCATTCCTCTGGTACATTTTTAGTATCTCCCTCAAGCAGAAGGCTTGTATAATCGCCTGTGTCTATATGCGACAGAGGCTTTCGGTGTACCTGGTGATGGGCTAACTCAAATATACCGTCGCAGCATCAGCTGTACGAGGAATAAAGTCTTTTTCCTAAAACTGGATAGCTGCCGGTGTCGGTGAAACGTGCCCACCACTTGCCTATTCAAAGAATAGATGTCGTTCAGATGTAAAATATACATGAATGAACTTTGTGCTGCTACTTACTTCCAGGGCTTTAGTGTGGCCAAGCTGTTACTGTATTTTTAACTGTGAGATAGAAAATATTTATGAGATTTGTGCGTTATAGAAGTGGTAATGGATCGCAGCTGAATAGTAATGGTTAGGCTGCAGTATGCACGTACATTTTCTCACCCACAGGGCATTTCTCTTGCCCTGAGCTAAACTCTGTTGAATGGTAAGGGGGTTTTGTGAATGCACGTTTGCCTGCTTGCTATTGGCAAATAACCATAATTTCGGGAGCTACTGGTGTGCTCACGCACTTGCAGACATTTATGAGCTCATCACATTGTAAATAAGCACTGTAGGAATACAAGAATAAATTAGATTATGAGTGGTAAAACTATTTTCTTATTAGATATGTATATTGTAGAAAAGTTTTCCAGTTCACTGCCTAAATATAAAATATTCAGTATTGTAATCTTATGGATGCCATTTCCTGGACAATGGATTTCTTGCTTCACTGACCTAAAAAGTTGTTTTTTGGCTTGCACCATGTTGATAAAATAGGGCTCTGAATGATAAGCTTACAGATAGATACATGTGTGTCTATATGTTTCCCAGGCATGTTTTGCTGTATAAACTCACATATGTAACTGTTAGTTTGATTTTTTTTTTAATAATTTTGATGTCATTAGAGTTTCTGTGCATTTTTAGATGATGTTTGTGGGTGTATTTGTAGTTTGTAAAGTTAAATTAAATATTGAAACTCCAATGCATTTTCCTCAAAAGCAGAAATGTCTTAAAATTTTACCTGTTGGAACTTTTTCTATATGCTCATATTAAGTTGCTTTAGAATCAAATTCACCTGCTTAAGGTTTAGTTTGGTGTTTGTTTCCTGTGTAGTAAAGTTTTCCATGAATTATATTGTTTGTTGCCATGCTTTATAATTCTGTTGTTCTACTTATGTCTAGTTAAGGCTGTACACAGCAGTATTGATTGAACAGCCTTGCTAAAAATACTTTCAGGGTTGGGTATGTGTACACCGTAGCAGCAGGAAAGTTAAGCCTATACTGTTTTTCTGTCACTAGAATCAATTTATTACTAGCAGCGACATTTTAAAAACATGAATAAAAGCAAAATCCTCTAATCTGAGAAGTAATGCTAATTGCTTTATGGAGTGGATGAACTCTCATTAACTAACAGGGTTCATGTAGTACTATTACATGTTATTGCCATTAGCATGTTGGAATATATGCTAAGTTAGTACCCAGGGCACAGCGTTTTGGCTCTGATCCTGCAGTGACCCCTGTCTGGGCAGGGGATCCACCTACAGAAAACTGTGCAGGATCTGGAGCTCCAGCAGTCACTCTGTTAGTCAGAAGGCCGATGTTTATCAGGAGCATTTGCTGCCTGTCTGTGTTTTGTGTGTTGTTGACCTTTGTGTTTGTGGGGCATGCTATGTAGGTTTCTGTGTGTGCAAAGAGCTGTAAGGTTGGTGCTCAGAGTAAAAGCCTAAAACAGTAGTGTGCAACATGCTTATTTTGTGGAAAAGAGGGTTTGTTTTGAAATTGCTTTCATGTTGTAACTTAGCCCTGAGAGGTCCTGATCTTCATGTGGTGGGGGTGTTCCATCTCACGGGGGTCTTGTTATCCTTGGTAAGTTATTTTATGAATGTTTTGTTGAGTGCACATGTAAGTTCTGTGCATTGATTTCTGCTCACATATGAAAAGTAGAATGTGTACTCTGCAAGCTTGTTCCGAACAGCTGAGTGGAAGTTACAAGTTTGAGAATGCTGGAGGGGAAGACACTCAGCACAGTTCCCTTAGTCCTGTAAGCTAACCTGTACATTAGGAACAAAGACTAAATGGTTTGCTTGTGGCAGTTTAGACTTTTGGATGAGGTAAATGGGTTGGGTTAAGTGTCTTCTGAAAATTGTGGTGAATTAAAAGTTCTGTTTTAACTATTCAGCTGATCAAAACTTAATTAAAACAATTAGTAGCCATACACATGCTTTGTTATTGTTGAAGTCAATGTGAAATTATTTTTCTTAAGTTGTTAAATAGCATGTTTCTGTGTTCTGTCTTCTTAGGTCTTCATACTACCATTAGTTAGATCCTCTGAAAGATGATTGTTCCTTGCCTCCTCCCCTTTCTGGGTTTAAATTTGGTACAAGATCACATGAATCCCATGCCTTCACATCCTGTTTTTATGTCACCTCGCTTCCATTCTCACCCAATACAAAAATGGTCAAACAAGAGAATCTTTCAGCAGATGGTTGACTGTGGTGGTTTTTTTTTGTTTTGTTTTTTTTTTTTTTTAAATAATACCCCACTTTCACTCTGGTGCTGTCACTTTTCATAAGATGGCCAGACAAAATTCTCATGGAGGTTTATTGCAACTGTAAAAATGGTTGTGTGTACACATAATATGGGATTGTTTGTAGTGGAAAGAAGGAATTGTGAAGGTGGAAGAAAAAGGAGAGAGGGAGAATGGCCTGTGCAGAAGACAAAACCAAAAGAGCTGAACAGTGGCCTGGTAATATGACAGAAGGTCTCTGCTGTCTGGGCCAGCTGTTCCTGTGTGCTTGTTTGGGAACAGAGGCTGTTTTTCCCTGAGGACTTGTAATTCACTGAATTAGCACAAGAATAGTTTTAAGTAGGCTTTTTAAAACCTTTAATTTCTAAAATTTTTCAGTTTGCTGAAAGTTTTCTCATAGAATTACATATCTGCAGGTGCATATTACAAAACTCCATTGTTAATTTTGAGAATTTCAGAATGATTAGAAAGCTATTGCTATTCATCACTTACAAAATAACTTCAAGTTTACAGCAGTTAGTGTGTTCACAGAAATAATACTTCTGTGTCATTTCAGACATGCATGACATACCAGAATTAAATGTCCAGATGTAGGTTACAAGAATATGGTCTTTTTATGGTGGTTTGTGTTACAGCATAATGAAATCTGTGCTGGTTGTGCATCCCAGTATATACTATAGAATATTACAGCTGATTGTCACATAGTTACTCAGGTAGATCAGATGATTTTAAATACATAATGTGAGAGTAGAACCAGCCTCTTTCTCAGCTCATGCATTTCCAAAAAAAGACTTCATTGGGTGATGCAATTGTCACACTTCTTTGTCTTGTACTGCAGTTACTTCTTGGACAAGTTATAAGGCTGGATGATAAATGCAATTCAATTTGCGTGGTCTATGAGATACTGCCATCTCTGCAGCTACTTGAGGAAGAAGGAAATGGCTAATATCCATTTAAAGATAAACAGTATTTAATTATGAGTACTTATGATCTGTAATGAAGAATGCTCTGGGAAATATTTTAACTGAAAGAGGAATGAAGTACAGTTTTCCAGTTTTCACTTGAATTTTCAGGCCATCCGTAAGATTTAAGAGGGAAAAATTGATAATCCATGTCCTGTGGTATGTGTGTTCTTACACTGCCCTTCTGTCCCTTCCTTATCTGGAAGGTAACTAACTGAGAGGATAATGACTGAATTATTCTGCATGACCAAAAGCACAAGTCTTCAAATGAAAATCAAATGTAGTGCTGCAGGAGATTAACTTGTTGTTTTTTTTTAAATTAGACTAATGTAGATTAGATTGAAGGACCATCTATGCTGTTCTCTTATCAACCTGGGATTTAGACTTTAAATTATAAATCACTGAATATCTGATATTAAATGCTGAAAAGCTTGTTCTTACATGCTTTTTTGGGGGTTGATGTTTCAGTTTAAAGGCTGTAGTTGCATGCAATTTTTCTCTTCTGTTTGATAGTTTTCCTAAACTAATTACAAAATTAAGTGTAATCTATTTTTTTGGTATTTGTTATGATTTGGTTTCATTTTGTCCTGTTAACCATGTTTGGGTTAAACAAGTGATCCTCACTTTTTATTTAAAAGGATATTAACTTTTAAGATAAGTTAGTGTAATTTTTCCTAAACCCTCTGGCCAGTTTATTCCATTTGCATACCAACATCTCTCTGCCCTATATAAAAAAACCCAAAGCCTAAACAAAAAAAGAACCAACCCAACAGTCCCCCCCTTCAAAAAGCCCAAAACAAAAAAAACCCCACCAGCCAACCCCCCCCCCAATGTTTTGTGTCAGTTCCAAATGGCAGAAATGCAAAGTAAATTATATCACTAGTGCACCGAAACTGTCTATTCAGTGCAATGAAAGTTACATTTCAAAAATACTTTCTTGGATGAGAGAAGTTTTCAAGTTTTCTTAAGTCTTTTTTTGTTTTGTTTTTTTTTTCCTTTATGGCATCAGTCACGTTTAAAACCAGAAATTGAAACTGTATTTGCAGCAGATAGCTCTCCATCTAAACCAAAGCTGCAGCTGCTAAAAGATAATAGCCTGCTGTGGCTCTTTTGTCTCAAAGGGATGTGCAAACCTACTGTGTCTTGGAAGGAGGATTTCTGGGTTTTCTTTCTGCAGTGGGAGGTAGTTGCAAAAAGAGTCAAGCAAGTGGATTTGATTGCCTGAAATGATTCCTGAAACCAGGAAAAGCCTTCCTGGTTTTAAAGGAAGATACTCAGGTGTGATGTACCAGATACTTGGTATTGTTCTTCTCTCTGTGCCAATAGAGATGCAGTGCTGGACTAACTTCATAGTTAGCTCAGCCCTGAAGAGAAATAAAAACATTAATTTCCTAGTCCTTTAGCTAGAGAAATGGCCAACTTCTCAGTAAGAGTGCACAGAAACGTGCTGGTCAGTGGAAGAACAGTTTTTACTATTAATTCTCTCTGAACTCCTAGGTTAGCAGTTTCCTCTGGATGAGCAGATAATTTCTGGATGATGCTTTGCCTGTGTTTTCCTAAGCCACATCAAATAGTTGTAAGTTGAGAAACATGTTCATTGCAAGTTCAAGCTCTTATACCTCATATGAACAAAAACAAAAAAACCCCAAAGCCCAGAATGGGATCTATTTCTCTCATTTCAGAAAAGATGCTTCCTAGACCTTACAACTCTCTCTCTCTATATATATAACAAATATATATATATATATGTGTGTGTGTGTAATTCAGGCAGGGAATCACATAGTAAAACTGGGTTAATTTTTTGCTTGTTTTTGATTTGTGGTGTTTGGTTTTTTGAAGTGTGTTTGTTTTTCCTGTTTTTTTTTTTTTTCCTCCTCCAACCTTGTTGGTAAAAAAAACTTGCAGTCTTTCCATGAAACTCACTCCAGCTTTGGAGAGAGTTGATATATGTCACCACATTTGTCTGTCTTGATATTTGTGTCAAGCTTTTAGCCTTGAAGCTAAAAGTAGTAGTGAGAGATACTTGACTTCTGAAGTGTGAAAAGGGTTAAATGTGACCAGTGCTGATGAGTAATGATGTGCTGCATTGTAAGTTTGGGGGTTTTTTTCCCCATATGGATTGTGGATGTGCACTATGTGTGCAAGCTTTGTGTTGTCTCTAAACTGCATGCAGCCTCAGTGCTGCTCTTCAAATGTTTTACTGAGTTTATATGGTGTCCCTATGTAGAAAAGATAGGCTTCAGAAGAAGAGACATGCATCAGTTAGTTTGACTTCTTAAAAATAGAATTTTATAGAACTTGGCATTTTAGTTTTAAATCACTGTGGCCTGTAACCTCTAAACTGTGACCTGCTATTTAAGGCCTTCCTTGGATGGGATTCTTGGTGTTTTTGTTTTTTGGGTTTGTTTTTTTGTTTTTGTTTTTTTTTTTTTTGGAGGCAGGCTGCTGCTGTTATGATTGATGCCACGGTCTGATTTTAGTACTTGAGTGCAAATGAGGCTATGGGGGAGACTTGGAAATTCTAATCTGCAAGTAGTTCCCCACTTAGTGTGTTTTAGGCTTGTGTGTTGACTCTGTAAGAAGATATTGCATCCTGTCAGCTCATCTGAATGCACCTGCTTTCTGTGGAGCTGATCTCTTTAAATCTGATGTGTGGAAGGACCTTTCCAGATGTAGTGCCTACAAAAAAGGGGTTTGAAAGATTAAAAGGGAACTGCCTCTTTAAAGCTGAAAGGATGTATCACCTTTATCTCAGTCTGAATGGAGAAGAGGGGAAAGAGGAGAAAGACAGCTGTCCTGCAGTAATTATAAATTGTATAAGGTTTTGGAAAATATAATTAGAAATGAAAGATGAGTATCTTGTTGTTTGGTTGATTCATTTGGTTTGAGTTTGGTTGTTTTTGTTTTGTTTTTGTTTTTTTTTAATATTGGCAAATCTCATCACCTCATGGGAAACTTCTGCTGAACCAGCTGTGGTACAGCCTCAGGAGGGAGCAACAGAAATGCAGAAATGGCAGTGCAATATAACAAATTGATGGGGTAGATACATTATGGGGTCATACCTCCAAATTATTCGAATATTTTTTGGCTTGCTTGTTTTCTGTGAGCTTGGATTGTTAATTGAGATGTTTCAATATAGGGCTGATACAGTTACTTTTAGTTCTGCTTCTGGCCTCTCAAGTTCACAATATGTGCAAATAGCTAAGGAGGGGCAGAATGTAAATGGTAGTAAGAGGGGTTCTTTTACTTTTTTTTTTTTACTTTTGTAACCCTTCACTAATTAATATTTAGCTTCTGGTTTCATCTTATGGTATATTAAAATATGCCATATAGGTAAGATTTATAAACCACTTCATTTGGAAATGGCTTGAACTATTAAACATCCAGATATTAGTCATCAGGACTAAGGAAATATTTTCATTTTGGAGCTCTTTGTTTGGAAATGTTGCTATTTTTTGCTTTGCCTTTCCCCTGTGGTGTGATCTGCAAAAAACTTTGCTTGGTAGAATTTTTGTTACTTTAGAGACTTCAGGCATCGGTGGTACTGTCTTCTCCCTTAGCTCCTAGTATAGATTTGAGGCCTTTGTTCTACAGCTCAGCTCTGCTGGGTGAAGTGATTTGGTGTGTCTGGGGACAGGCAGAATGCAGTGGATGCTCTCTGGGTTCTTTTGTAAAGCAGTTTTTTAGTTTTCATAGTCCATGTGCTTGCAGAAATTGAATTGTTTTCAAATTTTGCAACAGTTGTGTATACTTAACTGAATTTTATAATACACTTAAAGATAGTAAAATATCCGCTTTCTAAAATATGACACTTAAAAGGCTGGGGGAGCTACAGTAAGAAGATGAGTCCTGGGTAGCCACTAAGGTTACCCTTGGTTACACTCAGAATAGAATTCCTCTGTAGAAGACAAGAAAATAGACTGAAAATTAACATCTGACAAAAAGTCCTCCAAGAGGAAATTCCTATGGGAGAACTTCATTCTTGAGATTAATTAAATGAAAAATTAGAAATTCTCTAGATAGCTGTAAGCTATTTAATAAAACTGAAGTAAGCAATTAAAAGGCTCAGTTGTAGTTACCAGCAGAAGCATTGCCTCCTTTTTATGGTCCTGGTGCTGCCCCCACTCCCCTGTAATAGATGTTCTCCACACTTATAAAGGAGAGCTCTGTGTGCAGCTCTTTAGTGATAGATGTTTTCTGCATAAGGCTTGTCACAAAAACCATCCCCCTCTAAATAAGGATGGTATAAATAATGACTCCTTTGGCATTGAGAACACATACACAGACCTAAGAAAACTGAAATAAGTGATTTGTAGGAATTAGACTAATGAAATATATGTGAGAGAGTATTGCGAAAGGGAAACCTGACTACCATCTGAAACTTCAGGTAGCATTTAGACACCTCTGAAATAGGACTTAAGTATCCAGTAAAGCTACTTTGTCAAATCTCCTGGTTTCTTTACAGATTTTTTTTTCTATACCTTTCATACAAATAGATTATTTGTAACTGTTCTGGGAAATCATTGTAGTTACTCTGTCTCCAAAAGGCATTTTCTACTGAAGTCTTTAATATTAATTCTGAATATATTTTGCCTTCTGCTGCTCTGTGTCCTATGACAGTTGTGTGTCCTCTAGCAGCTGTGTGCAATAAGCTGGGATGTCTTACATCCCTTGTCTCAGGGCAGTGTGCAACAGCAGTTGTATCATTGTGTTAGAGAGAAAAATGTATGATTGCAGAGTGGTGCTGGCTTCCCAAAATTGAAGTAGTTGCCATAGTTTACGAGAATACTGTGCTATGAGTAAATAGGAAAAATGGAAAAAAAAAGATTCCTTATCATCTGCCAAGATGTGCTATTACAGTAATTTAAAGTTGCTTCAAAATAAGTTTCTGAGTATTTGAGTTGTTAAAGAGAAGAGCACTTTACAGTTCATTTTTTTTTTCCCAGAAGTGTTCATTATTTTCCACTCTTAAGCTTATAAGAAAGCAGATGTAGTCTTCAGTGTAAATAAAGGTAGGCTGATACACCAGTTCTGAAGGTAAAATTCTTAGTACTATTATTTTCTGTTGTAAAGAGAAAGACATTCTAAAACTCTGCTTTCCAGAGTTAAATGACTATAATTCATTCCCTCAAAAAGCCTTGTGAAACTTTTTCTTTTGGCAATGTATAAGTATCCCTTATCTTCATAATTTATAACATTAAAACTAATCCATTGTCCAACTTCAGAGCAAAACTGTTAGGAATTGAGATGCCTTTCTGAATGGCCATTTATTGCATTTATCATAATTCTTTGAGTTGAAGTAAAAAAATAAGGTTGACTAATTGTTACTAAAATAAGTTAAATAAAATATTTATAATTATAAATCAAATATAAATTAAAATATAATAATAAATATTTACTAAAATATTTTAAATAATTTATCCCTAGTATTGAAATGGGCTTGAAATCCACTTTGTTATATACGATGAAGAGAAAACAAATTGTCATCTGAAAACCTAAAACTTGTGAAGTTGAGGCAGGGCTCTTTGTCAGATAACTCTCGTCTTCTTTCAGTATTGGTAGGATAGGCAGTTGCCCTGCAGATGCTTTAAAGTGTATTAAGAGTGGCCTAAAAATGAATGAATTATTATGAATAAGAGCATCAGGGACACAGATCTCAAGCCTTCAATGAACTTCCAGCATTTGCAGAGAATACTTTATTATATATATACATATCAGATAAATATGTGAGTATACTATATAAATATGTTAACTAATGTGGCCTAAAATCAGTAGAGAATCCCCTGAAAAGTATCTATGTAATATCCATAATATAATTAACTTATATTGTACTGTATACATACAACTATACATACTGAGTAAATTATCTTCATATTGTTGTGTAGTGGACAAAAGAATGGAGATTAAAAAAATTCTGTAACAATAAATCCATGTTTTATTATAGCACATAATAGGAGAGTATCCCAAGATTTTTCAAAATTCTATTTGAGAAGCAGATACTGATCTGCATGCTTCCTCTTCAGGATTGAAAGTAAATGTATTCTGGATATTGTTCTTGTATTAGATGTAATAATTTCTGACTGTGTCTTACATGCTTGCACTTAAAAAAAAAATTGAAAAGTTCTGTTGACTTTTTTAAACTTTTTTTGGCAACACTAGGCTTTCCATTTGTTTTGTCCCTTGTTTAGTTCTTGTGTGTGTTTTCAAAAGCACTTCCATTCACCATTCAAGGAATTAAATAGAATTCTAATAGGAACTGCACATAAATAACTACAGAAATCAATGCTTCAATTCAGCCAAGACTTTTTTTGTGACTTCAAAAGCCACAAGAGCGTTTATTATTAGAAACATACAATTGACTTTTCTTGTATTATCATTTTGCGTAGTGATTTGGTTTTTACCACCACAACAAGATGTTTGACAGTTTCATTTGAAAATAATGTATTTACATTAGGCACTCCGAAACAGTGTAATTTTAATCTTTTCTGTGAAATTCTATTCATGGTAATTTGCATGTTCAGCTCTGTGCAAAGTTCGTCAGTGGAATATTCACTGATGGGATTTCTCCTCAAAGGCTGACCAATGTTAAGCAGTCTCCTTTTCCTGTATTGTAATTAAAATATAAAAGAAATGTTTAAAAATGGAGTTGGTGGATTACTTTTTGCCTATTGAACTAATAGAATGTAAAGCACATCGTGTTCTCCAAAATGTTTAATTTCTTGAGTATAATGTCCATGGAAATAACCAACCTGGGATGCCACAGTGTTGTCATGGAAGTACTGCCAGCCTTCAGTATTCACATTGCACCTCTTAGTCCTGCTAAACACCAGCTGTAATAGTCCTTTGGATCCTGAAGTTTTCAGGTGTGTGGAAGCAAGGAAAGTGAGATGGTCTCAAAGGACGTTGTTTCAGCACACCAGAAGCTTTTCAAAATTTGATGCCTCTGTTCTTTTGAAACTGTCCAAACTTGGTAACAAGATGATGTTACATGAAATAACAGCACTCGTGTGTTCAGTAGTGCCTGCTGCCTGTAAATGGACCTCCTGAGTGCTGAGGCTTTTGGGCAGCTCTTGCACACTGTTTCCATCAGTTAATAACACAGGCTTGTCATCTTAGTTGAAAGCACATCCAGGAGGAAACAGTTTTGTTCTGGTTGTCAGGAGGGTACTTGTAGACTGATGGATTTCTCTGAATCAGTGGTGGTTTTGTTGCTGATAGCTTGAAAAACAAAGTTAAGTTGCCAGCAGAGGCTTTTAGATGACAAAAGCCTCTATCCTCCTGTGGTATACACGTGGAACACCTCCCGTGTCCTAATTCCTGCTTACTGTCCATTCTGTTTCTGCATGAGGAGGATGAAGTGGTGTTAAAATGGTTTTGTGGAATTTCATCTTGTGAACCGCTTGGTGCTGAGACTCACCCCCCACCCTCCAGTTAGTTTGAGATGCAGACCAGCAGTCCCATCCTCATCTGCCTTGTTGGAAGATGCTGGTGGGGTGTGGGTGTTACAGCACTTGAGAAACATTTCAGCTGGTCAGAGAGGCATGGAAGCATGGCCTGTCTCAAGTCCTTCACTCCTAACTTTTGGAGTGGAAAGACTCTGCAGGTGAGACTTACACTGCACCTTGGGAAAGGTTTTAATGGTGCCAAGGGGAAGTGGTAATGTAGAGCAGGGTGAGAAGCAGTACTTGTAACACAGTGTAATACAGTGTCTGAACTGCAGTTCTATTACTGTTCAGTGTTGTCACTTGGAATTGCATGTATTTAGGATTTGAGTGGTGTAATGGTGTTATTAAAAACAAACAAAAAAAAAAAAGATAAAGGAAGAGAAGTCTGGTCTTCTTTAGGTTCCTCCAAGTTCTTCTCCATTTCCTTTTACCACTTGCCTGATTTGGATTGTATTTAAGTCAGCTGCTTTCATCTTGACACTTATGTCATTCAAGCATCCACAAAGTTACTTTGTTAATGTCTGCATTTCAGCTGACTGATGGGTACACCAAAACCTATCTTAATTTTGTCACTGCAATGTGAGGCTTCTTTTAATTCAGCTGGCTGCTCAGCATTTGCAGAAACAAGATAATGGAATGTTGCTGGCACAACTTGCAAGCCTTATGTCTGAAATCTATTAAACATGGTTTTCTTCCTGAAACACACTTAACTCCTCCTCTGTCCCTGTAGATTCTTGCTTTTTAACTTGTATGTAAGCTGGAGTGGAAGAAATAAAAATGGACATCCAGGAATGATAGGGAAACTTGGTTCTGTAAAGGTGCAAAGGCCCCCTTTTTAGATTGTCCTGAAAGCAAGCGTTGCTATGTATTTTTAGGTTTGTGGGTCTTACGCTTCTTCATGAAACTCAATTTATCAAGTGAGCAAGACATATAAACCAGGCACCTTATCTTTTTCTTGAAAACATTGTGAGTAATATCCATCCCTTCTTGCACTCCTGCTTCTGCACAGCCAATCCCAAATGTATCAGTGGAAGGAAGAAAAACATCTGTAATTTAGTTTGAATTCAGGAAGGAAAAAAAAGAACCTGTAGTGTGGAATTATTAAAATTATTATTAGTATGGACCAATAAGACTTAATTGCTTGGTACAATATACTGTATTTCATAGCTCCACTCTGTCATGTAATCCCTTTTATTGAACATTATTTTGAACTGTTTGAGGTTTCTTATGCCCTGTTTGGAGAAAAGGTAGTTTGCCTCAGAGAGGCATATATGGAGAAAAAATTGTTTCAAAAAGCTTTCAGATTATAGCACCTCTACCCCCGTTTTTACAGTCTCAGGTGAAGGAATCTGTAGTGAAATGAGGCAACCAGGTGCCACTAATTACCAGGTAGTGGGCATGAGCTTGTGTCAAGCCCACCTGTGCCTGATTAGGGTGGGCCCCAACTGCGCATGAGCAGGATTAGGGGACCAATAAAAGGTGAGGCTTGAAGCACAGGCTCAGCTCAGTCCTGAGCAAGCCAGCAGAGAGGTCAGTCGAATCCAAAGCAGTAGCACTGAGCCAGGCTAATCAATCCTGAGGGCAACAAACTCAGAGCACTATTTGTGCACTTCTGCTGGAACACCTGTTGGACTTCGGAGAGCTGTGCCCTAAGTAGAGGTTTGTCTTGCAACAGGAATCTGATTTTTTTTTCTTTCATAATTGTTGTGCTTTTTCAGTTATTTAATTTTGGTTCTGGTTGGTCCTGGAACAGTCTCTTGGATGTTCTTAGCTGGTTGTCTTTTTGTTGTTGTTTTTGTGATGGGGAGAAGCTTAAAGACTTATCCATTTGAGCTTTTGCAATGCTGAGCAGCATGAGAAGGGACCTTCCTCCAACCTGTGGGGGCTGTGTGCCTGACTAAGCATCCTCATATGAGGAATTCCCTCTCCACAACAGCATGACGTAGTTGGTTTATGTTTGTATCTTATGACATACTAAGAATATTATCTTTCCCACTTACCCCCTAAGATCCTCTTCTGAGAAATCGATGTATAACATTTACTGTTCAATGCATAACTGTATGCAATTGCATTTATGATACAATTGCATAATTATATGCAATTTCTGGGGTTTTTTGCTGTGGATTATGCCTGCCTGATTGAGTATAGTGATTGTCCAAATTAGGAAAATAAATGCATATTTTCAGGGAAGTTTCTAAACTAATTTTTTAAGAATAAATGTTGTTCTTATGTTCTGAAGACAGTAATGACACTTTAAGAGTGGGTTGGGATTTTTTCATAAATTTACACTGCTCTTTCTGGGAATGAAGTAGATCTTATCTAAATTTCAATAGATGACTGGATAAAATCCATGAGGGGTTTTGAAAACTACTGGGGTTAGCAGAGGAAGTATAAATTGGATCAGAACCTGGCCAAAGAGAAGACTGCAAATGGCGTAAGAACAGCTAACAGGATGGAGAGAGATAATTAGTCATGTTCTTCAAATGACTCTTGAAATTAATCCTTTCTCACTACATTCATTAATATCTTTGGTGCAGAATTATGTCTTAGTATTGAAAGCTGTTGATAACAGAGTTCGGATCGTGATTGGATTATCCAGTGAGGAAAATAAGATGAAGTCATAGATTGGAATATTAAAAATCTGATACAACTCAGTAATATGGAATCAGATATTTAAGGCATAAGAACACAAGTTTTAGGAATCATGAATTGGTAAGTAGGAGAAAAATTTGAGACTGCTGATAGTAATGGAAGTAACAGCTCCCTATATGAAGTGAGAGCAAAGCTAACCCACTGAATAGTTATCAGTGTTCACTGTAAGAGCAAAATGTGTGTCATAGTTTCTGCTCCTCATCTGCACTGGTTAATGATTTTTATTGCTGACTTGGTTAAGAGAAGAGAACTGAGGGCAGCATGTCTGAAGCTTCACTTGCAGCACTAAGCGAGACACTATCTTGGAGAAAAAAGCTTCAATGTAGAACTATTTTAACTTTTTTGTTGGTTTTGGTTTTTTTGTACCCTTGTCAAGGTATAGATTAAATTCATTAGTGTCTGTAGAGCACGGAGTGTGTTTTTTAAAATGTGCTTAGAAAAGTTTTTAAAGAAATATATCAGTTTTTTTAAGATCAGGCAGTTTGTCTTGCAAAGTTTTCCAGACTTTATTTTTTTAATGAAGCATAAGCCTGCAAACAAACAGCATTCTTTGAGAGTTTTGAAATGTCTTAATTTATAGAGGACATTCTATAATAGAACGGATTACTATTGATAAGACACATTTACAATTTAATATAAGTATTAGAATGTTAGTTTAACAGTACTCTGTATTGAATAGATATCCTGATTTACTGAGCTTACAGCAACAAACTGAAATAATGACATCTTACTTGAGGAGATTTGCATTGAAACCAGCTGAGGGCATATGAGAAATTCTACTTCTGCCCCCATTTTTCCTGAATAGAATGCTGCTACTCAGTGCCCTGTTAGGACAGACAAAAGGCTGATCAACAGGAACATCTGGATCCCACTGTCAAATGACCTGGTGTGGCAATGCAACTGATGGCAGCTTGCTCTTCACATTTGTGCCCTAGTTCAGATTTATAGCATTTGCAATGAGATTATCAGTCTGTTAAGCTTTTGTTTATTTATTTATTTATTTAAAATGCTGGGGAAAAAAGACTTTGCAATTGATGTAATTTTAATAATTGTATGTAGTTGATAGTGCCCTTTGATGGCTTTAATACATCCAGTTTATGGACTCATGTTTTAAATACAGTGCCAATAATGTGGCTTGATGAGATGGACATGTGTTTTAAACCTTAAGAATGTTCAAAATCCTTTTTGATGATTTGTATGTCTATATGTTGTGTTTACACCAACAGGATTTCTCGTGACGTACTGTTCTTTAGGATTTCTGTGCCTGCTTGTGTTTTGTCTCCCCTAGGCTTACCTGGAGCAGGTATATTTAAAAAAAAACAGAAGTATAGGATTTGTCTGCATAGGAATTGCTTGTAAAATAATGAGTTTGCTTGCTAGCAGAATTTTATTTCAAACTTGTTCTTGTGGGTATTCATATCCCTTTTGAGTGTGTAATTGATTTTGGGTTGAATTTTCTTCTGAAACGACATGAAGGAAGCTTTACTGTTGAATAAATAGGTGCTGTGTTGGGTTATATTAGAAAAGGACAGGAGAAGAGAGATAAAAAGATGCTAGATTTTTAGTAAACTGGATTGAAACCTGAGCATCTGAAGTGATTTGTCTTGAGCTTTTGGGGGAGACATCTTTTATTTTTTTTCTTCCTTGAGGAGAAAGATTTTTGTGTGGTCTTCTATGCATCTGCAACATCTTAATAATCAAAATACATGGAAACACAAAGTATGTATGGAAAGTATAATTATAACACATAGGAAGGGAATACATTTTGTGTGATAGTTAAAAATCGTTACATGACTTGGTGTCCTGAGCATTTATATACAATTTACATTATTATTATTATACATGAATATACATTATTATATATACATTATAGATTATTATTATAATATTTGCATGATTATTTTAAATTTATATACAATTTATGATATTGTTTCAATGTCAATCTGTTTTAGAAAGAAAACTTATGTTTCTACATCAGTTAAGTGGTTTTGAAGAGTTTATTTGCCACCTGAAAGGCATAAATTATAATCTAAAGCAAACTGAGCTAATAGATAGGTACAGCTATAAATATATGGGGATCGTAATAAATCTCTTTTTCCAGTGCCCAATTAGACATTGTTTACTGGGTATAAATAATTTTTCTTCTGTAGTAATTACTGTTCCAAGACTTACACCATACCTGGTGTAGTAATTTTCCAGATGTTAACCACACATTTTTAAGCCTGTCTCTGCTTAGCTCTTCTTGTTGCCTACAGGGATAATCCATCCCTGGAGGATCTTGGACACTCTGAAGCAAGGTTCTTCATGGCCATGCATATTCCTAAGTGTGCTTTTTAAATGGAATTATTCCAAATGCTGTTAATACTTTGCTTTTTCAGAGGAGTGTATACATTCTTAAAGGTTGTGTTTGTACGTCAGAAGCTTTCTGAACAGTAAAATTAATGTTAAATCTTCACTTAAAAACGTTTTGGCCCTTGATGTTGAGCAGAGAAACTTAAGAGCATGTGTATAGGTGATGCAGCTCTCCAAACCTGCAGGAAGCCTGCAGTAGTTCCTAGAGGGAGATTTTTTCATCCATTTTAACTGCCTTTGCCTTTCTAATTCCAGTGTCACCAGCCAATTAGTTCTCATTATCTCCTGCTGTAGGCATGGTGTGATATAGGTGGGTGGTCATTGTGCTGGTATGGGCTGAGAGGTTTTTGTGAGCATAGTGGAGCAGAAGCAAGTGCACAGAGAGGTCAAGATATGGGATGCTACATTCAGACAACTGTTAGGAAGAGCTGATAGTGACAGAAGTTTGGAAAGGAAGGAGGAAATCCTTCTGCTGCTGTTTCTTTTCTGCTCATCCCACAAATGAGGGTTGGTTCAGATTTTTGGAGTCTGTCCCTGTACAAATACCATGGTGTCTTCAGGTGGCAGGAAAACATCATCACACAAGCTACATCTTGGCCTTTCCTGCCCCATTCCCTAGTGCCCAATCTGAAACTTCTTTACCAAATATAATAGAAGTGCTGGCATGAAACTTTTTATAGCAGAGTATCTTTAATCTCTCTTGTATTTTTTTTTACCTCATAATATGAGTTGTTTTTAATGGCAAAAGTAGCAGTTATTATTTTCAATATATGTTTATCTTCTTCTGACTTGGACATCTGCAGGACAAGCAAAAATGGTTGTGAATTGAAATAGCCTGGCAAACAGTGAAACTGAAATTGCAGTAAGAAACTTAAATGAAAGTTTTGGCTGGAGAGACTAATTGTAGAAAAGTGTATCAGCTTCATTTACAGCAGGCAAGTTTGTCTTTCTGGAGAGGTCTGCCAAGTCATTGATGAAGATAAAATGCAATCTTCACTGAGCTGCCTTGTGTGATTGTGTGCCAAAGATGATATGCTAAAGGGATCATAGACTTTATGCCAAGTTCTGTGGGATTTAAGGATTGCTTGTTAACTAGAGGAAATTTTTTCTTTTGGGTTGCATAAATTAACCTTTCTTCTAACAATTTATCTTTTGTTTATGTAATACTGTTCCTTGTTCATTTGTACTGTCACCATCGTTCTTATTTCCCCCTTTGTACACTAGTCACTTTTCATACCACAAAGAGAAACATTCTGTATCAAAAGGACTGCAGTCAAAAGAACCTAAGTGCCCTGTTGGATCAGATTAAAGATCCAGAACTCAGTAATGCTGACAGTGATGGATAATACAGGGAACTATAAGATGCAGGTCCTGCATACAGTCAGTGTTCTTTGGTGTAGCCACATACAAACTGGTTATAAATCAGTTTCCCTGTTTTGTCTGGCTTTAGAATGTAGGTACTGATGGCTGAAACTTTTTTTCTGTAGAATGTGTAGCTATTTTTAAAAGTTCATGGTGAACCCAAAAGCATGGCCTGTGTCTTTCAGGCAATGAAGTACTGGACTGAAAAGGAAGCTCCTAGTGTGTTATCTTTTAAATGGAGTGTATTGTATAATCTTTAGTGTTCATTTTGATAGCAAAAGAAAGAACATGCATAAATTTGAAATTGTGAGGATCATGTTGTTAATACATATGGCATGGAACTATTATAAAAGACCTTATTCTAATGCCAGTACCTGATAAGAACAGAGAGAAATGTATGACCAGTGTGGGCTGCTGCCACTGACTCACTGTGTAATGACAGGCAAATTACTCAGTTTTCTGCATCTTGTTCTGCTCCTTTTCAAGTGAGAAGTAAAACTTTGAGATCTTTAAAATAAAGGGAGATGATTTTTTGTACACTTACCAAGTATGTAAATTTGAATTGAGAAGGCACAGCAAATAGGTTCTGTGCAGGTCTCTTACCAGGACAGACACAGAACGAAGAGTCTTGCTCATCATGGGTTGTATTAAAGCACCTTGTAATCCTGAAGACCTGTAAAGCACAAGCAAGAATAGATGTTTAGGTCAGACTTGGCACTTGAGCTTGTGTTCTGTTCAAGCCTTTTTACAGTTAAATATAGCTTCAATAAAATTTCTCTGACATGCACATTGATAAATACCATTCCATTTTCTCTGATAGGCCAGGCACTGTACCACCTGAAATAGTACAGGGAGCCTTTTAGAGCAGTTTTCTGTCAATCTCCATCCCCTCTTTTGCATTATGTCTCTGGCTGCATTTTATGACTGAATTTTCATAATCTTTTGGGCAACCTGACCTTTCCAGAATTATCTGAGTTAACACTATAATCTTAATCTTTCCCCTGGCACTTCCTGAAACACAATACAAATTAATGATTCAGGCTCCAGAAAACAAATCACATGCCACTTGTCTCTTCCCAACCATTCTTCATTGTCATTGTTTGCCTTATTGTATGCAAGTCCTTGTGTATTCTGTCCTGAAAGGGACACCTCAGGGGTGTCAGTAGCAGTGAAGTAGAGAAATGATGCAACAGTTTCAGGTATATACAGAAGACAATTGTGATAACCATAAGAAGAATGCCATTATTTCAGCATTGATATGTGGAAGTTGACTAAGGTTTGATGTATGGTTTGGTTTTTAATAAATTCAGACTTTGTGATAGTCCATAAATAGCTATGGAAGGAGGTGGAGGGTGCATGAAGTTTCAAGTCTCTGGTGCTTTAAGGAAGGATATGCTGTTTTCTCTTTTTATAAGCAATTGACCCTCTGGTTTTGCATCTTTATCTCCCTCCATTCCATTTATTGTTCTTTATCCCTTTTTAATTTGATGACTTCCTTGGGCTTTTTCTTGGCAGGAAGTGCCTACTTTGGCTTCATAATTTAAACAAAGAAAAAAAAAAGTAAAATGCATCCTGTCAGTTACTCTAGTTATCACCCCATTTTATCTGGTTATGTCTGCCCCAAAATCAGTAAATACAGAACCTGAACCATCAGTGTTACAGAATCTGTCTTGTTCCCTACCGTTTCAACATTTCCCACTCTTATTTTCAAATTGCTTGTACCAAAAAGAACGATCCTCACTTGGCTGGATGCTAATAACTTTATTCACTTTTCCTTGTTTTAACTGTGAAAGCAGCAGCTTCTCCACTCCATGGCCACATGCTGTCCTCCTTGTGCTGCTGTAGTGCTTGTGCCACTGAGCAGTGAAGTGTTCTGGGGAACTGGTCTGACTGAAAAATAATTTTGCCAAAATTGTGTTGCTTCTTAATTCCCCACTCTGGTTTACCATATGGCTGTACAAATGGTTATATCAGCAGTAGGGAGAGGATGATGCAAGGCTGGAAACGGATGGCCAGGCTCAGGAGCAGGTCAGGAATGCTGTGCTAGTTAGCAGTGCCAGGCTATGTCAAAGTAAAGAGTTAATCAGAGTAAAAGTCCACCTGTCTCCAACGTGGTAACTTCCTACTTCTGGAAATTCTCATCCTTGCCTCTTTTTTTCTCTTAAACTCTCTCCTCGGTTTTGTTTAACATATTTTTCAAACCTGTTTTTTCACCTCTTTTTTACAATAACTGACCAATAAAATCAGGCCAAGCATCTGTTTCTTTGTGTGAACAAACAGGAGGTAGAACCTGTCATCCTCAGGACATGTTGAAAACCTATTTGAATCATTTGAATGGGCATCATTAATCAAACTTGTACCATCACTTGGAAATAATCTGTTAAATAGTTATTATATAGTTTAGGCTAATAAGTGAAGGAGCTGTATATGTTTAAGTTTGAGTTATTTAAATCGGTGGCTTTCCAAGGCAGTGTAATATGACACCTTCAGTATGGAATTTTAAAGACTTAAGACCTATTGGTAAAATCACTGGAAACAGAAAAGATATAATATAACCTTACCTCCTTTTATAAAGAGTCTTTCCAGCAGGGACTGGGTAGCTTCACAACAAATAACTTTGTTTGTCCTGTCCCTGAAATCACAATGCACTCTTTGTTCGTAAATAAATGCACTAAATAATCTCACCTTTTTTCTTTATTCTACAATGATCCACTTTCATAAGTCTTCAATAAAGTTATTAATGGCATCATAAAGTGTTTGTGGAAGGTATTTTAAATTGCAGATCTTTGTATCTCTCCAGACATTAAACTAATTCAGAAATATACATCTGAAAAGGGGGGCATTTTCAAATCTGAGCCTAGGTTAAGTCCCACAAAGAATGTGAACTCACATCTGAATCTGATTCTCCATACCCATGGTGCTGAGTATATAGATGTTCTGAGTCAGAACCTGTATTTAGTGATGCATCTGCATATGTTCTAAATCTCAAAATGTTTTAACTAATATAAGAATACATTTTTGTTCTTAAAAAAGTCATGTAAATTATTTTCCCTCAATCCCTTTATTGACTTTGAAAAGTAACAGAAAAAGAGGCATTTAACAGTGGGATGCACACCATTGGGCTGGTGTCTCCAGCTTAGCTTTGATATTCAGCTGTGATTGTCCTTCCAGAAAGGAATGGTATTAATTACTGTCTGGTTAGTCATATGAGCTCTAGTTCATAGTGTTGTCCTTGCCTTCTTTCTTGCAGTCATAATCCTGATTGATGACTAAAATTTCCTATTTGTTTCTAGAACAATAGTTCTAGAAATGGTTTGAATATAATGGTTGAGTTGCTTTGGTTCCTTCAAAGCTAAAAACACAAGGTCACAAAAATCTGAGCTTAGTGTACTGAAACAAACATGAGCTTGCTAAGGCTCATTAATTTTTTTTTTTCAGCAAACAGGTCACTTTTCCAAACTTTTAACTCCCAGATTTGATGTACTGCCCTGATGAAGGTGAACTGCTGAATTCCTGTCTCTTGAAGTATACCTAAATCAGAAATGGAAAGCTGTTCTGAGGCACATAAAATATAAATAAATGACTTTTTGTGGGTTTGTGTTCCATAATCTCAAATCTTCCATCTTCTTCCAAAATCTATTAAGACCTTATTATGTATGCACTTAGGGATCTGATGCCCCTGTGATAAGGTTGGCAGCAATCCTTTGCCTGCAAGCTCTTTCTGTCACCTTCCTCCTATTCTCAGTAGTTGTGTAATATCTTTTTAGCCTTTATCTGTTCTGTATTGTTGGTACCTGCCAACAACATGCATGCTTGCTCTTTTCTGTAAGACCTTAAAGGGTGCTCTCTTTTTGCTTCTGAAAGAAAGCCACAATCTTCATTCAGGAATTGCTCTCTAATTCCTGAGGTGCTATTTTCCTTGAAGTGCTGCCAGCAGAGATAGTGGTTGTGTTCTCTTTACCTAAGTGTTGCTGTCAAATAGTAAGTTTTCTATTTCTCCCCTGGTGCCTTCCCTAAATTTTATGTGCTACTTTCCACAGATCTCATTCTTATCTGTAAATGTTTTTAAAGCAGGCATTTAAGTAAAGGCTCTCTGATCTCCTTTAACTTTGACAGTTATTCTGGAAAGCAGTTTTGTCTTCTCTTAAATTCTCTATTCCTCATACTCAGTAGAAAACCAAAAGGAGATTCTTAATGAAGCCAACAAAATAGATTTTAAAAAAAGAGGAAAACAACTATTATTTTAAGACCTTTCCCATCCTCTGTGATTCAGACTAAAAATTCAACAGTCCGTGGAATTGCAAGATGAGGTGTCAAAATAGATTTGCAGTATTACTAAAATTTTCCTCGTAGTGGTGGTATGCCTCTTTCTATTCCAGTTACCAGTATCTTCCCATATTGTATTTCAGAGGAGTGTAACAGCAAATTTATAAAATGGCTTAATAGAATATATAGTGGCAAACATCCCTGGTGGCTGTTCATAGATGTAAGGTTTCTTGCTGTAATGGCCACCATGTGTCAGAAAGATGAACTTATGGTGAAGCCTTTATGTTCATTGAAAAGCAAAGCCTACCACAAAGTATGCAGAAACTGTAGTCTTGGGTATCTCTGCTCTTCATTTACTTATTTTGGGTTTCTTCAGTTAGATGAGATTTTTTTTTTTTCCCTGTACTTTCATGAGCTCTGTCAGCACTTGTTCGGTCTAGTTGGCACCTCTTCATTTCTCTGTGTTTTTTTCAGCACTTTTTCTTGGAGGAAGGCGGATGATCTAACACTGTGAAGAAATTCTAATTTGTGTTTATCTTTATATACTTCCAGAGGACAGATGGACACGTCTGTTATTTAATAATGCTCGTGTTACATCCTTCGCAAAGGATCAGAATAGCTTCAAGCAGTCTGCCTGCCTGTCAGCAGCAGACACAAGCTTCTTGCTGGTTTTGTGTTAAATAAGAGGGATTTCTGCTCTCTGGGCTCCAGCTTTCAGAGTTTGAGAACAGCACATTCTCAGATGGGCATTGTAGATTCCTCATACTCTTGGCTGCTGAGAAGTTCTCTTTCTTTGAGAGATTTTGGTGTGACCTTCTGGTAAATAAGCTGATTCTGTGCTGATTCTTGGAGAGCAGGGGCTGCTTTTCAAAATTATGAGGTGGTGGTAATAAACTCTTCACCATTGCCTCTTTCTCTCATGTTCTTACCACACATTCTTTAAGTTATTGCCAGAGCATCCCAAGACCAGCTTCTGAATCTGGAAAGGACAATCTTGGTTTCATTTTTTACCTCTGAGTAGTCAGAGGTATTTGGGTTTGGGTATTTGGTAGGATGGCTCAAACTAAAAACCAAAACTGGCTAACACTGCAGGAGTGGCATGGTGCACAGCACTGGCTACCCAGTGTTTCACAAGTAGTGGGTAAGGCTCCTGGCAGTAATAGTGATCCAGCTGGAACTGCACCTCTTTTGCTCTCTGAACCTGGTAGTGCTGACTTCAGAGGAGAGGATCTTTTCCAGCACTGGACAAAGCTAAGACTCCACAAACCCATACTGGACTGTAAAGGGACCCTTCAGTTTGTCTGTTTCTACTCTCTTTGAAGCTTTCTGGAGCCACCAAAACCTTTTGAGTCATGGGTCTTCCCATCATTCCTTTGATCTGGGGAATAAGTTGTATGTCTTTGTGAGCACCTGTCCACAGGAGATATCAATGATTTTGTGGTAGGTCAGGATGCTATTGGTATTGGTTTGCTGGCAGTTGTGAAACTGCTGAACACTGATGCTGGTGACCCATTTCAGCAGCTGCATATCTAGCTGAGTAGTCAGTGTTTGCCAAGCCCCAGTGACAGATGCTAGCTGAGGTGTAATTGTTGTAAGGTTAGGATTGCTCCTGCTGGTATGATGCCTGGAATTCAGAAGACAGAATCTGAACTTTCTTGGCTACAGTGCTCCCCATAATCATAATGCAAATGTAACATTCAGATCTCCTTCCATGCTATTAAATAAAGCTGTTTCTCTATCTTTTCCCAGGTTTATTATTCTAAAATGGCAAAAGAATCCCCTCTGTTTCATGGGTTGAAATTTTTTGCCTCTGATGTGACAAGCTTGTTCATCTCTGTTATGGATCCACTAATCAGATCAGGAAGGGCTTAACCAAGAAAATAAACTAAGTGGCTGGTGATGTGGTTTTGGCTTGGCACTCTGATTCTTTGTGAGCCTTACTATTCTGGGCTGTCTACTGTATCTTGGTTTAGATGAAGTTTGTTGCTAACTCTTCTACCACTGCATTTGTGGAAACAGTGAGTTTCCCGAAGTCCTTATTTAAAATTCTTTTTGTAGTGAAAGACTTGGTCCTCAAGAAGAACTGAATCTGATCTGTGATATTCTGATGAGAACATACTGCTATTTCGAAAGTAATTGCATCCTGTCAGCAAATACAGCTAATTGCTTCTGTGATACTTGTGTCCTCATTTTGGGAAAATGGCCCTTCTGAACACGTGAGTGTGAGGAAGAGCTTTGTGCCCTCAGCTGAGCCGGGTACCGCCGTGCAGAAAGTCGCTGCTCAGCACAGCACCTCTCCTGTTGCTTTCACCGGTGCCAGGGGTATTGGGTTGTGCTGCAGAGTTGTCAGCAGGGGAAACTGTATGAGTTAGATGTTGGGAAAATACAGAACTATCCAGTTAACTTGGCTTCTTTGTTAACACTCCCATTCCATATCTTGCCACATGGCTCGCTTCAGCATTTTAATTCTGGGGTGTTACAGATGATGCCTTCAGAAGTGCTTCAGTAATGTTGTGCTGTATCCCTGCTGTAAGCCACCATAAGAACAAATAACTCTTTTGAATAATGTTGTGGTAATGTTAGTGCTAATAAAGCATGAAAAAAATACCTATAGTAAACAACAACAACAAAAGACCATTTGTTTTCTCCTTTATAGTGGTATTAAATGAGACTCATGAAATCTTCTTATCTTCCCTGAGAGCCTATCTTTACAGCAGTTTGAAGGAATAATATTTTTCATAGGCAATATAAATAAACTGCACTTCTAAGATAATATGGTTTAGTTATTAGCCAAATAGCTTTTTAACTTAGCCTGTTCTTTTTTAAGGGTATGAGTTCTAGATAATGAAAATTGGAATGAACAGTCCAGGGCAGTATTACTGGTACTGCCTTACAATAAAAATCACATAATAGCCAAGTTTTTATGACATTGTATCTTTGCCTCCAAGGGAAAATAATAGTGACTTTCTATTTGAGGTGGAATGAAACTTTGTCATATAATGCAGAAGACAGCAAATAGCTTGGGCAAGCAAAGTTTAATTGTAAAAGAGAGCCTAAAGAAGAGGGTGTAAAGTGATTGGGCCTAAATGCAGAGGCCCATGGATGAGAAGAATTCTTAAGCATAATGCCAGAGGAGCAGTGCAGGTGTGCTGACTCAGAACGTGTCACCTTTTCATGCCATCTTCATAGATTCATTTGTATGTTGTTAGGCTGATCTTTCTCAGGGCACTTCATGCAATATTTTAACTTCAAAGAAAAAAATGGGTGTGAGCTTTTATCTTCTGAAGGTCTCTTCACACTTGATAGAGGCTGTAAGTTTTCTTTTTTTATGTTTTGTAGAGCTGAGCTACTGAAAGGCTGTATCGTGTCACTGTCGACGTGTTTGTGCATGTTGAGAATAAACTTGTACTTAATCAGTTTTCCTGCAGGGTTTTCTCTTCTCAAGAAAGTCTTGTTTTGAAGGACTCGGTCCCTAAGTATTAAAGGCATTGAATTAATTGTTGGTGAAGACAACAGAAAAATGAGGCAGGGTGAAGTTCTGAAACCCAGAATTAGCTCAAAATTTGTGTACCTGGGAGACTGCGTGGAGGAAGTCACTTAACTGTGCAGATCCTCTATGGATTTTTCTGGTGATACAGGAATCATTCTGTACCTCATGTTAAAATCTGTGAAATTTGAAAGCCTTTTAATGATTTTTGTTAATGCTGTGTAGGTGATTATGTTGCCATTCATCTCTTCTGTTCATAACCATGTGGAAAGTGTTTCAGAAGAGTGCATCGGGCACCTTACAGCTGTGGTGTTGGTCTAACTATAGATATATCTGGTCTCTCTTTGTTAAGCTTGGAAGAAGACACAGTCATGGTTCATGTCTCTTGGCTACAGTTTTTCCTCTTGCTTCCAGCTGGTACATACTTTTTTGGGGGGGACATTTTTGTAATTTCTATTTCTGTTCCATTTTCTTTAGTGACCCCAAAAGATTAGGACATGGAGTAGCAACAGTAAGGATGGAGTAAGCCAGAGAGAAGGTGAAAGGTGATTAGAGAGATGGACATCATGTAGGGAAGGATTTGAATGATGAAGGAATTGAACAGTTGGGAGGGGTCTTGAGAAGTGAAGAAAACGATACAGAGGAGCTCTGAAATACTTAAAAAAGTGGAATGGTGTGAAACTGATGGTTTCAGTAGGAAGTTACTGTTTTTGTAGTTTCATCATGGCTACTGTATCAGCCTTTGAGTCTGTAGCCATCAGCTTGTGATTCTGACCTCTGTTTGTACCTGCTGTTCCAGGGAAAGAAACAGGAACTAGAGACAGGTTATTTTAACATTACTCAATTAGTATATTATTCAAATTGCTTAATGATGCCTAATGACTTTTAAAGGACTTTTAGTACCCAAACTGAAATGTCTGGAAACATAAACTTGACAATGTGCAGTCTTCACTGTTGCCTATTACTCTTTACAAGGATGGTAACATATACTTACTTGCTAAGACAAAAATATCTTACATTTGATGTCATAGATTCATATCTGTCTTTATAAAATGAGAAAACATATTGAGAAAAATTTCTTGATTATATTACCAACTTGATAGGAATTTTTGTTATCTATAATGGTGTTTGTAAAAGTAACTGAAATATTCCTTAGTTTAATTTGTTTTCTCTGAATATTAGCAAGAATTGTAGTGAAAAATTTTAGTGCATTTAGTGTACTTTCCTTTACATACAACAAATCTATGGTCTTTTAGAGCTTTTGGGAAACTAAACCAGATTCTTTGTAAAACTTTTAGAACTTTAAAAAATTTTTTTTAAGATTTACTTGTTGAGTTGATCTTATAGGTAAAATTTCTTAGTTGTGCAAGTTAGCACTCACAGAGACTAATCATGCCTGACCTAATGATGAACTTTTTTCTGAGGAAGGACTTCAATTTTGGAAGGGCCAACAGCAGGTTGAAATCTAGATGTTGGTTCCTTCAACCACCAAGAGTGGCATTATTCACAGGGAGACACTGCACAGTCACTCATTGGTGCTCTGTATTTTGAGAATTGTGGGTTGGCTTTTTTTCCATGGTAGCTTTCCTTCTGTTTTCGAAAAGGGAAATGAATCTGTCCCAAAATGTTGTCTGCTTGGAAACTGGGCAGAAAAAAATGTTCAATGATGACCTCAAAAGAAAGGTATTTAAGGAAGTGATAATTTTGCTTGCTGGCAGCTTCCCTTTCACTTTTATAGAAAACAGCAAAAATTTTGATTCTCATCTTTACCAAAAGAACAGGAAACTGGGAAACTTGCATGCATTCTGTAAATATTTTGCTTCATGATTTCTGTCAAAAGATTTGTATCTTTTTGGCTTCACAGGCTTGGAAGCCCAAAGCTTTGTCAAAGATTCAGGTCTCCACATAGTGGTGCATGCTGGAAGCATGGGTCATTTCGTACTTAGGAATCAATAAAAACTGAAATGCTGGGCAGTAATATGCCCACTTACAGAGTCCTCTGCTGTGTTTGGCATGGGCCACAGTTATACCCAAGGAAGTGGTTATTTCCTAGATCTAAGAACTGCAGCATCATTTCCATACTTAATTTTGATGGTGAGGAGTTATTGCCCTGTCTTTGGTAGGGTTTCTTTGCTAAATGTCAGATGTCTACGTAATAGCTTGTACTGAATTTCCAAGTATTAAAGGTCTACTGTCATAAAAGTACATGTTTGTTGTCTTACTGAGGCACTTGTCAGATAGCTCTGCAGCCTGAATTTCACCCCTCGTACATAAATAACTAATGTGGTATCCCTGTGTGTGTTGCTTAGGCCATCATTGCAGATCAGCTACTTAAAATGTGTACTCATTACATGTTTTTGGAAATTGTGGGGTTGTGAATAATTTGGGGTTTTTTTCTTACAGATTTGCATTACCTTTTTATTTTGACTATGAAATCCCATTCTGGCATTTGTTTGCCTGCTTTGCTGACAACATGCTCTTTAAACCTTGTGTTAGGTCTCAGTTTTTTGTAGACTACCACATGCTTTAAATACTTGCTTCGAATTTGTGACAGATAGACATTCAGCATAATCTTTATTATTACTTAAAGTACTAATTAAATTATTTCAGTAGAATCAAAGAAGAACCAAGAGCACTGAAGGAACTGATGAAAATCTGTCAGACCTGCTGCCTTGCATAGCCCCTCACTCAGCAGAGGTGGGGATTGGGAGCTCAGCACTTGCATGGGGGAGCAGAGGGAACTGACTGCAGTAAAGATGGGACAGCCCTGCACACAGCTCAGGGACTGTCACTGGTTTTATTCAGTTACAGCAGTATCTGTAGCTGCAGTGTACTGGGCGAGACTATCCAAATGTGATCTGTTGCTAAGCATTTTGTAAATCTGTATGTTGCAAGGTGAAATGGTTTGCACAGAATGCTCTGAAATAAATCTGCTTTAGTCATTTGACTTCTAAGACAAATATAATGCTATATCCTGATATTGAAAACGGTGGGAAAGATTGTCGAAAGCTAAAATATCACAGTCTCCTCTTTACCTGGTTGAACAGTAGAATAAAGGTGTTAATTTTTAACAGTCCCTTCTTTTGCACTAATAGTGTGAACTTCACTGTGACATATAACAAAATTCATCACTTGATTAAGACTTGAGAGCAACTTTATGGTTATATTATTGTGAATAAGTAAATATCAATTACAGGCCATGTAGGGGAAAAGTTAATTTGTGTTTTTTATTTAAAGTTTAGCTATTTAACCACCTCTGTCAGCATGGTGTTTTTAGAATCAAACTTCTTAAAAAAAAGTCTGATCTTTTATACCACAAGTTCAGTAAGACTTGATGTGATGATGTGTGGACTTCTATATTATTCGCACTTCTGTGTTATTGAGCTGTGGTTACAATCAGGTTGGCATTTATAGTTCTGGTTTGGGAAAAACCACAAGTGAACTCACTCCCAGCATCTTAGCTGACAGATGGTGACTGTGCTTGCAGCCTGCAAAGCAGGCTTGAGGTAGGAATTTGGACCATCTTACAGTTCTATAGGCAGAGGAGATATTTTAACTGTACTTGCAAATCTCTTGGTTGTTTTACAAAGGAGACTAAGGGGTACTTTGATTACTGTCGAGGTCTCATCAGGGGAGATGGGCTCTTTCTGTGTTGGAGTGTGGCAGGAGGTATGTGCTGGCTTCCTATCAGAAAACTGATTTGGCCAGAAAATTTCTCAGGAGCAGCAGAGAAATAAGTAAATACAGTCAAAGGCCCTGTGGTATGCAGGTGATTAAACTGCATTCAGTGTTTCATTCTTGCTTTTAAAAGCGGTGAATATGTGAGAGAAACCATAAATAGCAGTGTGATAAATAGTACTGTGACAATATCCTTATAAATAGCCTTTTATCATTTTGTAATACTCTCTCCTTTCAGTAGCTTGTTGCTCTTGAACTTCAGCACTAACTCTGCCTGTGTGTTTTCATTTGCCATTCTGGGCAATGTTTTATTCCAACTAGAGGTGTGATACTTCTTTCCTTTCATGGTTTTCAGTTGGTTAACTGGCATCTAACACGGTTATGTGCCTGCTTTTTCTCTGGGCATGAAACTTCATAATAAACTGAGCCAATATATTACAGAAGCATTAAAGCTTCCTGAACATGTGTGCTTTAGATGAGATTGTATAAGTTGTTTTCCTACTAAAATAAATTCAGTAAATAGTAAAGTAATTGAATTAAACTCAAAACGAGTATTGAAAGTTTTTTATTGATTCTGAGTGGCAGTGGATTTTAGAAGTTTTCAGTTCCATGCAAAATAGCCAGATAATTTTTCTTAGATGTTTTATAAATGCAGTAACACAAAAAAAGGTTGTTATATGGAAGCTGTGTATTTCCTTGCACCTGGAAAATGATTCCCTATTACATTAGTAAAAGAAATCTAATATCTAATTAAAGGTGTGAGATTTAATTGGGTGGACTGAGATGAATAGTATATAAATATATTGTTAGTGATTTTCAGGTTTGCCTGGTTAACATCGTGTGACTTCATTTTGGTGCTGTTGTGCATTAAAAAAATGCTTTTAGGTTTTGTGCTTGTTTTGTGTCTGTAACTTTGTGCTTTTCCCTCTTGGATGCTGAAATGTAGGGATTTTTTATTTGTTTTATTTGTTTGTTAGGGTTTTACGTTGCAGTATATTGATAGTTAGCCTTGACACTCTGTTGCTTTTTGCACCATTAATAATATCTGCTATTTTTGTTAAGTGAATTTTGTGCACACTGCCGCCACGTATTACTGTTTCATTCTTTGAAGAACAAACTCTAAAAGAAAAGTCAAATCCAGAAACAAAAAATAAAGCTTGAAAGTTTTTTCAAAAGTCTGCTTTACACCCTCATAAGAATTATAAACTTTTAATGTAAGTTTGAATCTTGTCTTTCCTTTTGCATTACTTTTTCTTCCAATACTTTTTTTACAGAAACTTCTGTAAAAGAAAGAAATGCATCCCAAGAGGAAAAGCATTTTTAGATAAATTAGAAGTAAGTTAGAAGGTAATTTTTCCTCTTATTTATATGCACAATTGATTGAAGTTCAGAAGTTCACAAGACCCAGAATGTATGAAGAAAAGCGCATGGAGCCTGCATTATTCTGGTCTTAATGTTTAATCATGTTGTAACCTCTGTCAGGGTGTGACCATTATGTTCAGTATGCCTCAATTTTGGAAAACTTTTGGTTTGGCTTTGAGTTTCACTTCATAAGAAGTATGGATAAAATTCACCCTTTGTGTTCTCATTAAGATCTTTGAAAGGGATTCTTTTACAAGTAGGCTTGTCCAGTTTACAAATCTGAGGAACTTTTTATATGACTTTAAAATACTTTGAAAAAGAAACAACCCACAAAACTGATCTTCTTTTTAAAAGTTTTTTTTATTTCACTGCAGGTGAATTATAATGAGATTTTACTGCTTAATCGTTTGATCATAAGTGATATTTTCATTACCAAATTCTCTCAAGTAATTTCAAATTTCTTATCCTCTTGAGCTGGAATGAGAAATGAAAACTGTTTCCTATAAAGGAAATCTTCTGTGAGGAGGCAGAGGCGAGTCAGAAGAATACTTGCCTGAGCTGCACTGAAGGAAAAATGAGAGAGTTCTTAATAAAAAATAAGTAGAAGATGAACTTAAATTTTGGGATTATATGAATAGGATAATTCTTTAACAACTGGGCAGGTCTGTCATCAAAGCTGCTCCTGCCTTTTGTGGAGAGCTTTTTCATTCTGGTGCCCAGACTTGCTTCGGGGTCTCTCTCCAGTACTTACAGCAAGAGGAACTGCAGAGGTGACCTGCTCTGCTCTTGGACCCCAGAGCAGCAAAGCTGTGGAGAGGCTGAATGTCAGGGTGCTCAGGAAGGGAGTGTGAGGCAGGGTGGCTGAGAGCCAGGGGCACGGATGGAGTGAGGTCACTTCTCTGGGCAGTGCTGCTAGGAGGCTTCCCTTGGTTTGTTTTCTGCTGGAGGAGGAAGCAAAGTTGACAAGTGTTTTCCAGGCAGGTAGCCAGACAGGCATTATTTTAATCTTTCCAGGGAAAAATTGGTGGTTTTTGGCAAAACTGAAATTTTCCATGTGAAAATTTTTATTTTGTGGAGAAGGCATTTCTCATTAAAAAGGAATGCTGGTGGAAAGTGTCCAATTTGTTATGTTCAGCCTTAGAATTAGAATCTGCTGTGTTTAAGTCTATTGAAGATAATTTGGCTTAGGCTTAGCAACTCTGAACAGAATATACTCAGACAGCTTTCCTCCCTCTGTCTAATACATTCAGTTTTAGTGCCAGCCAAAATTTAACTTAAAGTTGGCCATGAGTAGAATAAAAGCTTTTTCTTAATTTTGCCAGTTTGTTTTCAATTCAGACTGCCTTCAGCTTCAGAGGCTTCACAACACACAGATGCCATGGCTGGAACTGGAGCTGCCAGTCCAGTAGCTGCTCTGGACTTGAAGCTCTTGCTGTGTGCAGTGTTATTGATCTGTGGTTGCTTGAGTGGTTAACAGCCAGCCCACAGATTTTCTCCATTGGTATGTTTGCTGTTGATGCTGTCTTCAGGTAACTGTGGTTGAGGCTTGTAGGGCATATAGGATGTGGGACTTGTGTTCATTTACAGTCTCATCAAGTCAGAACATGTAACTTTCCAGCATTTTAGCCCAATTTTATCTGCTTAGCAGATTGTCATTAAAGGCTTGAAAATTACCAGGCTCCTTATAGGTACTAAAGAGTCTTTTGTTTCTACTAGGCCTGTAGAGGACTGTAAACTGCTTCTTTTTTTAACAGGTAAAGCATTCTTTTTTTAGATTCCTGTAGCAAAGGAGACTAAAATTTAGTTAGCCCTTGATAATTATGAGGGAAATTGTATGTAGAAGTGTGGGGCTTGTTGGTTTGTTTTGTTTCTGTTTTTTCTCATTTTTTTTCGTTCTTGAACAAGATATATAATATCAGCTTGTTACTTTCACCTTATGCTTCTGGTTTGAGTTTGTCTGAACTTGCACTGATCTCAACCCTTTTTATTCTAGACTTCCTAATCTTAGGGTTATATGGGAGCCAGAATTTCCTTCTAATGAAATCTATTTAAATCTATTTGGCCTAGTTTAGGAACTCATTTAAAAATTACTAAAAATGTATTTTGAGATGTTTCTATCACAAAGATATTTTAGTAATGTTTCATTATAGTCTTCATTTATTATACCTTCTTATAGCACTGAGTCATGAAACCAAGAATACTGGATCCAGTTCCATGAATGGGAAGAGTTAGATGTAGTAATCATCTGCCTCAGGGTCAGGGATTGCCATTTTTAAGACTATTTCCAAACAGTGGTAGGTTATGGGTATATATTGGAGGTGGAACTCGTGTGAAAACTTCTCAATTTGTTCTTAGTAATCTTTACACGTGATAAATACATTCAGATGTTATGAGCTGACAGCTGCATATTGGGAAACAGTGGTTTTATGTCATATCAATCCATTTGTATATTTGTTAATTTGCAATATTTAAAAATATAGGATAGTTAAATTCACAATTTTTTAATATTTAAACATTACTCCACTTTCTAGTTCTTTCTTCTGGCAGCATTTTCCTTTGCCTGGTGCTTCAGCTACCTGTCTTTCCACAGTGTTTGGTCTGGGTTTTTTTGGGTTTTTTAGTATTTTTTTTAAAATACACTTAATTTTTCCCCTGCTACCTTTGCAATTTCCCATCCTAAATTGCTTATTTCAGGAGCATGGGCCGCTGCTAAGTCAGTGCATGTGCTCCTTTGCTGGGCATCACACTGGCTGAATGTTTGCACAATGTCACATTGTGACCACTGCCATGTAAGAGGAGTGGGGTCACTCCTCTTAACCCACTCCTCACCCCCTGGGTGAGGTGGCTCACAAGCTGGCCAGTGCTACAGCTGATGGTTGCCATCATCTTGCCTGTAGTGGGAATGTGATACAGGGAGATGGGGTGGGCAGAGACTTGCCCTGGTCTGAAATTGGCTTCTGTCAGTCATGAGATTTGGTTATCTTAGTGTCTGGACTCCCTGCTGGCTCTGATGTCCACTCAGAGCCCATGCAGTAACATCTGTTAGTAATCTGTTACTTGGATCTTGTTTGCCTCCTCTTGCCCACTGCTGGCTCCCTGCAGATTCACAGCTTCTGTTTGCATATTAGAGCTTTAAGCTGTACCACTGTCTTTGCTCTAAAGACTTCTCCAGCTTTGGCTCCCCGATCTCTCTTTCTGCACACCATGGTATGTCATTCCTAAACCATTCTACAAAGCAGTCACATTATGATCCAGGGCAACTCCTGAAGATCAATTATAGTCAATTGCTTAATAGAAGGATTGGTTTTTCTGGTTTGTTAAGATGCATGTAAGTATATTGCTGTCCCATAGAAACATACCAGACATGCTCAAAATAATCTCCGAAACCTCCCGTAAACTTTACGCATCTTGTTCAAGCGTATGTGTGGCTTGTTCTGTAAATCTTCCTTAACCCCTGAGTATCTCCTGCAAATAAAAGCTCTCTGGACCAGAAGCAGCATCACTGCTCAGGCTCATATGATGTTTCAACTCTGATTGTGGCTTCAGTGTGTCACATGTAGGACAGGTGCATTTGTTTGTGAATAACTGCAGGTACTTGGTATGGAGCCTTTTCCTAAAGTCCTGTGGACTGTGAGACATTTTCCTTGCACCATTTGGAAGTGATGCAAGAGTCCTGACTCCTCTGAAGTTCTGTTATCATCAGGTCAGTGAGTACTGTGCCTTGAGCTGGCAGGAGGTTTTCTGTTGTCTTTGTATTCACTCACAGTCTGACCTGCAAGAAGATGGTTGCAGTTAAAAGGGAGATGGGTTGAACCTGCTGAAGTAGGATAGGGTAAAGAAAAAAAGTCTTTTAATTTTAGGTCTGTCTTAGCTGCAGACTTCTGGTGTATTTAGTATATTTCCTCAGCCTCTCTGCAGCTCAGTTTCCCATCTTGAAAACTGGTCAAAAATTGAAAAAAGGTCACATTTACTATGAAAGGATGTTCTATCAAAATCCAGTGCATCTATCCAGGCTGCTATTGTAATGGGGTGTGGACACGTATTCACTAAGTACAGATTTGAAACTTGAAAAATAGGCTTAAAATGAATTCTTTTGAGTTTATATTTGTTTGTTTAGTTTTGTTTGGTTTTTTTTTCCTCTCAGAAGTTTTTTTTATATCTTGGTGTGCTATATCTAATCTAGAATCCTAGACAGTGAAGATGGAAGACTTTGTCTTCATGTGCAAATTGACTGGGCATAGAAAGGGAGAACATGAAGGTTTAAGGTTCAAAATAATTGGCAGTGTTTGAGTGCATGGTTTCTAAGAATTACTTTTTTATTAGTATTACTTCTAAACTATGCCAGTAAGTATTATAATCCCAAACTAATTAATTTTTTCATGCTGGTTTTGTGTTTTCTGACATGGTACATACAGTAATAAAGAAAACCAGATACCAGACTTCCTGCACTGTCATACTTTAGACCCAAAGCAGAGAATGGGAGCAGCTCAGTTTCCGAGAGGCTCTTTTTGTAGTGTTGTGCATTCAGTACAGTTCAAGAATAATGAATATTGACAATTGATGAGATAAGAGTGACATTTATAAGAGACTTTTCTGTTTGCTATGCTGTTATTCTTGGGGGAAAGGAGGAGAAAGGAAGTGAACTGTCAAATCATCAAAACAGTTAATTTTTCACATAAAGTAGATTGCTACTGTTCTAGTAGACACCCTCCTACTTTCTCTAATATATTGGACACTATCCCATGTGACATGACCAAACACTTTAATTTATTTTTAAGCTGGAAAGCATGAAATTCTGGCAGTGACAGAGCAAGGTATTTTGCCTTTAACTTTTTGTCTCTATTAATAATTATGTGATTTTAACTGTGAAAATCTTTCTTGGTATGAAAATCCCTATGTTTGAAATTTCCGTCCATAGAATTAGAGAAAAAGCATTGTTTGAAGAAGAGAAAAAGGATTTCTAAAAAGTCTTCAAGTAATTTTTGAATTGGAGAGTAATTATTAATTTAGATTAATTAATGTCAAGCCTGTAGTGAATTCCACAGCCAAGCCCATGAAATCTTTTTGTTCATAAAACATGATGAATTAACAATTTTAGAAACTTGCCTGAATAAGCAGAATATTAACTCACTCTTACTGGCTTATGTATAGGAGCAGCTGATGGTGGAGGAGAGAGGCTAAATTCAACTACTTTTTGCTCAGCTGCTGAACTTCAGGCCCCAAAATTACAGAAACTGTCAGGTGTACTTGATTGAAATGCAGGTGAGATCATGGACATTGTGGGGGCATATGTGTTGCTTTTTATTGCTGTCAGGCGTGAAATACAGAGAGGAATTCTTTTGCTGTTTTTTAGTTCTTACCTCTATGAGGGATTTAATCGAAGAGCTTGGGGTGCCTGCAGATAACAAAATTCTTGGGGGAATGTATAAAAACAGCTGGCGATTAAGTAAGTTCAGTGCATCAGTTTTGCATAAGAAACAAGGAGGCTGCTCAGGGTCAGGCAGTGTAAAAGGGCACAGGAAGCCCTCACAGAGGAGAGGGGTGAGCTTGGAGCTGCATCCAGAGGATGCAGATACCTGGGCTAAGCGGGGGACATTTTGTAAACCACTTTCCTAACTTCCAGTGACAGTGTCTCTTGGTAACTCTCTATTGGCAACTCTTTGGGAATGTAGTAGGGCTGAAGGAATTGTGCTTGTAGTGACATTGTGCAGTCACTGCAGTTTGTCCACAGGAAACATGCTTTAACCCTCTTTCGCAGTGGAAGTTTTAGGAATGGCTAGATGATAGCTTTATAGGAGTATATAATTTTCCTTAATCAGAATGAATATTAATATATTACAGAAAAGTAATTAACTTATAAAAGAGGGTAATTTTTTTATAGAGCTTAGAATCATTAATGATGCTGTTGTCTGGCTAGAAGTACAGCTTGAACCTTTGCACCTGGTGACAATGAACTAAGAGACCCAAAGTTTGTATTATGGGTAGTTTCCATTGCTTGATCAGCAGAAAGCAAGAAGAAATGAATGAAACATGAGTTGTTGGAACTAGTTCAGGATTGTAGTGCATGGGTCAGTTCACTTAAATGAAAATACATTTCTTTGATTATATTTATAAGGAATGTCCTGAAGCTGTGTGCTGCCTGAGACTTGCCAAAAGTTTTAGAACAAATTTTTGAAAGATAAAAAATTTGAACTTACATATGTTGGACTAGTGTGGACCTCCCTCACATAGTGCACAATCAACTAATGTTTAGCATTTTCAAACTGATTTGGTTAAAATATTTAATATAGTTTCACTGACAAGCTTTCAGTAAACATATATGCAGATGAATTCTAGATGTAGCTCAGTGTTTGAAATACAGTAAGTTGAAGTATTCTGTTTAAAGAGTCAAAATTTTATTTATACTTTTAATAGTTTTTATTTTCTCCTAAGAGAAATGTCTTGATAATTTTGGTAACCATGGGGTGTGTAATCTTTTTAATGTACTCAAGCTACGTTATGTTATAAAAGTGTGTTTTTTCTAAGGGTCTGGCCTACTTTCTCACTTCTTGTAGTGAATTTGTGTACGACATTGGACCAGATCACCAGGTGGGCTACAGTGGAAGTACATGTCTTCTGGGTTGATAAAATACCATCTTCTAAAAAAGGAAATCTGGCAATTCATTAGCTTCTTAGCTGCTTAGATTAGCCATGGAAAATGAAAGTTCTTATGCTCTTTCATGCACATACCCATACTGTACTGTGCTAAGGTGGCTGTCAGTACACCATGTGAACTCGCATTAAAAGAACTTTTCAAGTCAGTGAATTGATAGCATTCTTAGATAAATTAAATTTCAGTTACTTACCTTCTTAACCCAACTGCTTATTTATTAATCTGCTTACAATTGCTTATTTTATTGTAAGCCCAAGCAAATTGTCTTTTTACTGCCCACTTTTACATAAAAGTATAGAGGATGCTGAAAATTCACTAGTGAAGCTTCTGTAGGCTCCTTAATGCTCCAACCAAGCCAGTATCACAGGAATGTTCTGCCCTTTGATAGGAAACACTCCCTAGGATTGCTTCATCACTTGAAACCTGAGCTCAGGCAGGAAATGTTCAGCTTACTCCCTCCACAACCTGAGAGGTAAGTGGAGTTTCATTGCACAAGTTTTGTCCTTCTCCAGTTGCTGTAGCAGCACATGCTTTGGCTTATTTATTCAAGTGTCTACATATTACATGCCTAGTAGAAGGGACTGAAAAACTATAAGCAGAAACCTTCATATACAAAGATTAATCTGATTTAAATCCAATGTAAATAATCCAAATGCATCTAAATAAAGGTTTTTTTAGCATAAGTGCCCTTTGTGCTGTCCGTGACATGGATATGCACTCACAGCTATACCTTGCTTAAGGTAGCATACTGTTCAGGCCAGTTGTTCTCAAACTTTTTTTGCTTGAACCTCACATGTTGTCTTTACTCCTGTTTTTCTTTTGAGGCTGCAGATTTTCCTGTGGATCTTAAATTCAATCCTTTATTTGTTCCATACTATCTTTAGCTGCAACGTTTTTCCATTTCAGAAGTCTGCAACCAGCATAGCTGAATTTTATGACTTTTGTTATCTTAAATCTCAGCAATTGCTGGGAAGTAATAGTTACTTTACTACTTAAAAGCAGTAACTAGCCAGCTCCCTATTTTGCTAGTATGTTTTCAGAATATGTAACAACAGTGGACATACCTGGGCAAGAGAAATAACATGGCCTGTGTTCTTGGTGCATGTTTTTCTGGAAGAAAGGAGTAGTAAAGATGATATGAATACAGTTTGGGGGCAATTGTATTGTAAACCAAGTGTGTCAAAGTAAGACCAGTAATTGTCTTGTGTATGTGCCTGGCAATTGTGGCCTTTTTATATCTGCATATGGTGATGGAGGTGTAAATGTGGGTTGTGTGCACATCATTGATAAAAAGCAGTTATATGTAACAGCCCTGGCAGATCTTAGGAGTACTTTTAAGAGAGCACATGACATTGATGGTCTTTTAACAGTCCCTAGATATTTTCATAAGTTTTTGCTGACATATGAGGAAAGAATAATTTTAAATGTAGTTTGCAGAAAATAGTCTTTTGTCATTGTTCTCTGCTGTTGTATTTCCAATCTGGAGAAGTATTTAAGAACTTCAGTTATTACACTCAGTTATAAAACTGTATTCTGCAGTTGCAAAAGCTTCATAGTTTTGTGGAAGAAACTTGCCTAATACAAGCTGGCTGTTTAGGTTACTAAATACTGCATATGGGACATGGCATATAATGGTTCCATGGCTTAAGCTGAAAGTTCTCAACATGCAGTCCATGAGGAAAAGGTTCATGAGTACTGATATCCAGCACAGTTTGAGTATGAGCTCTACACCAGGACTATGCTGAACTCCAGACTGTGTAGCAGTCTGTAAGAAACATCTTTAATTATGTCCTGTTTATTTCTTCCTTAAAGGGAGTGAGAAGGCATTACCCTTGAGGTCTGTGAGATAGAGAACTGTTGTTCTGATCCAAAATAAATGGTCTTGTTCCTTTAGCAAACTCCCAATACAGTACCTAATTTCTTGAATTTGACCATTACTTTTATTGACATTGAAAAAGAATCAAATCATTGCAAGTAGTCATTGGTTCTGTTTGAAGATCAACTGTGTTACTGCAAGAACCTTGCTGGGTCTGCAAGCTGGGCCTGTTGAAGGACATGGTAAATGGTTGCTTGGTATTGAAGGATTTCAAGGGCAAATACTCTCCTGGATCACTCTTTTGAATTTGTTGCTCTGTTTGAAACCCATGAGTTTTCTGTCTAGTTTAAGGCAGTGATGAGGAAGGAATGGTGGTTTTGGTCAGGAAATAAGAGAAAAATAGGGGACAAAACAGGAGGCAAAGGTGAGATTTGCCATTTTATTTCCTTAAAGCATGGTGGTTTCTGGCCTTTAACAAGTCTGTTATGCTGCAAAATTGTGAACTGTTGAGTTAGACCCTCCTAGATCACAACCAAATTGTTTTGTGAGGACTTCGATACTTATTTGGAAGCTAAACAGTTCTACTTTGTGCACTGGTATTTGTATTCGTGGGAAAGGACTCTCTAGCACTTACTCTGTCTTGGTTGATTTGTCATTTATGCAAATCCTTGTAAAATATGCCTGTCAAAGGGTTGTTTCTGTTGGTATGGATAAACTGCTTCTAATCGAATTGCATGGTTTTCTGGAACCTTCAATTCAGCTCACAGGCAAATACTACTCTGAAGTCTTGGCTGTAGTTACTGGTTGTGTAGCTGCACTGATAAAGATGCCTGTCTTTATGCCATTGTGGCTACTAAGGTGATTGTCACACAGGCACAGTCTAAGAGTCATAAAATATTGATTGTGAAATGTTATACAGTTGGCTCAGATCACTGCTATGGAGGTTCAGTTACCTGTTCCCCTCTGCTAGAGGTTTTTTTCTGCCTTTAATTTTTGAAACAAGTTGTCAGTTGAGTATTTTCATGTTAGTATATTTAAATGTTTGACATCTTTTAATTATTTTAGCATTAAGAGTAAGTAATGAGTTTAGCTTGCAGCTTATGTATTTGGTTTCTTTGTCCTTTCTCAGTTGTCGTGTTGGTTTAGCAAAGCAAAAATACGCTTGCTATATTTCTGCATGAATACAGCATCACAGTTCTGAAACCAGAGTAGTGGGGGTAAAAAAGAAAAAAAAAAAAAGCTGTCTTGTAAGGAAACCAGCACTAGTTAATCTGAAAATGATGGTTAAGTCAAAATTTAAACATTGTGCAAGGATGGATTATCAACAAAAAGAGGTTGTTGGTTTTTTTGTTGTTTTTTTTTTCTTGTGAGAAATGTGTGATGATGCTGAAAGAGCTAAAGACACACTCCCCAAAAGGAAAATACCTCAGGGATTTTTAGGCTTAGGAGGTTGTCTGAAGGCTGTGGGAAGAAGGTTAAACTGCAAATTCCTGGCCTTTCCTGATGCAGGCAACCTGGACCTTGGGCCTCCACTTTTCCATGCAGACCTAAATATCTAAACTATGAACTCTGTAGGAGGGGATTGAAGTTTCACTTGTTAACCCTATTCATTTGTATATACTGGAGCACTGGTATCTCTTATGATCCAGGCAAGCTCTCTAATCACTGCTGGGATGTGTATGTTCTTTTTAATCAAGATGCACATCTACCCCTCCAAAATATGAAGTAAAAGCTTATAAAGTCATCAGAATAAGGAAAAATCAAGCATTTTATAATTAGTTTTGAGAATGTTTTCATTTACTACTTTTAAAGGTATTTTAATTTTCTCTGCCTCACTGTATTCTCTACTTGAGTTATGAAACTGCTTGCTTACGCCCTTGTCAAAGGATGTAGAAATAGTTTGTTGAGTGTGTAATTAAGTGAATCAGAGGCCCTGATTTTAAGAAGCACTTAAAGTAATGATTATCATTGGATAGGGCTAATAGCATGAGGTGTGCATGTAAGTACTTTGCTGGACAGGGATTGCAGGATAATAATTACAGTCTTAGTTTTGAAAAGTGAAAGTCACACTTAAACTCTTACATTTTATTTATCAGAATTTAAAATAGGATGTGGACTTCTCTTGGTTGCAGTTCCTTACTTGGAGAATGAGTGGTTTGTTCATCCAAACAAAATACATAAATGAAATCGACCTAGACAGAAGATTTAGTAGTTTTACAAACCTTTGTTTATGAATGTATAATTTAAAACACAAACAATAAAAAACCAACCAAAAAGCAGTGCTAATATTTTAGTCTAATATGTCTATATATGTCTAATGACTACACAGTGAATGCACAAGCTTTGCAGAATAAGGCATCAAAATCTTTGCACTTTTCTGTCTCCATATTCTCTTTAAAGCTTTCTGGTATAGGCATTTTTTTCCTCTTGTTTTGCAACAAGATCAATTACTTAATTGTCTCTAATACTACTAGGAGCCTAGTAGCTATGATGCCCTGCAATTACAATGTTTTTTGAAGTGAAAATGCTGTGCTGAGTCTTAAACCCAAAACAACAAACGCACAGAATGAAATAGGGAGGCAGTGGGCAATGTACAGAAAGTGAATGATTATTTGGGATAAGGTGTTGTGGTTTGTAAGACATTGTGTTGTTCTTTGAAACTGTGAATTAATTTCTAATTTTTCTTTTGTCTGTGGTAGAATATTTTAACAGTGGACTTGCTGTGTGTCAGCCTGTCTTCTGCATGTGACACTTTTGCATTTGCAGCTTTTGATGTTTTTTTCATTTTATTTTTGTCTTTGCTTTAGACCCTGTGTGTGGACAGTAATGACCGCACGTTTCCGATTGCCTGCTGGCAGAACCTACAATGTACGAGCGTCTGAGCTGGCACGAGACAGGCAGCACACAGAGGTGGTCTGCAACATTCTTCTCCTGGATAACACTTTACAAGCTTTCAGAGTTAATGTAAGTAGTTTACTTATTGCAAATTGGTATCTCTGAGCTGGCTTTCCTTTGCTGGGCTTGTATGGCTGAAGTTTGACTTTCAAAATAGTGTTATACACAGAGCAGAAAGGGAAGTTCTGTTCAGACAGGCGTGCTTGTACATGCAAGTACTAAGTCACTGTGAACTTAGTCATTCTGGCATCCTCTATAGTACTAACAGATCTTTATTTCAATATTGAGTATATAAAGCATAATTTATTTCTAGTAATTGTCTTTATGGGCTAAAGTAGTATTGTGGAAATGATCTTGTGCATATGTTCACATAAGGGCAGTAATTTCTTTTCACTTCTTATGGGGAAAAAACCTCACATCAGGCAAGGACTTCAAGAGAAAACATTAAAATATTTACAGTGTGGGAAGAACTGGAACTCTGCAGGAAATAAGCTATGGGGTGTCCTGGAACAGGAGAATTAAGCTTTTACTTTTTAAGCTATAGAATTGAGGAGTTATATGAAGAAAGGATGAATAATGTGATGCTAAAAGTTACAGGTGTCATGACTGTTAAAGCTTTTCAAGAGAAGATTGAACTTTGGTGAATGGTCTGAAGGAGGAACTTGTTATCAAATAATACTGGGGGGCTTCAGCTGGGAAGTGAGGGAGAAACAATCAGTTTTCTAATCTGTGTGAACACGTTTTATTTGGACTACTTGAAAAAGTTGTTATGCTCAGGAGTTATATTGGATTCTGTTATCTAGTGTTTACTGGGGATACTGATACATTTTAATGTTTTAAGGAAGGTTTGTGCAAGTGACTGCGTTTCTCTGTTCTGATGGTTAGAGTCTGTGCAGCATGTTTACCAGAGGAGTAAAATCTCTGTTATCTATCAGAACCATGGAAGGATCCAGTGTTGGGTGGCTTATGATTTAGATGTAGACTTGGTGGTTGTTTCTTTTAGACTTTTCGATTGAGGTAGAAGGTTTTGGGGTGTTCTCTGAATGGATTTCTGTAGTTAGCTTAAGAACTATTTAACTTTTCAGGACTTCTGGGTAGCTAAGGTATTTTGGAGCTGGGGGAGGGGCAATCAAAGACTTCAATTTAACAACATCAAGCCTCATCTCTTTTCTGGGATTGATAGCTTTTCCTTTTTTCTCTACAATATTCCACTCCTTTTCTGTATCTCTTACGTTCTCATCCTTGGTAACAGGTCTATACTGCCTGCCAAAAAGCACTATGTGTAGAATGTAGTTGAAGAGAAAGCATTAAAAGAGCATGAGAAATTATAAATGTTGACTTCTCTGCTTTCAGGTGCACGAGTTTTTCATTAAAATATCTGTCCTGCAGTTTTTTGTTTGTTTATAAGGGTTGGCTAAAATAAGAAATAGTTGTCATACAATAGGTATGGGAGGTTGCGCTACTTTTTGATCTAGGTGTTGCAAAGCTGCTGCTGTTAGAGAACACTAGTGCCTCTCTAGAGTCACCAGTTACAAATCCTCAGAAATCTATTCTACCTGTCCCAAGAAAACTGTATGTAATTTATTCTCCCCACCTCCCCAGTGTACTAAATATTTTACTTGCATGGATCACGCTTTACTGCTTATATAGATCATTCTGCAAGTTTTTCTATTAAAACTGAGTTTAGAAAACAAAAGTCCCTTGGTGCTCAACATTTTGACCTTGGGCTTTAGCCTCAATCTATTTTTTTCAAAAATTGAGAGTTAGCATGTATTTGCTATGATTGAATGCATTTTAACCTATGTGGTGTACAGTTTTTCAGGGTTTGTAACTGTGTTTTACATTGGCCCAATACTTGACATTAAATATTTACAGAACTGTTTTCAAAATAGGAAGAAAGATAACATCAAATAAATTAGCAAGTTATTTTTTCTTCTGGTGATTACTACAGGTATTCTGTATGCTAATAACTGTACATCTTAATCATCTGGAGTATGCAGTGCTGTATGAATAAAAAGGTACTCAAATGCAATTTCTTCAACAGCAAAATCCTGATCACAGGCAATGTCTCTAGATAATTTGTGTTCTGTTCTAAGCTCACATTTCAAACCAGCCTTTTTCACTGATCTGCAAAGCAGGCATTCTTTGTGCTAAGCCTTACCTTGTACAGAGCGTAACAAATCAAGTAAAATAATCCCTGTGGGTTGTAGCCGGGCAAAGGTTATTTTGGTTGCAGGCAGAAATCAGTTGAAACTAACCTGTGCACGTTTGAAGAGTAAAAGTTCCCTTCTGTAAAATGCTTACCAGGTGAAGAAGTCCTCTGACCCCCAAAAACGTCCTTCATAGCAAGGGTAGCTGGCAGAAGTGAGGCAGACTTGAGTTAATGACACAACTGGGATGATTTGCATTATCTTAAACTGGTTTCTTTAAGATAAAATTCCTTTTATTGGTTTTAATGAATTGCTTAAATACCTCAAATTTTATCTTTTTCTTGCAGAGTGACTTATGTTTCCTGAAAACAGGCAGTAATTAGATACAGAGCTTATGCTAAACTTGAGGGAGAACTAATTCAAGGGAGATGGGATAAGCTGTTCTGTGAATAAGGCTAGTGAGTTAGCCATGGACAAATATTCCAGTTTGGATTGTTTATTACTGCAGAATTATCCTCCAGATGAATGAATTTACACTCTAATGGAGGTTAAATCCTAAAAATCTGTCAAGGAAACCAAACCAAACTGAACAAATCCCACACCAACTCCTCTGTAATTCTAGAAATGAAACTTTCCAGAAATTTAATGTTCAGCATTACTGTGTTGCTTCCCTTTTTTCTCTGACCAATATAAGGTACTTGAAAACTTTTTTTACAAAAAGCTAACTTTGCAAAGCTCACAAAAGGAGACAGAATTGCAACTCTTGCTTGCTTGAGTTGCAGCACAAGCATTACCATGAGCTGAGAGAGGTTCCAGTCTTGTCATTAGTGAAGGAGCAGTGCAGCCTCCACAGGCCTGGCAGCAGCAGGGTGATCTGACCACTGCCAGGAAAAAACAGAACCTGTTATCCCATCCCTCTGCCATTAGAAGTCCAAATTTCTTTGGGCTGACACGATAGCAGTATTTCCTGGTGGTTTCATTAGATGCTGCCAGTTCTGTAAACCAACACCAAGGCCAAAATACCAGTAGTATAAATTGGAAAGATGGTGGTGGTAGTAGGTAAACAGTCATTAAACCTATGGGGTTGCAGGTGTGTTCCTAAATTTTTAAACATGGGTGTTTGTAAACAGCTAACAATCATGTTGCAATTAGAAATCAATGTGTAAATACCTAGTGGTACTAGATGGTAGTCACTGGAAGACAGAGAATACATAAAGTGCAGTTAATATATTGATGTTCTGAAAGGCTAAAATTTGTTGGACATTCAGCCTCCAGCAATGACTGATAAGAAGTTCACATATCATTCTAATAATCCAGTTCAGGAAAAATCTTGATACGCATTTAATCTAGCTACTGCCTTTTAGGTTATATAGTTCCCATTTTTGATGTATTTTTGTAGTATTCCCCATTTTAAGTGGAAATACTAATGTTTAATGCTGTCTTCAGGAATAAAGCACATCTAACGCTAATCCACATTTACTTTTTTTGCTTTTTGTAGTAAAAAAAAAAGGGAAAAGTAGAAACTTGTTGTCATAATTTATAGCAGCTATTCAGTAGTTATGATAGTATTACAAATATTTTGGGCCTTTCACAACAAGCAGGATTGTGACCTTCACCTGCTCTGGCAAGCTGCAACATCGTTACATAAATATCTGAGATGGGTTAAATTGAGGTCTGGTTTTACTAGATGCTTATCTTTATTTTGCACTGAGAGTAAAACATTGTGATCAAAACAAATGCTTCATGTTGAAACTAGTCTTCTCTTACCAAATTTGCTGCTCTGTTGGAGGAGAAATACCTTCCTTGCGGTCGTGAAATAATGTTCTGCATTGCTAAATTCAAACTGATCGACAAGTATAAGCTTTTTTGTTAGGAACCGTCTGTTCAGATATTTAAGAAACAGTATAAATTCTCAAGTTTAGATTGGAAAAAAGCTACAGAATTAATGCCTGCATGCTGTTTGAAGAAGTAACTTAGCTGTGGTAAATGTTAGCATAAACTTGTGTCCTGTTTTGTGATAGTATAATAAACTTAGTTTGAGTTCTGATTTAAATCTACATGGGTAAAAATGCCAAGAGGCAATTAGTGTTACTATGTAATTTTAGACTTAGTTTTATTTGGTGAAAAAAATTGTACTGATTACTGGTTTGTTTCAAAATATATCAAACTTCTAAGTAATAAACATGAAAGTAACTGTTTTTGGATAGCACATAAAAATTGCCTTATGCATTTAAACTGTTGTATATGGTTTACTTTAAGACCTGTTTATTTTCTTCGCTTGCTTTCAGTTATTGAAAAGTAAATTTTTCAGTAGTGAACTTTGTAACAGTGGTGTTCCTACTGCCTCTTGATTTTGTTAAACATCAAGAAATTTTGTCTCTTATAAAAAAAAATAAAAATCCTTCAAAGTAGAGCAATTCTTAGATCACTTTAAATGAGCCATATATATATGGCACCAGAAATATATGCTGTATATAATTTTAACTTAAATACTCTGAGCTGTGGTTATGATTGTCCTGCTGGGGTCATTTCAAGTATAATTTCATTATAACTATTTTATATTTTTTTTATTGTTATGAAGTAAATTACCAAGCTTCTTTGAACTTTTAACTCCCAAAAATGGCTTTGACAGCTTACTTAAATGTAAGTTCAGCTGAAAAAAAAATTAGTTTCTATAGGATCCTCTTAGATGTTAACTGATGTCTGGTTGTGATCTGTAGATTTTACTTGTATATGGATACTAATGAAATTCTTGAAAGCTTTTTTTGACCTTTCCATTATATATACTTCACTTTTAAGTATACTTCACTTGTTTAAGTAACTTGTTTAAGTTACTTCACTTGTAATAGGAAACTTGTATAATCTCTATAAGTGATAAGTGAGATCATTTGGGAGCGAAATGACAGGGTTACTGTTTTAAAATTAAAAAAAAAATATTGCCTACAGTAAACAAGGCAGAACGTATGAAATCCATTGTAGCATCAATAATACTTAACACTGAGAAAATTATTAGAAGCTTGCTTTGTGCCAGAGTAATAGAAAATCTGGGTGGAAAATGTATCAATCATCTCTTTCATAATTTCTTTTGTTTGAGAGTAATTCTTGCAGAATTTTTCCTCATCTCTTGTGCTTCAAGAAGCTCTGACGCTTTCGCTTCTTTGGGAAACTCCCTTCGTATTTCACCAGATGTATTTACTGAGTCCAATCATAATCAGACATGAAGTCTTTCAATTTGTGTTGTCTGTATTTTCAGGTTAGGTAAGAAATTCCTAGGTACCAACAGCTACAGGTTATTTTTTATATAACTTTTTAGATGTGTCTCTGTTGTAGAAAATTTTTGTCTCTGAAAAACGGTGTTGCTGTTATTCAGTTAATTTGAATTAGTTAATTTATTGTAAAGTAGTATTTTCACTACTGAATAACACCTCTCAGTAAGATACTTAGCTTCATTGGCTGCCTTTGCCAGTCAGCTTTGGAAATTTTTTTCAATATGCTGGTTCAGGAATAGGTTTTTAGATGAAATAAGTAAGAATAACTTGTACAAGCTTGTACTTTTAAATTCAGTGACCCAAACAAGGATACCAAGTTCTTGGTCACATCCTAGTTGTTTTTTATTTCTTTTCTTCAATGCTCCTTTTAAATATCCAGTTTGGCTAATGAATGGCTTTCAGGAATAATCAGGTAACCAGCTGAGAAGTGAGAAATTTGTACTGTCAGTAAATGATGAAGAAAAATAATTATTCATTACGTGTATTTCAAAAAGAGAGATAATGCTTGTTTAAAAATAGTGCTTCTGGGATATGCTTAGTGATACTTAAAATTTAGGCTGCTAGAGTACATCTGAAGGAATGTATGTGCTTTGCTTACCTGAAGTTTGTGTCTGATTATATATTTGTCTACTAAACAATGTATGTAATTGTTCTCTGCAGAAACATGATCAGGGACAAGTTCTGTTGGATGTAGTCTTCAAGCATCTCGATTTGACAGAGAGAGATTACTTTGGTTTACAGTTGGCTGATGAATCTACTGATAACCCTGTAAGTTGACCCATTTTATAAACACAGTTTTATGAATCATAATCACTTTTTATCATTGTACTCTGTAGCATTGTAAAGGGAATTAAATAGGAGACATGGCAATATTGTGCCATCTTCTCCAGCTGTCATTTGAGTGGGTCAGTGTCACCTTGTAGTTACAGTAAAACTAAATGTTAATAGTTACAAGTTTGGAGGAAAATGCTGAGCTCTGTGCTTATGAAATAATAACTTTAAAGGATACTGTTTGGTTTATTGTGTCTATTTATTGCATGGTCATTGTCAGATGGGGTAAGAAACAGTAATTGTTTCTTTCTGTGAGTACAGAAATGACTGAGGGACTGGGGTTAGAAACTTCCTGATTCCCCATATCTCCCTGCCTTTCAGACTTTCTGGGATGTGAATAGGATAACATCTTGCTACCAGCACCTTGATTCATAAAGTTCTGGTACTGCCTAAATCCTGACGATTTCAGCTTCTTTACATTATTAAGTGGTTTAACTCTCTACTGTTTTCCAGATGAAAAATAACCATTTGTATTTGGATCTAGTGGTATCACTTGAAAGCATGGATATTACCTACTAAATATGGTTCAAAAAAGTTAATATTCTGTGGTTTGAACTACACCAGTACATACCAAATTCATCTTCACAACTAGAAGGAAATATAAACACAAGCTTTCCTATTCCAGGTTTTCTGGGTTAACTCTCATCTCAAACAGTACTTTCCACAAAAAAAATATAGAAGGATGTGTCCATTTATCAGATAGATTGGATAATAACCCCTTGCTTAAAGATTTGAGTGTCTTTTTGAGCATCCTTCACCATGTTTTGAAAGATTCTTACGTAAAATTAATGTATCCCTGTCTAGAGAGTCGGTTCTTAAATATTTATATTTAGTCTTTTAAAAATTAATTGATCCTGTGTGAGGATTATTTTTTTTAATGATCAGTCTCTTTAAGCTGCACTGGTCTTTTTTGATTCCTCTTAAGGTAATTACTACAAGCATTTGGGTGTCTTAATCATTATTCATTCCCAACGAATAAATGACTCAGAACTAACTTCAGATCCATAGTATGTGTCAGATAGCTCAGGTACCTCTGTGTGCTTGATTCTTCTTCCCTCACAAGAAAAACAACAATAACAACAAAACCTCAAACAAAATAAAGCCAAAACAAACAAATCCAAAACACAACCACAAAACAAAACCAACCAAAAAAAAACCCCTTATGATAGATGTGAGGTAGTTACCTACTATACCGGGTTAAGTCTCTGGCACTTAATAGAAACTGTGGCCATATAACCATTTCCTGAGGTTTGCAGGCTTGCATTGCAAGGCAGGATGAAGAATTGAATAATATTTATAATAAAGATCAATTTATGAGTTACCTGAACTCCATTGGTATGTGCAGAGCCTTCTGGGTTGCTGATGAGGAGTGGCTTAAACAACTTGTAGGGCTTTCCAGAGAACCATACTTATTTCTGAAATTTGAAGTTTTGTTTTTCATCAAGATCTGTCTGTACTTCCTGACAGCAGCATTCTTCCATACAGATGATCAAAATTGGGTGCTGCTCAGTAAAATTATTCTGAAGTCCTTAATCCAGGAGGCTGAGTGCTGAGCCTCTGGTGTCCAAGATACCAATTAATGACTTACTAGAGATGACGCTCAGGCTGACAATTTGAAGAGAATCTGTGAGCCAATGGGATCACTCCCTGGATGTTTCAGACCTGCAAAATGCAGAGTCAAAAGTACTGGAACCAGTTTAAGCAAATTATGAGTTGGGTAAATTAGCCTGCATATAGTATGGCCATAGTTAGCTCACTTTAGATAATCAGTTTAAAGAGCAGCTGAAGATTGTTAAACACCCCATAATTGAGCTCTGCCCTCTCTCAGGCTCAGGTGATAATCACAGAACCAAGTCACAATCAGATTAGCACTGTCAGAAACAGACAATGGATGTTAATCTCAGGGAAAGAACAAGAGCAGGTGTTGATAATTTTGGTGGCTTTCCAGAAGCAGTAAGATGACTTTGTATGTCAGTAAGGCATTTTCATAAAAGATCCAGTAAAAGTATTAGAAACACAACAGTTATTTGATGTGTTAGGCTGTAATTTGTGCTTTTTCTCTTTCTCTAATGTTGATGTTAAAATTTGTCTCTTTCCAGCGGTGGTTGGATCCAAACAAACCTATCAGGAAACAATTAAAAAGTGAGTACATGTATGTATTTGGTTGATTCATATGTTATTATTACGCCATTTTTCCAGGGTACCCTGATTAATTAGAAATAACTTTTCTTGACTGTAGGAGGATCACCTCACAGTTTAAACTTCAGAGTGAAGTTTTTTGTAAGTGATCCAAACAAGCTCCAAGAAGAATATACAAGGTAGGTTAAGTTATTGATAAAACATTTTTCTAGAAGGTTTATTTTTAAAGGGAAAACTGTCATTAATTTATTAAGGTACGACATGGAAATTTTCCTCTAAATAATTTTTGTCATATGTGCAAGCTCCTAGTTTTTGCCTCCTAATTGCAGATATGAACTATGCAGTTGCACCAAATCAATATAACAAAAAGCCACTTTGAATAAATTTCTGAATTTATATACAAAGTGAATTAACGACATGAAGAAAATGCTACCAAGTAGAAACAGAAAAGGGAAAGTAGAGAAGAGAGGAAAAACTTAATCCCACTATTCACCAATGAGTACAAATTTGATTTTATCCTTACTTGTGTCTCCTTTGTGATTGAAAAAATCCTGAGCTTCCTGCATTTTTTTTTCCTTGATTCCCAATCCCAAACTTTCCCAATTTTCTGCTTGGCACTAATAAAATTAATCTGTTTGTATGGTTGTAATCCTAGCTTGAAGCATGTAAATTTTTTGATAGCAGTGTGTTGGAAATCTGTTGAAGAAAATTCTCACTGTGAATCAAGATGGGAGGCTTGTGAATTTCAATTACTCCCTGAAGAAATGCCTCAAATTTTCAGTATTCTTAATTAGAGCTGTGTTTTTACATAACTGGCATGATTTGACAGATTGGAATTTTTGGATGTCAGCCATTCTGAAAACGGGTCAGTCCCATTCAGAAAAAAAATACCTAAATTATTAAGGATAGCTTTAGAAATGTAAATACCAAAACTGTGAAAATTTGAGTCCAGATTTGCTTATAATTTCTTTTGATCTGTAATATTTTCAACAAAATTTTACATGTGTCATTGCAGACAAAATTTATTGCAATTAGTCCCAGAGATCCTGGATCAGGCTTTGTTATATTGAAATATTTACTCTGAGAAAATTTGCCAATTTATGATGTGCAAATAATGAAAAATGTGCCATTGGAATTAAAGGACAATATGTAATATTCCTAAGGAGATGGAAAAAACCCACTAAATATTGATCAATATGATCAGTAAAAGGAGAATTGTTTACTTTAAGTGTTATACTGCAAATACAAAGCTATAAATACAGCATCCTTTGAGATGAGAAATAATGTATGGTTGCTGTATCTAGGTCAGCTCAGCTTTTTTTGCTAATAGGCCTAATTGCCCCTGAGAAAACTGGTTTGTATTTGGAATTATTATAAAGAGAGAGTTATTATCCATGGGATTTTTTTGGTGTAAAGTTAGCATTTCATGTCACAACTATGGAGTCCCTTCAATTTATATTGATTTATTTAAAAAAAAAAAAAAAGTGCAAACTTCTGAAGACTGTTATAGATTTCATGAAAACAGAGGAACGAGTCAGCACATGAGGCAGTATGAACAGATGTCAGGGAGAAGTTCAGTGCAAGCTTGCCTCATGTTAGACCTCTGTGAGTTTGTGAGAGAGGCAGGTTATGAATGCTCCAGGTCAGGAGAGGTAAGCAGTAGCTCAGCTTGTGTGGGAGAGTTTTGCTTTAGGAACTTGTCTTGGGGAGGAAATGGAGCTGTATTCGTCTTGCTACTGGCAGAAGGACTTGCTGATCAAGTTGGCTGCAGTTAGCCCTGACTGCCTTACCCTTTCCTAGGCACAAATACATAAGGAAGATGAAAACATTATAAGGCAATGACACCTCCTTTGTTTTATCTGAATTGGTTGTGCAGGCTTTTCCAGACCTACACTGCTAAGGCTTCTGTTGATTTCCCATTTTGCTCAGTAATATGTGAGGCTCCCATGTTCAAGCTGGGGTGGTTACCTAACAAGGACTTGACTTTACTGTTTGCTGAAAGCAGTGGACAGAAAATGAACTGTTTGGTGTTCCTTTAATCACAAGGTCCCTTTAAGACCATGAAATTATATCAAAAAAGTAAAATAAAATGAAGGTGCAGCTGCAAGTACAGAATATTTTTGTCCTGTGTTTTTGCAACCATAAATATTTAAGATAATTGAGTTGTTAAGCTTATTTGTAAAGAGGTGCTCAAGCTAAGTGTGTGAAATGTAATCTTTAAATATATACATTTAACTGTAATTTATTGGTTGGTAGGTGTTTTAGAGGTAAAGTAATTTTGCTTTTTCTTAGTCTCTTTTTGTTTCAGTATATGTTTTCAAGTGGAAAATAAAAAAAAAGTATTTTGAGATTTATAAAGCATTAATAATGTCTCAGTTTTAATTTACTAAGTTTAATACCTCAAATGAGGCTTCTTTCTACTCTGATCAGTTACAGAACCTCTAGGTTTTGTAAGGAGTTGAACACATGGGCTGGTATTTTTGGTTGTCAGTTTGCAAGTGTTTTCCCTCATTTTCCTTGGAAGTTTGAAGTTGTATTATGTGTAACAAAGTGATTTATTTTGGTTTTATTTTCTTACTGCAGGTTAATACTTGGAAATAATTTAGCATATGGTTTTGGATGAAATTGAACTAGGTGTTTTTTATAAGTAATTTTGAGTGTTTATAATGAGTGGGTATGGTTGACTGTATACTTTTGAGTCAGAACTGCAAGAAGAAAGCTAGATAATTTTTAAAATAATAGTAATGCAAGAGGTCCCAAAATAGAATGAACTTAAAAGAAAAGAGGAATTATGTTTAAATTTTCCACTCAGTGAAAATTTTTTTGAAAAAAAAGCATTAGAGCCTAGATTCTACAGCTGCTTTTATGCCCTGTTATAAAGGGGTTTTCCTGGAAGTTTAGGCTTTTGCTGACATCCTTCCTTCTCAGTAAATCTCCTGTTACCCCTCTTCAGTCTCTGTCAGTGAAGGTTTATAGCAGGTGTGATTTACCACTTGAAATAAACTTTTTTTTATACTTGTTTGAAAGTGTTGAAAACCTTTGAGTGAACAAAAGATTTGTTCTGAGACCTTAACAAAATACTTGTTTTTTACTGGAGAAGCAAAGGAAGTGATTTAGAGGGAAATCTGTTTGCAGTTTCAGGTTTGTTTGGGATTTTTAAGTAATGGTGTTTCTGCTGCCATTGTTGGGTGGGAAATAGTTCTCATTCTAAAGTGTTTATCTGTTCCTTTTGCTGTTTCCATCTCCTGTGTGACTGAAAAGAGTGAGTCTGGGAAGACTGGATTAATTTCTAAAACAAGTTTTTCTCACACCATAATTAAATAAAACTTCAGAAGTTGAAGTCAGTTGGAAGGCATTTGGCATAATGGAATCCACAACATTGATTATTTTGCAGTTACATTCCTAAATAAGATTAGGTCTTTTCATTTAAATGAAAAGATTAATAGCAAATATTCAGTGAGAATAAATTAATTTTATCTGCCTGGAGTTCAAGTCATTCTTATTAAAGCACCTCCATACACAATTGCAAGCTTCCACTTCTGGTTGCCATCTTGAATAATTCTTTTATTCCAAGTATTCATCATGAAGGCAGGTTTTTTTTTCCCTTTTATAAACTTTAAGTTCAAAATGAATACTGGAAAATAAAAAAGATGGAATCCTTTGCATTCTTTTAGTGAAATATATTGTATAACTTCATAGCGTGTAAATAGAATCATTTACAAAGTTGTATTATTTTACTAATCACAGTTTAATTTCTTTTCCATAAAAGAGTTTCAGAAATAGCATGCAAAATGTTAAGTTTTTTTTTTATTTATTTAGTTTTGCACTAACTGGAAGCAAAATGCATCAAATTGAGGACAGTTGATAATTCTATGTCTAATTATACTTTTGTTTGTTTTTTTTAATAAGGTACCAGTATTTTTTACAGATTAAACAGGACATTCTTACTGGAAGGTAGGACATTCTTGTTGTGTTAAACACTAAATGCAGCTTTGGTTGATAAAAAGCTAATGGTGAGGGATTTTACCTGCAAAAATAAAAATCTATTTAAAATAAATTGCTATTTATGCAAGTAGAAGTGTTTATAATAATCACCTGTCCAAGTAGTTCATAGTCTCTGAAATATTAGGCTTTTCCAAATACCCAAATTTCATATGAAGTATGTAATTTTATTTGTTTCTCATTTTTAAAACAAAATAGATTGCCCTGTCCTTATAATACTGCTGCTCTTCTGGCTTCCTATGCTGTTCAATGTAAGTATAATTAATATTCATGTACATGTTAGTAATGAAATCCATAAAAAGTAGTATAGATTAGTATTTAAGTAATGTAGCTTCTATAGCTTTACATTGTGATGTTTGTGGTCATGGTGCTGTTTCCCTCATGATTAAGAAACTGTGGTTGGTGGCTTTTCTCTCCCATCATGTTTTGCTGAATTTGATGTGAAAAAAATAGCATTAGTGCTCTCTGCTTTCCTTATCTAAAACTTTGCAGTTAAATCCCCCCCAAACAACCCTCTTGGATTGCTGTGTGTTCTGAAGCATGGTGTTGGGTTTTTCTGGAGAACAATACTAAAGCATCTTGTAGGCACCTAAACATTTTTAGCGTAATATACGCTGAATTTCCAAATAGATGTAGAAAAGGGAATTCTGTTCTTGTCAGGCCCAAGAGTCCAGTACCAGTACTGTAAATTTTAAGCCATGCAGTGGGTAAATGTCTTGAAGACTGCCATTTACTCCTCTTCCTCTCTCCTCATTTTGTTTCATAAACTTAAATTGTGGGGAAAAAATACAAACAAACACAAGAACCACCCAAGTAAGACACTGTTCAGCACTTAGTTCGTCAAATGTGTGATTTACAGAAATTCAGTTTCATAAACAATCCCCATATATCCATCTGTATTCGTGTTTTTCTGCTGCTAAAGATACCTAAATCTGCATTTAGTACTATGAATACTTTGTATGTGTCAGAGAAATAGTGTCCATGTTAATGTTTTCAGGGAAAAACTATGCAGTAGTGGTAAAGTTCTGTGCATAGTTTAAGTGGTCATCTTTTTCTAGATCAATCAGTGGAGCAGTTGCTCTTAAAGAAAACTCCCAAACTCCAGCTACTTGGAAATAGATATGAACTGCAAGTGAACTCCATGCCTTAGGGGTTTGCCTTAGAAGAGATTAAGTATTTGATGGTGAAGCAGGCACTGTGAAAAGTTAGTAAGGTTTTAATCATTTGATAATATTTGTCAAATACTGTAGAAGTGGTGGGTGTGCACAGTGCATCGTTACATTTCTGTGAGATCACCCTGCCCTCAAGTTCTTCAGTGTGCAGACCTCTTCCTGATGATTTTCTGTTCATGTCTGTACTGAACCCTCTCTGGGTTTTGCTCATGGGATTGTTTATAAAATACAGGTACATAGCAGACGTAGATCTCTCACTCCTGTGTTCCCTACAGTGGGTTTTAGCAAGGCATGCACTCTGTTACGAAACCTGGTCCATTTCCCAATTTTTAAATTATATAAACCAGGATCTGTTTCTGGTGATTTAAGTGCCACAAACTTCTGTCCTACCTTTCCTTTCCTTGCTTACCCTCCTGCTCCATGGTTGCCTTCATCCCTGCTGTCAGTTCTGATGTGCCCCATAAAAGTATCAGTAACCATGCAGTGTTTCTGGGAACTTCCCAGTTTTCAGAGGTTCTCTTACTTTCTATCATTTTAAATTGCTGATATTTAAAGCAGAATTTTTAAAAATTATAGTTAGCCTCAAATTCTGTATTTTTATCAGATGTTGGTTTTGTATGTTTTTTATTCTGACAAGAGTTGTGGTTTTACTTTATTTTTTAAGAAAGTGTTAGGAATTACGTAGATGCACTCTTTTCAGTAGTTTCAAGTAAACTAGTTTCAATGTAGGTATATATATGTCTAATTTTTCCATACATACAATTGAATGTACAAAAAAATATTTTTCTAATGCTTCTAAATGTGTCTTGGTGCAGAATGAGTTAGTGGGTTTTGCAGATCTTAATGAAGAAATAGCAGTTGTACTGTTAAGCATATGTATATTGTGTGATCACATGAAAGCAAGCAAAGGTAAAATAAAATATGAAATACCTTGAAATAAATTTATTAGTTAGACATTATGACAATGTTTATGAATTGAGTATTAAAAATTAAGCATTTTATAAACTTCCTTTATAAATACCTACTCAAGCCTCTTTTTAAATGATCTCCATGTTATTAATTGAAAATCTCACTGTTTATTCAGAAATTTCTCTTTTTTTGTTGTAGATCATAAAGCATGTGGGATCAGACTCTTGTGAATCTGGGGGCATTGCACAATGCCAAGTACATCAGTGATAAACAATAACTTCTCTTTTTAATATTTTAGCCGAGCTGGGAGACTACAACCATTCAGAAAACTTGCCAGGCTACCTCTCAGACTATTCTTTCATCCCTAGCCAGCCTCAAGACTTTGAAAAAGAAATAGCAAAATTACATCAGCAGCACATGTAAGGATTTATGGTAGAAGATATTGTCTGGCTTTGTCAAATCCTGACTGTTGGTGCTGTGCTATTACATTAAAAAATGAGTATTTTTGTCATGTAAAGTTTCTGAGTTTGATTTTGTTTTGTTTTTTAAGAGTACGTTTAATGTGGTTTTTGTAGATTGTCTGTATAACAAGCACCATTGATACTTGCACAGATAAAATATCTATGGCAGAATGAAAATGAAAATAAGTGCAAAAAAACCCATGTTAATAGTACAGTGAAAACAGTATTTGGGTGTATTGCATAGGATATTAAGTGAAGCAGAGTAGAATTTCCAAGTTTTTTTGTTCTCTTTGAGAATGCTCTGTGCATAAAACCTTTGTTTTCATGGTGCTCTCACCTGTAACCAAGTTACTTTAGAAGTAACAAAATCCTTTTCTTCAGTATCTGCTCTTGGCCCGTCTGTGACCTTTTACTACTGAGAAAAAGGTGATGAAGCAATGGAAAATATTTTTTTTCAGTGTATAACATTGTGGTACTTTTTTCACTGAATGGTTCCTTTTAGCACTTAAGTGCTTTTTGTTAATTTTAACATTTAACAAAATTAGCATTAAACTAAAACATTTGCTTAATTGGGGCACGTTGTTGGCTTTAGAATCTACTGAATCTTGTGTTACGTTTCAGCCAGAGGTTTAGCAAATTTTGCTTGGCAGGGTAAAGAAATGAAAGGGAGCTGATGGTAATTTATGAATGACCCCTGGAGAGATATTGCTGCTATCAATAGAAAAGAAGGGACTGCAAAAGTGATTTCCATATTACAGAGCTCCACAGATATTTAAGTGATACAGTGCATTAGAAATAAAATGTTTGCATTTACAAGATGTATTGCAGACTCTTGTCACGACTTTGTCTATGTGGAAGCATAAGCTGTTTTCTGTTAAGATTTTTGGGTTCGTCTCTTTATGGCGAGAAAGGAAAGTCAGATTTCAGAGTGGACTTAGAAGCAGTAAAAAGAATGCAAATTTTCTGTTTGAGCTCTGTAGGGACTTCTGTAGGGAGTCAGATGAGGGAGTTTAAGTTAGGATGTTGCTAATTTAACTTCTTTCTTTCAGAGGGTTGTCTCCTGCAGAAGCAGAGTTCAGTTATCTCAATACAGCACGTACCTTAGACCTTTATGGAGTTGAATTGCACTATGCAAGGGTAAGTTTGGATGAACTGGTATTGCAATGTGAAAGTGGATTCCTCTGAAATATATGGAGAAATAAATTTTTATTTTTAGTGAGCATTCTTGGCCTCTGCTTAGAAGAGAAAAAAATTAAATATTAGGTTTTGACTGTGATTTACCAATTTCAGTAACCACTACTTTGGTCTGGTGAAGGTATTTCTTTGCTTAAATTTGGGCTTAATTATATGTGTGTTGTTTGGGTTGTGCCCTGTTGGCCTTAATGCCAGTTGTCTTGACTACTGGTGCATAAATAAAATGTTCTTATTGAATGTGCTTTTGATATTTAAGGATCTGTCAACCTTGAAAAATACTGAATTTGGTTTCTATTAGAACCAAATGATAAATCATCATTATATAATATCAATGTTAATGTAAGATGAGCATTCTATAATTTGAGAAGTGTCAGTTTTATCTGGTTAAAGCAAGCAGCTCGAGCTTAAAGAAACTTAACCTGTTAGTATAGTGATACCATTTCTGCACTGCCTCTGAATATAATAATTTTTAGTAACCAAGACATCTCTGTTTTTCAAATATTCTTGTCCTGCTCCATAAGGTTAGAGAAACTAGAATTTGAAATATCCTGCTTCACTGCTCTTTGTATCCCACTGTTGTTGCAGATATAATGAGAGATCCTATAGCAAACGTTTGATTAGAGTGCAAAAATTTATCAGGAAAAATTTGCTATTTAAATACACTTACAATATTGTTTGTCTTAGAATCTCTTGTTCTGAGATTGCAGTTTCTTTTCAGGTAGGAATTTAAGTTGCTGGTTGCTTTTAGTATAGCAAACATCAGGCCAGTCTATTAATGATGTTATTCATATATGATCCTAGAATATTCAATATCATGTATTTCTTCAAAGCTGGTGGAAGACAGAATGTAACATAAATTAAAATTCTGTGGTAGCTTACAAAGAACTCAGAGCAAACATTCAGGCTTGTCCCACATGAGAAGGGGTAATTTAATTCTTATTTGTCTTGCTAAAACACATTTTCTTCCATCGTAATTGAGATCTGTTTTACTGTGGTAATTGTGATTTAAAAGAACATGACAATGAATATGTATAAAGTTTCAAATATATTTATATTCTTCTTCAAGAAATTTTTTCTTTTCTTTTCAAGGATCAGAGTAACAATGAAATAATGATTGGCGTCATGTCAGGTGGAATACTAATTTTTAAGAACAGAGTACGAATTAACACTTTTCAGTGGTAAGGATGGCTGTTAATGTTTTTGTTTCATGTGTCAAAATATGTTTTTACCACTGTCAGTGTCATACATTTTAAAAAAAGAGAAACTTCTTTGTAACATTTGAATTTGGAATTATTTGTCTTACACTGTGGGTAATTTACAATGTGATTTTGTCCTTTTCTGCATGCTATGCTGTTTAATCATTTTAGTGTGCACTACAATGAATCTAAATATTTTCTTCAGGTATTTGTAAGCATGCTTTATATTTAATTAGCTGTGTAGCTGTCTTCTGTTTAAGAGCCAGTATTATGGTCTAGCTGACAGTCTGTTAAGAGTCATTTGAACTTCAGTCACTCTCCAGGTTAATATTTTTTTCTTATTTGTCTTTTTAAATGCACCTTAATTGCAGTGTTAAATTTAATATTAGTATGGCACTTGAGGTTAACTGAGGTGGAACATTCAGGATATTGCCATCTCTTCATCCATAGATAATAATTTTCACGATAAGGATTTAAAAGTGCATTTCTTGCAGGAAACTGTCATTTATTTCTCCTCTTAACTAAAATAGCTTTTAAAGCTGTTCTGTAAATACGGGGTTATCCTCATTAAGTCCATGCCTAAATCTTAAGTTGAGATCCCGGTCTTATTTCTTCATGTAAGAACGAGAGAGACCTAAGAGGAATTCTGTTCTGCTCTGTAACCTTCCCCAATGTCACCTTCCCCAGTGCTTTTTTTCAGTTCTTCCAGAAGTAATTTTCCTTTGGTTTCAATTACTGGCTTGGAATCCACTTTGACAGCTTTACTTACTACATACATTGTTGAGTATGCTGTAACAGTATTCTGAGTGGGTGAAGTCAGCCATATAAAATTATCATAATAGACATTAATTTACTAGGCACAAAAGCTGTTCTCTCTGGAAAACGATTAAAAGTTTTGCATTTTCCCTGGATACTGATTTTGCATTTTCACTAGCTGCTGATGTGATTGCTTGGGCAGTACAGCACTGGACTTCTCTAAAGTTCTAGTCTGGTGTGTTGTCTTCATATGGACATAGTAAATTGGTTACTGCAGTTGAAACTAGAAAAAACTTTTCAGTTCAGATGGATGCAGGCATTTGAAATACTTGGTTTTTAACACAAGGTAAGATCCATTACATATAATCAGTGACCTGTTTTCTCTTAGTAAGTTTTCTTGCAGTGATTCAAGTTGTTAATCAGAGTCTTGATTTTTCCTACAGCCCCAAGAATTTCAGGGACGCTCTGGTCTTCTGAGCTAAGCTTAGTCTCAAGCTTTCTTGTAGGATCTTGCATATTCTGTGGTATACCATATTGAAAGACAGTGTTAATGGTGAAGTTCTTGGTAGATTTTCACAGAGAGAGAAAAGACAAAGCTGTGACATAAGTGTTAATGCCATACTGATTGAAAATGGTAGACATTTTGCCTATAAGCATTCAAAGAAAAGTACACCTGAGGCAGCTGCATGTAAATTTTCAGTCTCCATGGTTAGCTGGGTAAATTAAAAGTGGATCTTGTAATGATAAGTCTGAAATTACCACACTTGTCAGGCTGATCTGCCTTTGTAATAGTGACACGTTCTAAGATAGATACTCTTCACCTGGTAAGAGTTTTGAACTGTTAGAGCCATTTCTGGGTTAAAGCTGCTTTATAAATGCAGTACTGTAGTAATCAGGAAGGTTTTAATTCAGACTACTGATGCTCTTTTAGGAAAAACACTAATAGTGGAAATAGGTTCTGTAAAACACACTGGTAAATTACTGAGTACATACCAAGTAAGTTATAATTAAGCTGTGTGTCCCCACTGGAAGCTAGAGGTTTCTGTGAGCCCCACTTCATCATGCCAGGGATGCTGATCTAAATTCTTAGTGTGGTTATTGTGTGTGTGTAATTACCTAAACAGCTCTTCTTTGTATTCAGCTGCATCAGCTGACATCAGAGATATTGATTTCTTCCTGTGAAGACTTGAGTACTGACATAATTCATGTTCACAAAAACACCCCTCCAGGACACCCTTTCTCCTTCTTTGTTCTGTTATAGACTTTCTTTTGCTGTGAGGCTCTGAAAATTCTCACAATATAGCTCAAAGCCAGACCTCTTACCTTTCCTTTTTATCTGTAGTCATGCAGCTCTTTAGTGACACTCATACTTTCCTTGCTTCCACTTTTTCTTGACCATGTGCAACTGGAGCTGTGTAATGTCTTCCCAATGCTTTATAAGTCCAGTGAATGTTTAGATATCCCTTTTCCAATACTCCTGAGCTGAGCTTTGAGACAGCTGGGAGGAACAGACATGCATGCTTACAGGAAGAAATAAAGGTTTATCTGTATTGCTCCCTTTTATTTTGATAGTATATCTAAAATGCATACTGTGAACTTTATGATCACATCAGGAAATGAAGCAGGAGGGAGACAAGGTAGGAATAAGGCAAAACAAAATAGCCTTTTATCCAGTGTGTCCTGACTTGATCTTCCTGTATTATGGGTAATTCTTCTTTTCTCCAAACTGTGCTCCCAGGTATAGAGATCTGGGAATCCAGGGAGCAGCTCTTGCCCTTGAAGGCCAAAGGAGAAGCTTGAGAGGGTAGAGACACTTTCTTTTGCCTGTATTTTACAGTTGATGTATCCTTGGGAAGCTTTGTTGCCTTTTGCATCCATTGACAGGTGCTGTCAAATTCCTAGCTTTATCCCTGAATGCTTAGGTAGTTCCTCCTTGGTTTTTTGAGGCTACTTCCACATCCTGTACATCCTTTTGTGTTTGAGCTCAGTCAGCAGTTCTGATTTTGCCCAAACTGGCCTTCTCTCATGCTTGTATGTTTCCTAGCAGATTGGGATTCTTGTGGATTGAGAAGATTGTCCTTTTCATATTGACCACCTCTATTCAGTTCCTGTGACCCAAAAGGGAGCTTCCAACAGATTTTGCCCACCACAGCTCTGAGCAAGCTGGAGTTTCTTCTCTTGAACTCCAGGGATGTTAGTCTTGCTGCATCCCTCCTTACTTCCCTCATAATCTTTAGCATCACCATCTCACAGCTGCAGGACTCACATTTGTCCTGACCTTACTAAATCAGGACAATCCTTCCTTCTTTGTGAGTTGTGCTACCAAAAGCATCTTCCCTAGGCTGAACCTGTATCAAAGTCTTGGTCAATAAATTTGCTGAATTGCTTGTGTCCTTCCTGGCAAGGCCTGGAGTAGTAAAGTCCTTTGAACTAGGGCTTAATATCATGAGACTTCTTCCACACACATTTGAGTACAGACCTCATTTTAGGCTAAGACTTTTAAATATCTCTGGATATTTAGGATATTTTAGATTTAGGATATTGTAGATGACTGGAGATTGGATGGGTTGCACCAGGAAATTAATATCAATGGTTGCCTGTTCTCTACCATTACATTCATATGGACTCTTGTGGATAGTCAGAGAAAGGAAATGGAAACAGACCTGTGTTTTCCTTTGGCTGAGTATGGATCTGCGTATTTAATGACTAGCAGGGTATTAACAGTGCATATGAATTCTTTGCTTTTTTTTTAAAAAAAATAGCTGAGATTCAGCTTTGCTGAGTCATTTCTTTGTACTTGAATGGTGACTTGTAGGGGTTGAGTTGGACCTTATTGGCTAATGTTACAGTTTTGAGTCTGTTCCAAATGGTTTCAAGCATAAAAGGCAGCTGACTTTGCCTGAATTACTGGATGAGATGAAAAAACTGTTCATAGTTTTATAATCCTCCTTTGTCTTTAAATCACCAAAGGCAGTAATTTCCTTAGCAGAACAGGGAAGAAAATGAGTAAAAAGTAGTATTTTTATAAATTGAATAATTTCGATTTATTTTCAGATTATCTGCTGGCATGCTAAACAAATCTGATATGTTAGAGAGCGTGTGCCCTTCAGTTTTTTGAAAAGGTGTATACTAAAGTGTTCTTTTAACTGCTCTATCTATGCCCCAGAATTTCAGAAAGTCACAATAAACTCATTGTTAACTGTAGCCTAAACAGCATTATACAACTTTTTTGTTTTTTTTCACAGGCTGCTATAATCACGAATGTCTTTCCTATCCAGTAAATTTACTACCCATCCCTGATTATTCCTAAGCAACTGTTTGTCACAGGAAGTGCTAGGATAATTGCTGCATTGCCAATGGAATAATTTGATTTCAGTTTCTAATGTAGTTTCTAAGACTTGAGAAGCTAACTTCAGTACCAACAATTTGTTAAGGACTGGGAGAGAGGGGGACCAAGACAAAGTTACAGCTGCTGTGTTTTTATTTTATTTTCTTAACCAGTTGCAAAGCTAGGAAAGGAAAAAGAAATGGGAAGATTTAAATCTTCATAAGTTTAAGGCTAATAGTCACAGACTCCCTTTTTGTTACTGCAGGTAGAAACTCTGTCAACAAATTAAAATATCCAAGTTAGGTTGCTGTTTTGAATAATCCCCCGGAGAAAAAATTTCCCAGTTGGACTTAGTTAAGAAAATAATTTCTATATATAGGTATGCAAGTTAGGTGTCTGTTAATGTTTTGCTTCTCATTCCTCCTTGTCTAGAGGTGTTTTTATTCAGCTGGGTGATTAATGTGCAAGTAGTAATTCCAGTCACTGCTGAAGTCCCTGTATATTTTTCACGAGTGTGTTTATCTCAAAAGTTGTATCACTGTCTTCAGTGACAGGTTTGTTGTGGTTTGGGATGCTTTTTTCTTGCCCATATAATAACTTGAAGTACAGAGACCACATTAGTAAGGGTGCTTTGTATGAGCATGCTGTGTAAAATGTTGATTTGTAACCCCCGAGGAGTTTGCTGTGTAGTTTTCTGTGAGTTAACTCACAGGTCTCCTTTCAGTGAGATAGCATTTGGATTTAGTGCTCTAGTTTTGAAGTATCAGTTGTTTGTTTTCAAAATCACAGAAGTTACTTAATTTTTTTCTTGTTACAACTGTAAACTTGCTTATATTCTTGACAAAAATAGTACTCCTGTGTGTTTAATAGAATATATACAATATTCTAATATTGAAGGTCTTTGAAAAAGTATGTAATTTGATCATGCCTTTTTCCACTTAGCGTTGTAGCAACCATCCAAAATTGTCTGAAATTACTGTCAGCATCTCATGTTTGTAGAAAACCTGCAAAACAAAAAAGTTTTTTCCCCTGTCATGTGGTATTTTAGATTTCTTTTCCTCCTCCTTTTGTTTTGTTTTTGTTTTTTAACTTTATAAATAACAAGATCACAAGTCCTTATCTGTGCTTATATCTTCTCGTAGCTATTTTACTAAAAAAAGTTCTGGTTATATTATAAGACATCAGAAGACCACAGGGAATGTCTGAGGAATCAGGTGGACTTCAAAGTATTTTCTTATTCTAAAGGATAATGAAAGTGATCTCAGAAAAGTGAGCATCTGGTTGGAATGACTTGGGGATAGAATAGCTCTTTGGAACTGGGAAAAGATACTTAAATTAGCAACTGCCTTTGGTTTAGGATGAAAACAAGTGAATTTGATAGATAATATAAATATATGGGTCAAAAATTTCAAATTATGCAAGCTATTTTATATAATCTCTGATACCATTTTTGTCTATGAAAATGTCATGGAAGTGAAATCTGTTCTCTCTAGGAAGTATATTTTCAGTAGGTTTATTTAAGCCTCTAACAATATTTCTGTGTGCTGTGTTTAAATTCTGTGATTTTATTTTTTGTTTAGGTTGAAGATTGTAAAAATTTCTTTTAAGTGCAAACAATTTTTTATTCAACTTAGGAAAGAATTGGTGAGTACTGTCTTAAATTTCATGTAAAAAAATGAGAGCAATGGAGTTTCTCCATACTGCATGTCTGCATTATATTGACTGGTATTATATTGACTCTGGCCTTTATTTGCAACTAAAAGTCCAGTTCATCAACATTCTGGCTCTCTCAGCTCTCGAGCACTATAATGCTTTATAAGACTATTAAAGTTTTGTTTACTGTATATTTTAGATACATTTAGTTTATCATTTTTATTCAGGATATGCAAGTTGCTTGTGTAAGACAAATGTTGAAAAGTTTGAAAGTAAATACTACATTTAAATTTCAGAAAAAAAAATTAAAGGTAACGTGTAATGCTGCCTCAGTTATGTATGTGTTTATAAGTAAATGTTTTATTAAAACATGCTGATTTTAATTATTGAGATTTAGTAATACAAGTCAGATTTATTACGTTCAAACAGAAGAGATAAGAATATCTTTGCAGTTTTAAATTACATATGGTAATTTCTTACGCCTACTTCTAAATGTGTTGAGGAAAGACTTGAAGTTCTCTGTGAAGAATGTGTGTTTCACTGCTTGTGGTGTGTATTTGCTACCCTATGAAGCACCACAGCACGCGTGCATGTTTAGTTCAGTGAGAAATTAATTGTTCCACACCTCAAACACGTTAGTCTAAACCCATCACAGAAATGTCACTGGGGAAGGATGGAGGAATTAATTAAAAATATGAGTATGTGATTAATTAATCAGATTAGTTAAAAGGTTTTGTACCATTCATAAAGCTGAAAGGATTGAAAGCCCTGAAATGCAGTTACTGACTAGATTAAAAAAAAAAAAAAAGAATTTAGGCAGAAATGCATCCCGAGTACTACAGGACTATTCTGGATTGATAGACAATATGGTAAAACAAGAAAAATATTGCGAAGGTACACCTGTTACATTGGGCCAATAGCTGGTGACTGGTATTGGTGCTGAAACTAGGAGTCAAACTGGGTGTCTTGAAACCATTTCCTTTAAAATGAGGCCCAGGAGTTTGCAGTTTCCACAGGCTGCAGTTTCCTGACCACGTGCAGCCCCTTTGCTCAGTGTTAGCTGAGAGGAGAAGTTGAAGCCATGTGCTTGGAGCAACTGTGCACAGATACTTGTTCAGAAGTATGGTGACAGGAGTTTGGAGTAATTATGTGTAGAAATGATGAACTTTGGCTATTGCATGGAGTAACTGGGAGTATCTGTCAATGCAAGCAGATATCATGCAATGTGACCAGAAGAGTGCTGATGATACAAAAAAAGAGGTGGGAATATTTCATAATTTCAGGACAACAACAACAAAGATATTTTCGAACACCTTGTAGGAGCTATAGGGTAGTTCTCAAAGGCAAACTGCTCTTGATGCCTGTGAGTGTAATTTCCACTACAGTTGCAGGAATGTTCTGTTTAGATCTGAGATGAGAATTTGGGGTTTCCTTTGGAATTTGGATATTATGAACTGCAATTGTTTTGTAAGATAAGAACTTGAGGAAAAAAGCTTGTAGTAGCAGAGTTCAGGACCTTGAAGACTGAGATACCCAGATATAGAATTGGATTAGGTACTTGAGTATTTCCTCTTCTATAAAGAAAAGAATTTTATGTATAATTGAAGATAGCATAAAGATAGCTTTTTCATCTTGTTTTTTTCTACTGCTTTTTAATACTCTGCATGTTCTTACTTGCACCAGAATGTAGTCAATGTAACTAATGTAATTTCTCTTTAGAAATATTTTATTGAAGCCAACCAATTAAAAAGCTCCATACTGTTTGTCTTTAAGCTCTATGTATCAGATGAAAACCAATGGCAAGAACTTGGTTTTCATTCATTCCAAGTCATGAATATCTTAAGATCAAAGCTCATATTTGGCTTCCAAAGAAGGTGTACTTTAATTTTTAAATCAATCCTAATTTTAAAACTGTCATTTCCAGAACTGCTTTTCCTAAGTACTCTTGCAGTGTAAAATTTGTCTCACCTATATTTAGCTTCAGTTAGGTTAAAAGTATGTATTTTTCTTTCATGACAAGAGGCTACCCAAAGCTAATCGTTACACTTCCTCTATGCAAAATGTGAAACATTTTAGAATGGATGAAGTTGCTCTTTACCTTCTTTTGCTTTCATTACCTTCTTTTGCTTTCACTCCCATTAACAGTTGAAGAAAATCTAAGTCTCTTTTTAGGCAGCAGAGGCTAAGTGAAGTGACTTGTTGATTTCACATTTAGTATGTAAAATACCTCTGGTCTCATGCTTTGAGAGTACATTTGAAAGCACTGTATTACAAAATGGGAGTGGAAGCACATTAATAGTATGCTGATGATGTGTTTCAAAGTTTTGTGTAAATATAAAACTAATTGTATAGCTGAATACCCATATTTGTCCTTATGCAAAGCTGAGATGCTATAGAATATTGAATTAGTGCATTTAGGAGATAAATTTTCCAGTATTGTCTTTTTCCCAAACTGGCCTACATTTTAACTAGTCCTAAGCAAGTATTTTTAAAATACTACTAGTGAGTGTTGAGAGCTTTTAATTGCAACTGTCCTCAAAAGTGCAAGTGCTTTATCTTTTAATCACATACTGAACTTATTCCCTGACTTGGCTCTGCTTGGAGGCATCAACATAAGTAAAGAATTATTTGCCTACTTTTAATAGATTATGTCTGAGTTTAAATCTCTTAAAGGAAGTCAGATGAAGCAGTTTAATGTCAAAGTAATTTTCCACTGGTAGCGTACTTAAATACTGAATTGAAACTGGATGTGTATTCTGACAGTTAAATAGCTGCAACATGCATCTGCTGGAGTAGATTTTCTGTCCATTGCTTCTTTATGATTTTTTGGGGGGAAAACAATTTTTATTTCTTCATTGGACATTGGAATCCCCTTGAGCCATAATTTCAGTGGCAGTTTTTTCACCATATTTTTGTTTATTTTGGCTGTTCCATATGCTGTTGTCTTTACGTGCTTTGAATCTGTTTGATAATAAATCAGTAGTTTCATTTTTCCAGATGTTTTTAGTGTCACCTTTGGCTGTTGTAACATCCATCAGTAATGTCAGCATCAAACTCTTAAAGCTGTCCAGCATATTTCCATTGTCTTGATTCTTTCACAGTCAAGCTGTTCAGTGTGCTCTTTTTAGAGCCCAGAGTTCCACTCAAAAATTATTTGTAACAAAACAGTACCAGAGGCTTTGTCCATGACCAAGATCTGGTTTTGGGTTGCAGCTAGATTATTTTTTATGACTTTTTAAAAAATTATGTATATATATATAATACATTATATATTTGGAGTTTGCGCTTTGAAATTTTCTTCTTACTGACCTTTAGAAGTAATTTGGTCTAGAATCACAAGGTGATCCATGGGCTTTTCTGCCCAAGTACATACTTGATCTTAACGCTGTCATTTGTTAGATGTGTAATTGATTGTCCTATCAAACTCTCTGCCATTAGGCTTTTATTTGAAAAGTAGATACTGTTGGCACAATCTATGTTGCACTTAAGCTTCCACAGGATATTTTTGTCTACTCTTTGAGAAATATCTTGAATCTGTGGAGCGTCTACTTGCTAGCATGCCTTTTTTTCTCTCTTTTTCTTCTCATAGGCTGCAGTATAACCTTCCTGTTACTCTGTGTGGCCAAAGTTCCATGGACATTAACTTGCTTGTGGTCTTATGCTGAGCCCACATTTTCATGCCTATGATTTTAAGGGAAAACAGGGGTGTTCTTCTTTTCAATCCAGTTAACAGCAATAGAACCAGGGCTTGCACCTCAGAATCATCAGCAAAAATGAATTTCAAGTGCCCCTCTTAAGTTTGGATTTTACAGAACCTGCAAGGGTGGATGGGAGGATGGGTGCACAAAATGTTACTTGTCTTTAAGACTGATTCCTAGCTGTAATCGAGATGAAGGGTAGGGTTTGAGGGTTTTGCTCTCTCTGCACTGCAATGAAAGCTTTAAAAGCTATGAATAGAACTATTGTTAAGGTACCTTTAAATCTCTTAACAGGCCAAGTTCCTGTGACAGTGCTGTTTCGCATTACAATTAAGCTGATCTAGCTGCAGCTCCTTCTCATCCTTAAACCAGCTCCTCCTTGAGGCTTCATATGGCTGATCTAGTGTTCAGATGGTGTCATGAGAAACAGTTCAGCCCCTTTTCTGAAATGCAAACTAGGGGAAACAGCAGGATTATGTCTTCCCCCCCCCAGTGACATGAAAATGCATGATCATGGATGCAGATAATGCACTTAATTTCTGCTGCCTGGTTTGTGACTTAATTTGAAGTACTTCTTTTAACATGTCTAGAAAATACAGGAAACAGTTGTCAGTACTTGGAAATTGGGAAAAGTCAAAGTAATTTTTGTGAATTGATGTAAAACATCAAGTTTTAATTTCTTATGTATAATTTATTGAAATTGAATGCTGACAATTTGCTGTTTACTTTAAGTCCATTATTTACCCCAAATTCATTGTGTAACTGAAAATAAAGTGTTATTCTTAGGCACTAGTCACAACTTCCCCCATACAATACTGGGGGAAGAGCTGGAGGTCTATTCCCTGGTATCTCAGTAGAGCTAAAGATGAGCAGGCCACTGAAAGCTTAGTTTGGAAAAGGAGTTTACTGCCAAGAGGTATCAGTTGAGGTGCTCTAAATGTTGTGGAGGATTTAGTACTGTGAAGAGAAAGCAGAGTGCTGATGATGTTTTTTGGCTTACAAAGGTTATAAATGAGTTCCCTCAACAGGCAGAGCAGCTTTGCTTTGCAGTTAAGCTCTTTCCTTTACTACTAACCTAATTAAGCATCTAGAAGTAGGCATATCAGTCAATAACTGTTCTAAATCTCTAACTGGCATGTGTGCATGGCAATTCCTTGTTTTAACTGTAATAATCTAAACCCAGCATGCAATCTGAAACTTGTTGCATTTGAGTTCTTGAATAACAGGAATTTTTTAATGTACTGTGGGTCCTACTTGTGGGGACCATTTCTGTGCATCTAGACTTACTCCAGTATCACTAAACGGACTGCTAACCTGTAACCAGGCTCTTTTTAAAAAAAAAACAACAAAAAATAACCCTATAAATTTAAAATTCCTTTAAATAAAACTTACAGGTATTTTCCAAAGAGTTTATGTAAAGCTTATGTAAAATTCATAAAGTATATTAAAAAACCCCCCAACAAACAGCTAACAGTACATATATTAATTTTTAAAGTAACAGGGTATCATTTTTTTCTTCTTTTTAGCATGAATCTAGAGAAACATTACTGGGGTTCAATATGGTGAATTACCGAGCATGTAAGAATTTGTGGAAAGCTTGTGTTGAGCATCACACATTCTTCCGTCTGGACAGACCACTTCCCCCTCAGAAGAACTTTTTTGCACATTATTTCACTTTGGGTTCCAAGTTCCGGTACTGGTAAGTGCTGATGTGAAATTTAGGGGAAAGAAAAGAGAACAGGCAACTCATCAATAACATAGGGAAATATCTAGAGTCTATATTAGGTGGTCTAGGTGCCATAGGTGCCATAATTCAAGTAGCTTTTGAATTCTGCAACTGTTCCCATCCTCTGTTGGTTTAAGTTGCAAATGTCATCAGTAATTTTCTGGGATAGCTTGAAAATATAATTATCATATTATTAGTGGTTGTTAGCGAGGACACTGACATAGTCTCACAGGCTGCTTTTCTTCACCTGCTTGCCTGCTGGGTTATGGTTAGAGAAAAAATGTCTCCAAGACTCAAAGACTTTGACCTGGTGTTTCTGAATAGTGATGGATCTCAGGTCTTGTGTGTAGCATCACCAGCAAAATAGATTTAAATAAAGATCAAATAGAAATTGATGAAAAGTAGCCTTTGCAAGTCAAGCTCACTTCAGCTAAATGCATACAAATAGGAGTTAGGTGAAGACAAAAGACATGCTCTGCACCAAACTCAGAAGTTTAGAAAATAAGGATGTAGTTAAATCAGTAACTGTTAAGGATGAATGTAAATAGGCAAAAAGCTTGGAAGTGCAAAGAATGACTGGAATAACTGCAATTGCCAATTAAAATTTCTGTTATAACCTTGGAGTGGGTGGTATCAATTTTTAGTGAAAAAAATATCTCAGTTAAGTAACTGAGTTGTCTCTGCAAGTGATGCAGAATGCTGATGGTTTAAATTTTGCCTGAAGTAGAGAATAATGGAGCTTCCACTAATCATCTGTCTAGAATAGCAACAGTGTCTGTGGTGTACAAAGGGAGATGATGAAAAACTGGAAAACACAATGACAGACTATTTCTGTTACACTTGTGAATTGCATCAATGTGTAAAAAAAAGAGTAATTTGGCGGTTAAATTTTAATACCAGCTGTTCTTTCTACCAGCATTCACAGCACCCATTTGAGAAACAGAATTCTGTGACCCTGAACAGCATTTGTAACTTGGTTCTAATGCTGCTGTAGTGAATTTGGGGGAGTTTTTTCATTTCTGTAAAGGTTTTGAATTTGAATCATTGTGGTTACCATTACAGAATAGCTCTCTGATGATGACATTCAACTTATGTTAATGTAAAATGAAAAGGGAAATGGTATAAAAATGAAGAAGGTCATTAAAGTTAATGAAGCAGCCAAAAGGCTAGAATTTCTTCAAGTAGTTAGAGAGATTGTCTAGAGACAGCATAATAGTAGTAACTTCAAACACAAGAAGAGGTTAAAGGCACTGGGCTTGTTTAATCTGGTAAAGAGGAAGCTAAGGGAGGGTTGTTTAGTGCCTAAAGCTACTTCAAAGGCAATGTCAGAAATGATGGAGCCAAACTTATGCTGATAATGGCAGGTGATAGAACAAGGGCAACAACCATGAATTTCACTTTGAAGATTCAAGCTGGACATCAGGAAAATATTTTGGGTTTTTGTTTTTCTAGGAGGATAGTGCATGACTGGAAGAAGTTACCCAGAGAAGTTGTAGGATCTGTTTTGGAGGCTTTCAGAACTTGGGTAGACAAAGCCACTGTCAGACATGAGTTAATGTTAGAATGAGATTGGACTAGACTTTGTTCCCTTCTGCTTCTGTTTAAGTAAGAAATCTCCTACTTTGTTTTGTGCCCTTTGCCTGTTGTGCTGTCTCTGGCCTCCCTTGAGAAGGGTCTGGTTGTATTTTTCACTTCTCTTCATTTGTCCTTTAGGAATTTATATGCACTGATTTGATCCCTTTCAGCCTTCTCTTCCTGAGGCTGAACAGTCCCAGCTTTCTGTCTCTCCTCATAAATCAGATGGTCTAGACCTTTGGCTTTGTGGCCCTTTGCTTAACTTGGGGGACAGCAACTTGGGCTTCTGGAACGCAACATAGCACTCCAGATGTGCTCTTAACTAGCATTGGTAAACTCAGCTTGCATATGTGATAATTCCTCCCCAAGTGCAGGTCTTAGCATTTTCCTTCACTGAATTTTATGAGTCTCCAGTTGCTTCCCTTCTCCAGTAGTTCTGTAATATGAATATAAAAATTGCTAATGATCCTGTAACTTCATTTTCCCTGTGAGGGACAGCAAAGAGCAGTTTTAATTATCACTTAGGACATGGATCCTCTGACTCAGTGCCTTGCTATAAATGAGAAAGTGGCTGCAAGAGGGAGTTTTGCTGGTGTCTTACCACTAGTTCTTAAAATTAGTGTTGGTTGGTTTTTGGTCTTTTTTTTTTTCAAAAAGCAGAAGTCAGGAGATACTATGAAGGGTCTATGAAGGTTGACACAAAACATCTGATTTTATATGAGAAGTCATCATGTTCCAAGATCTAATCTTGGTTTTGACAAATTTACATGGAAGAATACAATCCTGATGAGCAAATGATCTAATTTCTTCATGATATTTTGCTGAACTAAGTAGCAACTAAATTATTAGCAATTCAGGGAATAGATTAGGAGAAATAGGGAGGACATGCTGTAATTTTTGGCTGTGACTACATAACAGGTAAGATTATAGTGTTGTATTGTCCAGAGATCCAAGCAGAACTTTCTTACTGCTTTGAATAAAATAAAAAGGGAGAGAGAGCTTTATATGAGACTTAAATTTAATTGTTCTTTGTCACAGGGAGACTATAATGGGAGAGAAGACCTATACTTCTAACAAATGCTTTCTAAAGTTACACTGTACTGAAGCTAGCACAATTGCTTGAGCATGACTGAAAATGGAATTCATGGGTTCTTTGTTTTTTTGTTGAGATGGGTCAATTCTAAGGGAAAAAAATTTTATTTTAAGTTTGTTGCATTTAGTGGTTTGGTTTTGTTTTCCAGTGGGAGAACAGAGGTCCAGTCTGTGCAGTATGGTAAAGAAAGAGCAAACAAAGACAGGATATTTGCAAGGTAAGCAACTTACATTTGTACAAGATAAGTTTTCTGTTTGTATCTTTTTAAATGTTCTGGGTTCACTGTTTTCTGTTTGCAGTAATCTAAAATAAAGAGCAGCTCTTGTCGGCTGTTGCTGGTGGCTTGACTAAACCATATTAAGCAGTTTTATTTTTTTGGGAAGCCAGAAATGTTGGGGGAATCCTGTGACATAAAAGTGAATATAAGGGTATTCTTTAATATTTTCAAAAATTTAGAATAGCCTTTAGCCTGTGTAGCTTGCTGTTACATGTACTAGCACTATTTGTACTGTATTTATTGCCAAAATTGGTCTAACTGTTCTTATGAAATGCTGAGTTAATGGGTATATCTTATTCCTGGTAACAACCTAAAACTGTACACACATTTCCTGTAGACTACAGTGCTGTGAGTGTCTTTGTTGGTAAGAAAAGCTGTATCACTGTAGTCCTGATGAAGTGTTTTAACATGAAAAATTTGACTTGGAGCAAGCTGCTTCTGAAGGTACTCAGTTCCATGGTAGTTGGCTAATCATAGTCTACTATTTAATTGTGTTTCAGACTCCTTGGGGGGTCATGGGGTGTTTATTAATTATAAGAAAACAGTCAAGACATAAATTTAGTTCTTCATTCAGAAATGATGATACTGTATTCAAAAGCAAAACTGCTCGTGCATCCGTCAGTCTGCTCTGATATTTGTTAGAAAGAATCTTTATGAAGCAGGAGCATGTTCTGTGACTTTTTAATTCTTATCCTTTTAGTCAGATGAAGAAAGTGTTTTAGCATAGTTACCCTTTGAAGAACTCAGGATTTATGTTCTCAGACTTCTAGTAACAAGCCCAGCAACCTTTCTCAAGTACTGCAAACACTTTTTCAGAGCATTGGTGAATTCTGACTTGATTTCCTGCCTGTCCTCCCCACTTCTTTCCCCCTGTGCAACACAATATAAGTTTTTTGTCAGACACACTAGCTACCCAACTCCACATCAGAAGGATTAGAGGTCGGAAGTGCTGTGCCATGTTAATTAAATAGGTAGATATTTATAATACCAATTGGTTCTGTGAGCTGTGGAGTATTTTCTTTTCACTCTATTTAGTTTCCTTGGGGATTCTGGTTATGATTTTCCTTTGGGCACCCTTGTTATTACTCAGAAAAATCATCAGTGTCACAATTGAGTTTTATTTAAATGACAGTTACAGATCAGTTAGAAGCTATTTTTATTGTTGCACTCTGAACTTGGCAATTCCCCACATGGAAGTTGAGAAGTTGAGTGGAGGAGAGACAGTGGTTGGTTTTGAGGAGTGTATTTATTGTTTTAGAAACTTATTCAGTAGGTGGCACTCTTCCCTTTGCATCAAAAGTGAACAAGTGAGGGTGGGATTACTTGTATTTTGTACTATATACACTAGATAAAATAGAAAGCTATGGCTAGATCTTCTTTAGTGTTTTTTTCAAATATTTTTGGCCTTTTTTAGTTAGTAAAATAGTAACCAGCTGATTAATACTTTTTTGTCCTCAAATTTTATTTTCCACTGTTGCTTTTAGATTAGGGAATACAGTGTCCTCACCTTTTGAGTTGTTTAGTAAAGTTGATAGCTGATAAATGTCTGAGGTATATATGTATATATCAGTGAACTGAAATTAACGGTGTATTATAACAGTTATACTCCTTCCAAGTGTGAAAAAATGAACTGTAAGACATTTCAAGAACACCCTGAGGTTCAAAAGCTCAATCCAAGAACCTAATTTTTAATTGTCTTCTAAATATTTTACATTAGTAGCTGTTAACCCTTTTATTTTCATATTCATACAACTTTTTATGCTGCTATGCATTGGGCTTGTTTTGGTTGCTTTTGAAAGTTACGCTGGGGATGGTTTCCTTTTGCTGTGAAGCCAATAGCATTACAGTCAGGTCTTGAAAATTAAGTGAACACATAAAAAATTTAAATAATTACTGTTGCTTTCATTATTGCCACATCAGAAGATTTATTTAAGATTAGATACTTTCAGGTTTTCCTACTGAGAGCTATCCAAATTTGCACTCTGTTTTCTCACCAGTATTTAACTAGAAACTGCCTTGTTTAAGCTATCTCAGAAAGCTTTGGAATAATTTTGTTTTGAGGAAGTAATACAAATAGTTACGTAGAGATACCATTTGAGTGATCTACTTGTTCTAAGTTGGGAAGTGATGATTGCCACAAGTAATGATCATCTAGCCTTTTCCTTGTGGAACACAGGTATTGAGCATAACACCTGGGAATAAAAATTCTTAATAGCCATTTGAATAAAACAAGCAGTGTAACCTACTATTAGCAGGCTTAACTGTGTGTCCTCAGGATTTTACCTCAAAATTAACTTAATTCGGGGATTATTTTTTCCAAATGAAAAATACTTAAAATTCCTGTTAAAAAGTGTAGTATTTTACTGAGGAGACACTCTGTAATGACTTTGATACATTTTGTAGATGCTGTTGGCTTAATCTTCATGCAGCACTAACTTCAGCATTTAGAAGATTCTTGCTGCAGTTGCTAAGATTTTTTTTTTTTTCGTGTTTTTACAGCTCTTCTCTTGGCCTTACTTGTTGCAGGGTATTCATAACCCAAAAAACCCTGTAAGAATTTCCAGGAGCATATTAAAAGTGAAAGTAGATACTAAAAGTGGAAAAAGTTTGATCAAGTCATGAACTGACTCTTTAAGGGCACTGTTCTCAGAGTCCTTGTAAAATACTAAATTCTGTTCTGATGGTGTGTACTGGGACTGAGAGAAAGTTGTTTATTGCACATTTTATGATGGTGAGTAGGTATCTCAGTCAGTCACTTGCATTTGCAAACTATCATTAAGTTAGTCTCTGTTTCCAAAAATCCAGTCTTGCTTCAACCATGCATTTATTCAGGTTAATTGAATAATTCCTCAGTTGCTTTTAATTGCATATGTAATTTGTGGTGTATCTGCAGATTTGTGTGTAGTTTCAGTTTCAGTATGAAGTGGGAGTTACCAATTTTCTTGAGAAACACATTCTGTGTATTCTTTGTCAAAATACAAAGCAAGGCTGTGGCTCCAGGTTGTAATTCTTTTGGAAACAGAAGTGATTTAAAAGATTCCTACCTGTATTCCCAAACAATACTTCCTTTCTTTCCCAGCTCCTGTGAGAATTTAGCACTTCAGCTATGAGATGCAAAACAAATTCTGTCTTCAAAAGCTTTTGTGCATTGCGGCTGAGCTGGTAAAATTTTTTTAGTTGCATTATGCAATTTCACCCCCACTACTCAAATGTTTGCTCTTTTTTTGTGTTTGATGTAGTAGTACTGCAGCTCATAAGATTGTGCCTGATCTTAGGGGCAGATCTCAGATCGGTCTCTACTCACACAGGAGTTCTTCCTCCTTTTTAAAGAAATGTCTCTGCAGATATAGCAAAAATTAAATCAAAAATTTAAATCAAAAAATAATTTACTGTTAAGTAAACTGTACAAATAACTATAAAGTTATTTGAATATTGTAAAGAATTAGTGGTACAGGAGGAACTTGAAGGAATATTTCACAACTCATCTTTAATATTACTTAAAAAATATTTTATTGTTAGATTTAGAGATGTTGGCAGGAGAACTAGTATCAAAAAGACTCAGCAGTGAGAAGTTTGATGCCACAGTGTGGTAATTTTTCTTCGAAATTTCTGCGAAGAGAGGAAGCAGAGGCAACAAACACAAGTGGGTGGGGCTCTGAGGTTGGAGCTGTTAAGAAAATAATAGAAACAAACCTTTGCTGATAAACACTGCAGGTGTTTATCAAGGTAGTAAGGTACTATTTCTGAAAGAACAGACCCTCTCCACAGTAAAAGGTGAGTTTTCTTTCACACAAGTTATTTGATGGGGAATAAAGTGCTACTTTTCTCATTTTAGAGTTATGTAAATTTGTTACATAGTTTGAGGAAGTTTTCAAAAAATGTAGTTACAAGCTATGTCTTGAGATACAATGCACTGGAATTTTTTTTCATAAGCAGCCAAAAATGTAATTTTTGAAAAAACCTTTTTCCCCTTTATATATGCTTTTTGTATATATAAATATAGTTTGTAATTTAATTTATTTTATTCAAGCAAAGATAATGCCCTTTCATTGTTGTTGCACATTTTAAAAACCCACCCAAGTCAGCAAACAAAACAAAGCTATACCAATTTCCATATATTCCACTTGTTGCTTTTTCACTAGAAGTAATTAAGGTTCAATATCTGTCTTTACATGTCTGTCAGAAAATACTGTAGCTGTAGTCCTATATATACCTAATTTATATTCTTTTGTTTTTTTCCCTCAGCTCATTCTTTGGTCAGTAGAATCCACCTCTGGACAGAGATGGCTTGTATTGCTAATCTGCTGGCTGTCAGCAAAGTCTAGCTAATGATAGCTTTGATTAATAAAAGAATAATGAGCAGATAATTTTAGACATGAATTTCAGTTCTGCTGGTTTCTTATTTTACCTGTTCAGAACTTCTAAGATTTGCTATGGTTGTAAAGAAAAATGTATTAAGTTACTGACATTTAAAGCAAATTACAGAAATTGAAATGTTGATTTAATTGACTTGGTATCAAGTGCCAATTACTTTTTAAATCAAGTTACTACTGCTTAAATAAAGCGAAGCATGCTAAGAAACTGGATGTGTTTTTCCTCAATGAAATAATTTGTTTTTCCTGTTTTCAAATATCAATATACCATTAGATTTTTTTCCCCCAGGTGGAACAAAACCTGAAACAGTAGTATTTAGAAGAGCCCATCTCACTTAACTGTCTGAAACTTGTCAGTTGATAATTCAGTCTTTAGTGCAGTACTTGTTCAGAGCTACTTGAGGAGCTACTTGGGGGTGCAAAACCAAAAAGAATCTTTGCATGCACAGATGATTTAGTGTCAGAAACACTATTGACATCAGTAGGACATCTGTATTTCTGCTCATGAAGATAGATTAGTAGATAAAATGCTTGGCTGGTTGGCTGGTTATTGTTGTAGACTTTTTTATAATATTAGGATCAGTCTGCTTAAAGTGGTGGCTTGCATTGATTTTTAAGTTCCATGAGAAGCAAGATTATATTTGTAACTAAGGTTCTCATTTTCAGAAGAATATAATTTGTGTGTGTGTGTAGTTCCTTAATGTCTCAAAGTTCCTTCTTTCTGGACTTGCTCTTTCAATAAACTAGCAATGTGATAATGATGAAGGCAAAGAACAATGACCATGTGTCCCAAGGACAGCAGAGGCAGAAGTTACTTTGTGATATGAGTGTATGGTGCTGGGGAAAGTAATGAAGGAGTCGTGCTCATGCAACAGTATGTTGTCACCTCGTGCAAATCTAGAAAGTAGAGTAGAATGATAGACAGTAAGGGTGAATGAGAGTAAAATGATAAGAATAGCAGAAAAGACAGAAAAAAGCAGAAAAATGGAAATATCACTTGAAAAAGAGAGAGAGATGGTTGGGTAATGCTAGAGGAAAAACTTGGACTATATAACACCCTCAAAATACCAGGAATAAAGTAAAAACCTGGTAACACAAAATACACAGGACACTAAAGGTTTGTTTAAAAGAACTTCTGTTGTTGGCTAAAGACTTTTCAGTTGGAAACATCAGACAGCAAAAGTCTGGGTGTTTTTATTTGCAGTGTAACTGAAGCATCCGATGTGATACTAAGAAAAAACAACCACAATTCTTGGATGACTCATTTGATGATTTCCAGTATAAAAGGGAAATACAGGGTTTCATGAGAGATTGCAAGTAGGGTCTCATTAAAGAAAAAGGTGAAAGAAACAGTAGAAGGGTCTTGTAGGTATTCTGGGGTGACTATAGAAGGCAAAGAAGAAGAAAACATTTCCTTAATATTTACCCATAGCAACAAGTGAAAAATATGTTTTTCTATCTAAACACTGGTGAGAAAGACTTTAACATGAAAGACATTTCTGGCACAAAACCAAATGTTACACACAAAAGATAAGATAGGATGATTGCATCTGTCTTACAGGTGACAAAATATGTTGTAGGAGAAAGCGTGTCACCTTGATGGAAATCCCTGATGGGTAAACAAAACTCAGTAGCTCCATTGCCGTGTTGATGGTTACCCTACTTTCAGTTCTTTACAGTCTTGGAGTTTTTTGTGCTGATATTTCTGCAGCTTTATTTTTCCTGAAATGGCTGAATAATTCTGTTACTTAGAGGTTTTTTGGGTTGTTTGTTTTGTTTTGTTTTTTTGGTTTGGTGGTTTTCATTTTTAAAGTTGGGCTTCTCGGTGGTGTTTAAGTCATTCTCTTTGAGGCATTATAAGTGCCTAGGGATGTCGTGTGGGTTCCTTTTCCATCTTGCCTATCTCCCTCCTAGCCAGTGGTATTTTATGACTGCATTTCACTGACATTCTTGTGCAAAGGATAGAAAATGAAGTGCAACATGCTGAGAAAATACAGTACTCCCCATGTAAGTATAGTTTTCCATTATTTCCTTTCTTCCATATAAATTGGTTTCCTGTGGTAGAAGATGACTTAGTGTTGAATTTTATGCAATTTCATTCTTACCTCATGCAATTTTTGCTTAGCCATTATATTTTCTTCTTCTAGATCCCCCAGTAAACCCTTAGCACGGAAATTAATGAGTGGGATGGACTGGGAAGTAGTGAGTAGGAACTCTCTGTCGGATGACAGGTTGGAAACACAGAGCTTGCCATCACGGTCTCCACCTGGAACCCCAAATCAGTAAGCAGCATCAAATCTTCTTTCCCTAGAAGTGACTGCCTGCTTCTAATGTGAAAGACCTACCTGTGTAATAAAGTGTTTAATACATCAAAGAGACAAAGTGCTTCATAAAATATGTACTGAATGGTTCTCAGTGAGACGTAGCATGCTACCCTAAATCTGAGAGCTTGAGTTTTCTGAAGTGTAGTTAAAACTAAATTATTCATTTGGCTCAGAAAAAAAATGACATTTGTGTGATGTTTTAAAAGTAATTGATTCTAGTAAATACCACTTCTTAAAATATTGGGGCAAATTACTTAAGCAGAAAATCCTTGCAGGATTTATTCCCCTCATTTTTTCTTCATTTTTTCTCAAAGCTCTCTCTTTACATGATAGAGCTTTCTGTCTTTATGTTTATTAGTGAAAAATCATTCTGGATTTCTTTTGGAAAAGAGCCAGTGTGCTGAACTGGCTTAAGAATTAGTTTTATCCAACTTTGTATTGCATAAACCAGAAGGTTTTAAGATTGCAGCTTATTATTCAAAAGATTATTGTAAATATCTGTGGCATGTAAAAAGTATTGTAAAATTGTATAATAATTGTTTATAGCACAGCATAATAATATATGTTTCAGAGCATGTTAAAAAATATCTATGTCACTATACTAGTTTTCAAATGAGAAAATTTTGGGTCACAGACTCACAGTCTTCATGATTTTTCTAGAAGGAAGATTCAGGGTATAAAATGTACATCTCAACAAATTCTTGCTAAGTTCTGCCATGAACAGAGCCAGAATTTTTCTTCTTAGGGATTAAGTTTTATTGCTGACTGGACTGTCAGCCTAGTTGCGTGTTCATTGGACCATAATGCTTTCAGGCTTCTTCAATTAAAAAACCAAACCAAACTAAAACCAACCAAACAAACAAAAAACAAAACCAAAAAACCCACTGCCACCAAAAACCCCAAACAAAAGTAAACCAAGCCAAGGAAAAGAGAAATATTAGCCATTGAGTGTTTAAGACAATTTTTGAACACTTGTAAAAAGAAAATTATGAAATATAGGGTGTTGATCTGGCAAATTAATTGTTTCAGGGGTTTATTGAAGCCTCAGATTACTTAATAAAACTATGTGTATTACCCTATGGTTGCACAGAGAGGAAATAATTATTTTAGTCTTATGTAGTGCAGTAAGAAATCTAATTTAGTAATAATAATCTTTTCACCTTGCATAACTTTGCTTTTCCTCGTAGTCGCAACTCTTCCTTTACTCAAGAAGGAGCTCGGTTGCGACCCTCGTCGGTTGGACATTTAGTGGACCACGTAGTTCACACTTCCCCAAGTGAAGTATTTGTAAATCACAGATCTCCATCTTCCACCCAGGCTAATAGCATCATCCTGGAATCCTCACCGTAAGTTCTCTCGGTTGTTACTGGGTGGTATCGTGCAGGGCTTCTGAAGACAGGCCAGAAATCTTCACCATTAAGTGTTTGAGTTGGTTCAAAGCCAGAAAACCTAATAAACAGGTAGCTGTTGTTTAGGGAGGATTGGTAGAGGTCTTAATGAAAATTAAATTACACAGAATTATAGACCTCTATTTGACATGTTCCTGGTGCAGTATTACAGTACCTTTCTCACCCACCCGAAATGTAGGTTTGCTGTAATGTGACAAGTAGTGTCTGGATGTAGATGCAAAAGGGTTTGTTTGGTGCTTTCTTTTTTTTTTTTTTTTTTTTCCAGCTAGAACTGAAGTATCTGAAGTATGTTACATTGTTATAAAATTTTGTAATTCATGTGACTTTGGAAATTTTGCAGTTGATGTGAGTTTGGAAATTTTGCTTTTTGTGAAAGCTTAGAAGTATGAATGAGCTTTACAAACTACTTAGCCAAAATACATTTTTGGCACTCCAGCATTCTGAGGTTTCTAGTATTTTTTGTACATGATTGTAGAGTATGCCTATAATTTTTTATAAGATCACAATATTAGGCTTCCCTTCTTCTGCACTGAATAGTCTTGATACTGTATAACTAGTGGCCAGAGTAGAGATTAACTGGGTAGAAAAGGTGCATTATATATACCTTATTGACACTACCACTGTACGTTCTTATGTATAGCTACATGTGTAGTGCTGAACTTGCCCTTGTAATTTTCCCTAATCATTGTTAGGAAGGAGATGCTGCAAAGGGTTTCAAAACCATTTGAGAACTAAAAAGTAGCACATCCATAACCACACATTTATAAACAAATTGTGGATCTCTGGAAAAATTACTCAGGGAAAGTATTTGAACACAATTTACAAAACCATGTTTGGTTTTGTACCTTCACTTGCTTTACCTTCACTTTTTACAACAGTGTGTCACTTTGGGGAGGCAAACAGAATGCAAAATTACATGCAAACAGAATGCAAAATTACTTAAATGTCTGTAAAATTATGCAGGATGCTTTTAATGATAGGTTGCAATAGTTACAATTTGAGCATCAACTAGTTACTTATCTTTCAGTTATAGAAGACTAATCTGACTTAACAGTAAGTCCCCCCCTCCCCTTTTTTTTGGTTTGTCTTTTTAATCTATTCACATGGTCAGGGAGTCTCAGAACTGGAACATCTGAGTCTTTTCCCATATTTGAGTTTGCTGTACAAAGGCCACACAGGGTCAGGTTCCTTCTGTTCTAAGACTTCCAGCTGGAGCCAGTCATGAGAAACACTTAGAGAATGGCAGAGTGATTCAGTGAAGTGAACATGATTCTTAAATATTCTTTTATTCATATCCCTCTATTTTAAGTTAGGTGTTCCTGAACATCATTGAGATTTGTTTTTTTTAATACCTGATATATTGTGCAAGTTGCCACAGAAGTGAGTCTTAATTAGTTGTTCTGTTCTCTTGTGGCTGTTCTCTTTCATGATTTTGTGCTTTTTTGTGCCCAATCAGAAAAATTATTACTCTTCCATCACTAAGTTTTAGGTTTGGGGTTTTTTTTTCACTTACTGGAAGTTTGAAAGTGTATTTTAATTTCCCAGTATAGATATATAGAATAAGTTATTTTTAGGAAAAAATATTTTGACTTAAAATACATGAACTCAGGGTCTTTTGTAAGTTTTATGATGTTACTGATTTAAGATTTGAGATTTACACAAGAAAGTTAATAGACACAAAGTCCCATATTAGCTATGTGTTTTATATATACTTTTACAGTCCAGAAAGGTATTCCTTGAACAATTTGACCTTTCTGAGTGAAAGGATTTGAGTAGTTAATCTGCTAATTTGTTGGGAATTCCTATTTATTGATCAAATTTGCATATGTAAGAAAGTCAGAGGTTTAATGAGTTCTTTGAACTCGGAGTCAACACAGCAAAAGAAGCTAGAGTTTCAGTGCATATTAGGAAGATATTGCAGCTTAGCTAATGCAACCTTTAATTTCACTTATTTTTTTTTCATGTTCTATTCACGTGCTATTCAGAACTAAATTGAGAGGTTTCTGCTTGTAGTTCCCTGAGGTAATTACAACCATAAATTCCAAAAGCATGTGACTTGTAGTTTAATAAATTTATGGGGGTGTGTATGGCACTTTTGCTTAATATGATAAAAGGTCAGACTGGATATCTGTAACAAAAACACTTAAAGCTAGTCAGTGCCAGGGTTTGTGTTTTATTTTATTATTATGTAAATTGGTGAGTGCAGTAGCAGAGCACTGCTTTGCCTGCAAAATAGGCTGCTTTCACTGCCATTGTCTGCACATTCATAAGGAAATTCAAAGCTGACTGGGCAAATATAAAGCAATGAAGTTTTTGCCCAAGGCTTGATTGTTAGTTCTCACAATTCATTATGCTAATACATTACAATACTTCCATTGCTGTTTCTAAAATGCCTGTTTAAGTAACTTTTCAAATATTTTCTGTAAGTTTGTATGTTTGGTAAGAATTTGTGTTTGTTGGTATGTATGTACAGACTTCTAGTCAGCCATAAGATCCCATCTTTAATCAGAAGGACTTCTTTTGTGTCTCTGCTCATGTTTTCTGTTCCTTTTTTATCCGTTTTTTAAGCTCAGGACTAATTGTTTGCAGGAAAATACATAAATATGTTGTGGTTTACTAAAAAGGTTGAATAATCTGTGCTGGCCAGACTTGAGTGAAGAAATACATAGGCAGTCAAAAAGCTCTGGATGATGTGAGACTTTTCAGACATCAGATACTGATAATTGGTACTTCTTTGCTTTTAATACTGCCTGAAAAAAATATTTTCTGAAAGTTGAAAACAAAACCAAAAAATCAGTTAGGAAGTTTTAAAATGTACCATTTTCATACATCGACAAAAATTTCATCACTATTTTGTTTTCAGAGGGGATTTACTGAGATTTTTAAAGCTGAAATGGAAAATGTTATTTTTCAATGTGAAGAGTTCCATTTCCCATCCAGTTTTCATGCTTATTTAAAGAGGTTCATCCTTTATTTGAAATCACTGTAGATAATTGTGAGCGGATTTTTTTTTTTTTTTTACTTTATTTGAAAACATGTATCTGGAATCTGCCATTTTCTTTACTTGCACAGAAACAAGTTATATGGTACAGAATTAGATGTGTACCCTGTTTTTTAATTTGCAGCAGCTTGAAATGTTAGGCTGTCTCTTAATGAGAGTCTTACTCTGCTCAGTTTGCTGTGACTGGACCAGTTCAATACAGTAGGGCTACTCTTGTGCTTACCCAGTGCTTTTTAGAAGGAGGTTGTGTTATGAGTTACTGGTACAGCTCCATGGTAAAAAAAGAAGCAGAGCCCTAATTCTGGATTTTGGGAGTGTACTTTCCCTCCCTGAGCAGTGGTTAACCATGTGGTGAGCCAATTCACCTACTTGAACTAGCAGAGAGCTACCCAGACTCGTCCAAAAAGTCAGTGTATTTTTGCTTGCTTGTTAAGATGCCTCAGCCAAGGGGAGAAGCATTGGAGCATTTCAAGGAAGGGACCATGGGTGTGGATGAAAGAATGCACACATTCTGGTGGTATCATTCTCTTTAGATTTAGCTGCAACTGGTTGGTTATTTTTGGATTTTGATCTGGTATCAGTGGGCTATTGTCATAAGTCATTACATTCCTTAATACCATTTGATGTGGTGCATGGGGAGGCAGGCATGTTGTCCTCACTGGTGTATGGAAACTGACATTCAAACTGTGTTAATGGGAACTAAGTGCTAACTGCCCTTTTGGGCCTTTCAGTGTTCTTCTTGATTCTTAAAAACCAAGCCAAATAATGAAAAACTAATCACATTTTTGTAATACAAATTATACAGTTAAGCTTTTATTCCAAAAGGACTAATAGAGGAAATTATCCATATTATACAAAAACAGAAATCCAAACCATTCTATGACAAGAATAACAGTTTTATTTATCTTCAGCAGAGTGCTTGTTAGAGCTAAACCAGAACTTTTTGGTGTTTGATCTTTAGTAATGGTTTTACCACTCACCTAAAAAATGCCTTTTTTACAAACGTTTCAAAGGGAAACATTCAAGAGAGAGAAAAAGTTATCTTGAAATGTATGCATATACATTTAATTAAAATTTAGCAGTATCATCTCCAGTGGGTTTTTCAAATAAAGGCAGGGGGACAGTTGAGCTGTCTTGAAGTTCCACTCCTATTTTTAGATCAAAAACTAAAAAAATAGCGTGGAAGCAGTTTATTATGCTGCTTGTGACTGGTTTTCAGTTTGAAGTTGCAGGCGTGAATTTAAGATGCCAAGTAATTGATTTTTCTTACTGAGGAAAACATTAAGTGACATCTATTTTAGAAATATTTTTAGCAAGAGTGCTGAGTAGAACATACAGTGAAATTTATATTTTTTCAATATAATGTAGGTTAAGAGCATGAAACCATTAAAAAAAAAAAAAAAGTAATGTCTAAAAGATGAACTTACTGGTTCTGTGTATAGTTTCTTGTAAACAAAAAAAGCAGTAGGATGCCCAAAAACACCCTTATTCCACCACAGTGCATTTTGAGATTCTAGAAATGTATACAGATATTCAGCTCTCAAACTCTTTGAGTTTCTTCTAGCTTTTTCAGTCTATTTGGGACCCTGAAAGAACTGTCAGTATCTCATGATCATCTACTTCATACTTCTATTTTGGTATTTAGATCTCAAGAAACCTCTATAGATGGGCAGCCTCCCGCGTTACCACCCAAACAATTTAAAAAGAACAGTTGGAACCAAATTCATCAGTCCCACTCACAGCAAGAACTGGATAACCATATTAATGAAACATTTGATGTTCCTGCATCACCTGAAAAATCCACAGTAAGTTTTTTTTTAATCCAGTTCATCAGTACTGCTGTTTCTTGGAATGATAGCCCTTTGTTTCATGAGTTCTGATGCGTTTCTGAGAGTTACTCTGTTTGTGTCCTTCGTTGGTTGTCATCAAATGACTACATGGGGGCGGGTATGTAAATGTTTTGACCATTAGGTTTTCAGCACATGCAGAATTTTCTTACTAACCTTTTCTTTGAGCAGTCATTTACCATCTTTAAAGACAACATTGCAGATACTCCCAGTGGTGTTTAATCTATCTTTTATAAAACAGATGAAACTGAAAGTGCTTACCAGGTTCTAGAAAGTTTTGTCAGGAGAGGTTTGTTGCATTTCTCATCAGAATTTCCAAGAAGTGGACTCTACCAAGAGACCTGTGGCAACGAACGTAAAAATCTGCCCAAAAGTTCTTTTTCCACACTTAAACATATCCTAGATGAGTAAGCCAGTGAGTTGATAACTGTGTAACTGAGGTGACATTTTACTAACTGTTCTTGTGATTTTTGTCCTTTCAGGTTGTTCAGGTTTTATACTTATGTGGGACCAGAAATGTTTTGCAGGATGGGAAAACTGTTTAACATCCAGATATAGCAAATACTGTATAAACAGTTTTGCCAACCTCACACATTCAAAATTATGAGTCAGCTCCCAAAATTGTTGTTTAAGAAATGCCTTTTGTTTATTTTTATTGGCATTCTGAACTGTAAGCCTTGGGTGTTCTCTTAGGCCTTTTTACAGAGTTGCGATTCCCGTAAGCCCCATATTTAATTTCCTAGCTGGGGTTTTAGTAAAACAACAGAAGTGAAAATTGTAAATTTGTCAGCATTGTGAAAATGTTGTAAAAACTTTAGCTTCAATTAAACATTGAAACAGATTTTTAACAGCTTTGTTTTCTGTCAGTGCTCACCTGAGTCATATTAAAGTACTGTTCTGTTTTGAAAGATAACACTACTCATCAAGTTTTTCTGTTCTGTATTCAGTTATCTTTACCAAATTGACAAAAATAACTGTCAGTTGTTTTTTAACTCCTTTTTATTTCTGCAAAACCAACACAGCTGCATGAGAATGAGATTCTTTTCTCTCTGTGCATTTGTTGATGTGGTTGGTTGCTATAATCCAATGGGACACGTTTCTGCAGCCTCATTTAAAGCACTGTTGCAATTGAAGATTGAATTTGATCTGCTAAGGGCTTTTTATTTTGGGTATTAGAGAAGGAATGGAGCATGACTGTTTGTTTGGTTTTTTTAGTGAAATTGTAGCTTTAGGATTTGGATTGTGGGTTGCTTTTTGGTTTGGTTTTCTTTGGGGTTCTTGTGTTGTTACTGCTTTTTTTTTTTTCCTTTCTTTCTTCCCCCAAAGTTGTTTTCTGACCAGGATGCACATGAGCTTACTGGACCACCAGAGTTTCTTCTGCCGCTCCATCCCCAATATTTTGAGGAAAACCACTTATCATTTTGACTTCCTTTAGTGATTGAATTTCCTTCATTTGTTTTATGTCTGGAGAGTCTAGTTAGAAGGGTAGAAGGACAGGTATGGAAGTAACATTTTTACTCCATCTGCAGCCCTTAAGTATCCAGTCTGAGAATGTGCAGAAGTATTTGAAAACAGGTGTGGCCAGGAGACCTCTCATCAGACAGGTTAATGATGATATAAAGTGCTCTCTTCAGGATGTTAATTATAAACTGCTGCTCAAACTAGCCTGTTAAAAGGAAATTATTACTGTCCTTTTGTCTGGGGAATGCAATGGTACAAGAGTTGCCAAATGCTGGAGGTGAGCACTTCATTGTTGCTCATTCTTAGGAACCTGAGTGTGATTCCCCATACCAGCAACATTGACTAAAATACAGATGGTCAGGCTTCCTAAGCACCTTTACTTATTGATGTATTTTGTGTTGTTACTTTGCTCTCATTCCCCAAATTTTTTATCATAGGGTTAGGTTTATTTTGTTTTAACCAAGAGCTTAAACCACCTGGTATTGAAATAACTTTTTATGAGCCAAATTGGTCAGATGTCTTTCACGTGTTGAACCCACAGGTTTTGAACAAATGCTTGTTTGCTAAGTTTTTTCCTTTTTTTCTTTTCCAAATGCAAGTCATGCTTTGACTGTGAATCCTTGAAACTTTTCTTTAGTAATACTTCACATCCTCACCACAGAAATATTAGCTAACCATAGTTCTGTGAAATGAATACTGATAGGAGCTAATTAAAATCACTTCAGTGGCATGAAGGTGATTTTTCCACATGACAAAAAGTATGTAATATTCCCCAGTTTATTGGTAGTTCCTGTAACAATGTTGTTGTAATCGGAATGAAATTGGGAAGAAAGCAGCTAAAACTGTCAGAGCTTGGTAAGTGCATAGCATGTGCCACACCTCAAACTCCACTACACTGGAAATGGAAAAGGGGCTATGGACCCAGGATCTTATTGCTAAACTTGTCCTTGCTTATTACCATCATATTGAGATTAAAAGAAACAAAAATATACCTTCAATTGACTAATATTTCATATTACATACTTACTGGAGGCTTTTCACGGTGATCTTAATTAAAACAAATCTATGGAGTGTCTGTTTAGTAAACTGTTCTTCTTAAGACTGCTTGAAGTCAATTAGTCTTCCGTGTTTCTTACTTTGAGTTTGCTTTGACAGAACTTAGTTGGCTTTTAAAAATGGGTAACTTTTCCCTTCTGTGCAAAACTCATCTGCACTATTACTTGGTGTTTTCTCAAGTGTCCAGGAGCAAATTGCAAAATTATTACATACGATAACTTTGAAGACTTAACAAAGAACAAAATATGTATTAATGTATAATTATTTTTTTTACTAGCCCAATGGTGGTGTCCCCCACGACAATCTTGTTATGATCAGAATGAAACCGGATGAAAATGGAAGGTTTGGCTTCAATGTAAAGGTAACAGTATATCTATTCCCTTCATGTCTATTACGAGTATTTTCTGACATTTTTGATTTATTACTATTTTAATTTGTTTTTAAAGGGTGGATTTGATCAGAAGATGCCAGTTATAGTGTCCAGGGTAGCTCCAGGAACACCTGTAAGTTATCAAAAAACCCAAATGTGGTAGCAGTATCTGTGTATCTTGTCTTCAGAACTTTAATATGTTTCCTAGCTACCTATAAAAATTAGCTTGTAGTAAATATTCATGGAGCAAATTATATGCAGTAGGAATTTGGTGGGGCTACATAACATATTCTTACAAGTTTTTCAGTCCTCAAAAGTACTTTTTTTTTAACTGACACAAGATTCTTGACAATTACAGAGTATTACAGATGTTCAGTATCAGTGCCTCTTGAGCTGTGCCATCCTAAAAATACATTTATTACTTTTTAAAAATATAGGTGTTCATACACTTTCAGATAAATTACTCTTTTAGTATGTTAAAAATAACTAAAATAGCAAATCTCTCTTCAGTGACAGTGTAGCTGAATAAAGCCAAAATTTAGATTGAAATCAGACATCATGAATCATTCATCATCTGATTGTAGTAACTGGTGTTTAGTGACTATCAATAGTGTCTTCAAACTAGACACAGTATTTTGTGAGGTGGTGGCCAGAAATACTGACCTTGTATTCAGATAACTGGAGTCAGCTCTATTTGTACCTTTTTCAATTGAGTGAACCATTTAATAAAATATTAGCATGAATACCTTTCTTTTCAACAATGATGTTTAGACTACTATTATTATGATTATGATTTTTATTATCTGATTTGATTGCCAGTTCTCTTTGGAATTACTGGGATTTGTGCTCTTTGATCCTTGTCTTAATCTTGTAATTGCAGTTGTGATATTTCACACCTGAAGTATTTAAAGCCTATGAAACTGATTTGGACAAGGTTTTGTCATGTTACTCTCCTTCAGAGAGAAGGGAAATTTTTAGGCTTTTTAATTGCCTATACAAAATGTGATTAAAATAGAGGAGCTTGCTTCAAACAGAGGAGTGGAGTAACAGCTGCTGAAAGCCATGTTACACTGACAGTCACCTCCCAGCTGCAAATCAATTTGTTCATGTGAATGACACTGTCTTATGTGTCTTAAATTTATCATCTGAATACAATGCAGCAACCATAGCAACTAGTCTGTTGGAATTCAAGTCCCTAAGTATAGTTACTTTAAGTTGCTATTTTAAGGTGAGAAACTGCAAATGGCTTGTTTCACAGGTTTTTATTTTATTTTTCCCCACCTTACAGGCTGATCTTTGTGTCCCTCGTTTGAATGAAGGGGACCAGGTTGTGCTGATTAATGGCAGGGATATCGCAGAACATACCCATGATCAAGTTGTTATGTTTATTAAAGCCAGCTGTGAGAGACACTCAGGTGAACTTGTGCTCCTGGTTCGACCCAATGGTGAGTGATTTGTACTTGAAATAAAAGATAAGTCCTTGCTTTCATTTTATAACCTCCCTTTTGTGACCTGAGATGGAATGCTTAATGTCTTTGTGAGAAAAAACTCCTGTTGTTGAAAAGAAATTGCAGCAGCACAAAGTATTTGACAAATCTTGATTGATGCCCTGCTCTTACCAGCTGTGCATAACTAAGTGTTGAAAATTAATAGGAAAATCAGAGATTAAATATTTCTAACAGAGAACACATTTAAATTTTGTTCTCTTTTTCCTTGATAAAAATGTCCAGAAAGCTGCTGTTATTCCCTTAATAAAAAGCAAACAGAAATAAAGAAAAAATGTCTCACCACACACCCAATGTTTGGATGACTTTGGAGGTTGATATATGCAAAATTCTTCCATATGTTTTTAAAACTATTGAGAACAACTGGTAACATTTCTGCCTGGGGAGGCCTAGTAGAAGAAAGTGCTGAAATACAGTCTAAATAACAGCTTCTGCAGTATATTAATGAAAGACACTGTTGAAGTATTGCCAGCAGATAGTCACTGGATTTAGTTCTGCTGCACATCCTGATTATAATACAGTAGTCCAGGAAAAAGCAAAATGAAAAATAAATATGTTTATATGGGATAACTGAAATCAGGAGAGTATCTCAGCCACCTCATAAACAATTTTTCCTTTATTCACTTATCTGCATTCCCCACTTTCCTCTCTCATTCTCTTAAGTTTTTGCAGCTTTTATGTGCTTACTTTCTTTTTCAGATAAAATTGTTAGCTTACAGGTTCATTTAAACAGTTTGCCCCTGTGTGTTGGTTATTTCTGCATTCTGGATAAAAAAATTGAGGTGTAGAAGTGAAGTTTTCTCTTTCATGGTCATGGGGTATCATATAAAAACAGGCTATCAAATAGCTTATTTGTCTGCTGTATATACTAGAAACTACATATTTTTCAGTTTATTCATAGCCAGACACACATACAGCATTGACAGTAATTATAATGGCATATGTTAATGCCATTTTCTCAGGTGGTCTGTGCATCTTGCCCTAATTACTGAAGCCTAAAATCTGTTCAAAGTGAATTAAAAGTAAAAATGTAAATCCCACTATAATGACTTCAGAGGCATGATGTGAGAATAAGATTGGGGAGTTATGTGAGGCAAAATAGCATATAACATGAGTTTTGGTCAAAATTTTAGTCATTGATGTGCTTTTACAGTTAAACCAAACAATAGTTTTGTCATGGATTACAATGAACACTGAAGGCTCCTTGCGGATGAGAACTAAAGTCAGCATGTTAATAAATGGATTTTTCTAGAAGAGAAACACTTGTCTTTTTTGCTGTTCTAAATAGGTGACTTAGAGTTACCTTTGCTTGCCAAACTGTGTTCAGTCAGAGCATTCATACCCTGATTTGTTACAGCTGTCTATGATGTTGTGGAAGAGAAGCTGGAGAGTGAGCCTGACTTCCAATACATCCCTGAGAAATCTCCACTTGATGGTGTTCATCAAGATGATAATGCTCTGAGGGAATCCATGATTCAGCTAGCAGAGGGGCTTATCACTGGAACAGTTTTGGCTCAGTTTGATGTGAGTATTTTGTTACCTGTAGCTGTGTCGAAGTTCCAAGTCTTTTGGGATAGTGAAAAAAAAAACCAATCCAATCCTGGATTGAAACACCACACGTGCAAACTTATGGTTTAGAAGAATCTTAATGCTATTTTTAAGCATAATTTTTTATAGATTGTGTTATTAAGTTATTAGAGCTCTTGTGATTATGAGGAACCTGTACTAATAAAATACTGTAGTGGAGGTGAAGTATAAAAAATATAATAGCAAAATGTGTTCTGTACTCAGACCTTTATTCCAGATCTAAGTGTAGCAGCTGAATGACAGCTGAGATGTTGACATTTTGTGAACAGCCTCAGTGAGGGAAGGTAGAACTTCTGATGGAAAGTACAAACCTAATCTTTAGGGTTAATGTAATGCCTTTTAGAAATAGTTAACTTTTTTAATGGCATACTTCCAAAGTGCACTTCCTTTGGGGTCCTAAGTTGCTGATAGCTGTAGCCTTTTTTTAGCACTAAGTTGTGCCCTGATACCTTTAATGCATGAGCTCAGGTGACTGAAAGCAGGAAGCAATAGGTTTGTAAAATACAGCAGTGTGAATTCTTCACCAAATGGAGACCTAGCACATAAATATTATATTTTAAATGTATTTATATCCAATTCCTTAAGATGTTTGGTAAAGTTTACTTTTGTATATGGAAAGAAAAGATTTTTCTCCAAGTGTTTTCAAATCCCTCCCTAACCATACATGTTTAGTCTCCCTAACAGGTTTGTTGTTTAAAAGTTCATGAAGTGCTTTTTATTGAACCTGGATCATTCTGCTGATACTGTAGCACAAGGGTTGTGGTAGTGTGTGGCTAAGGCATGAGGGGCAAGGGGGCAAGAATTTGTCAAAGGAAATTTTGTGCAGGAAAATCACAAGGTAGCACAGGATTTGTACAAGTTACTGAAATACAGGAGAACTGGAAAAAGAAAAAAAAAAGTGATGCAACTTCATTGTAAGAAGATGTTTATATAACGTAAAATTTGCTTGCACCAAATCACCATATGGAATGTCAGTATCAATAAATTCCCTTACTATTATACATTATTCACTTTTCACTCCATTACTGTTCTTACAGAACCTTGAAATTTACCATTCAGTTTTACTGTAAACAAGTTGTGGTGCCTTGATTATCTTCAGTGATCCAGTAATCCCATGCCATAACTAAATCTGTAGCACTTCCTTTTGAAAAGTATTTTCATGTGTGTTGAAGCTACCCTTGCTCAGTAGTTAGTATTCTAAAAAGTACCTCTAGGTGAATAATATACTAACAAGTCCTTTGGATTTATTGTGGTTTGACCATCAGTTTTGTCTTTTAGCAACTGTATAGGAAAAAGCCTGGAATGACAATGTCTTGTGCCAGATTACCTCAAAACATTTCCAAAAATAGATACAGAGACATTTCGCCTTGTAAGTATGTGTGTTTGTATATGTGTTCTTAAAAGTGTTTTACTGAGGTTAGTACATAAGTGGATAAACAAGTAACATCTTTCTAAAATTGTTTTCAGATGATGCTACACGGGTTATTTTAAAAAGTAATGAAGATTACATCAATGCAAATTATATAAATGTGAGTAGTATTTTTCAGAAGAGCTTTGGGCTTTAATTCTGAGGTTTTTCAATTAAGACTGACTAAAAAAAATTCATACATCTAGTTCAGACTAGAATGGCTGACAAACTAGCTGGCTGTAGCCAGATGGTTTGTAATTTCCTGTAGATATATTTATTTGCTAATGCTTTGTGGCAAGTGTTTGTATAAAAGAAACTAAGAGAAAGCAAAACCACTAAGAGAAGCTAGCCCTTTACCAGAGGAGTTCATTCTTCTTTTCTGATTACTCATGTGGCAATAGTGTTCAACATGAGTAAAGTTTAATCTAGGAGCACTTTCTTTTAAATATTTTTTTCCTTCCCTTTTGTCAGTAACAACAAAATTAGAGGTACTTTCCTTTCAAGAGCAGAAAATGCAGATTAAATTCAATTCTAATACCAGTATTTTAAAGCCTGGTGTCAGAGACCTTCAGAGCATGAATTGTTTGCACCTGAATTATTTGCCACCTGATGTATCATTAACTTTTTTGGCTATTAATCTTGATTATGGCAACTACATAACTGTCAGGATGTGACATGTACTCGGATCTTTGTAGTAATTTTGCATGTGATACACTTTGAAGAATTTTTATCTGTGTGAATCAGTATTTACTAACATAATAAATGAAATTACTACAGTGAATGCTTTTTTAATTATTAGTTACTAAACACTAAATGTCTGCCTGACTTATATTTGCTGTAAGAATTAAAATAATTATTTTGCCTTCTCCTAGATGGAAATCCCTTCTTCCACAATAATAAACCAGTACATTGCTTGTCAAGGTCCATTACCGAACACATGTCCTGATTTCTGGCAGATGACTTGGGAACAGGGCTCATCTATGGTTGTAATGTTAACAACTCAAGTTGAACGGGGAAGAGTAAGTAAAAAATTTCCTTAAATACTAATTGTGTTCTAAAGATCTTAGCCTTTAAGGATATCCTACTATGATACATGACTCTTTCATAATGGCACTGCATTCCTAGTGCTGTTGGAATGGCGACTCTTGCATTTTAAACCTTCTGATATTGTTAACATAGCTAATATTTAAACTCTGCTTAGTTCTGAAATACAATTGTCTTCACATATTTCCAAAAATATTATTAGGCTTCTTTGTTTGACTCTTTATTGTAAAGTTAAAAAACGGTAGAATTTATTTTCATATGGTTTTTTCCCCTCTAAATTTCAAGTAGAGGAACTCCAAGAAGTTAATTGAGCTTTGTAAATTAGTTCTTTGATATGTAGAGATTAATTTTTAAGGCAGCCTAACACAGCTTTGTGCTGTTAAGATATCCTGCCTGGAAGGCTGTCTTATCAAGGATTCTCTTAGAGCTTGAAATCTAGAATTTTTCATAACATCATCTGTGGCTATAAACATTTGTTTAATCATATGAAATAATCATTGTCCTTTATGTCATTTCCATAGAAAAATGTGTAAAAGTAGAGTGCTAGTAATAAAGTAATTGGAGTTATAAATTACCAAAAATAATTGTGTATGGTGCTGTAGGAAGCCTCAGATTTATTTTGTGGTTGGTTTGTTGGTTCTTGGTTCTGTTTGGTTTTGGGGCTTTTTTTTAAGCTATAGTTTCTCCTTAATGGCTTTGTTTATTATGCAGTTTCATCCTCTGGAGACAGGCAAAACAGTATAATTCCTGAGTTACTTGGTTTGTAGTCTGGAACATTCACAGTAGCACTGGCTGTGGTTGAGTGCACGGAATAATAGTTTAGTGGAATTTCTCAGTATATTCAGGATTTCTTTTGAAGATGGATTTATGGCTGTGGGTGTTCTGATCAACTTGTTATAGTTCAACTGTCTATGTAGTCTAATTTTTTAATAACCATATATTTGCTGGGAGAACAGGCCTCTACATATAATTAAAATAATTGAAGGGAAGTTGCATCATTTTGAAACCATTTTTCAGTGATTCAGTGTTAGCATGATACTGCCTGCTTCCAAATAAATGTGATTAGAGGGAATTTCAGTACAAGTGCCCTTTTAATTTGAGTTTTCTTTGCAGATCTGGTAAGAACAGACTTGCAATAGCAGTTCTCTGAGGTTCCCCTACCCCTTCAATAATTATATTTGTGGAGGTCTTTGGAGAGCTGCTTAATAATGAAATAAAAGGACTTATCTGTCTTATACCCATAGGCAGACTCCCTGCTCTAAAGCTGATCATGAGGCTACTGACATCACTGTCCCACTGCATGCCAGGATGTCTCAGTGGAGCAGGAAGTCTGCAAATCTGGCTGCTCTTAAAGAATCGCCAGGTGGGTTGGAAAAGCAAAAGTACACTTGAGCTGAAATGACCTCTGTAATTAGGCATTTAAGCAATATACCAGAAAACCTCAGTGTTTGAAGTCTTTTGGTTACCTGATCAAGAGTCTCTGAAGTCTCCCGTCTGCATCCCCCTACTTTCTGCATTAGTAAAGCAACTTTTTTTGTTGCTTACCACCTTTTTTAATTATTTTTTCTCTTGCTGTATAAATGTGCTTTGAGAAAATTAGGATTAGGATTTGAGAAGTTAGAAATGTTTATAAAGCAGCAACTTTTCAGTCAAGTTTAAGGTGGAATATCTATAGATACACTTTTTAGTAAATTGTAATGAAAGTTAAAGGCATCCATCTTCATTTAAACTGACCTCAGGATCTCTGGTGCATGTATCCTCTTGAAAAGGATCTGCGATACGTTATTTTATGAGCAAGAGTTAGATAACACAGTCTACTTGGTAAGTAAATTAACAGTGATTACAAAATGATCAAAATACTCTTTAATGAACAAAGGTATAAGCAACTAGAGAGAATGAAAATAATACTCTGAATTTCAACACAGGCATTTTTAAAAATTTGTTGACCTTAGGTTAAATGCCATCAGTACTGGCCAGAGCCATCAGGAAGCTCATCATATGGGAATTTCCAGATTACCTGCCATTCAGAAGAAGGAAATCCTGCTTACGTCTTTCGAGAAATGACATTGACTAATCTGGAGGTAAAATCTTAATATGTATTTTTCAGTATTTATCTGTGGAATCCTCACAGATTAGGTAAAATCTAATTAACTAGACTTTCTTGTCAACTTGATGGCCATATCCACATAAGTAGAACTGCTTATTTCTCAAGACCTTTAGAAAGCTAGTCGTGTTGCCATGTACTTTGCCTATTATACATTCTGCTCTTAGAAAGATAACAAACATTTCACTAGCAAAATATCACAAGGGTTCAGTTTCCATAATTATATTAATTGGTTTTAAATCACATAAAAGATGTGTTGTGTATCTTTAAAGTCTTTAAGGGTGTCTTTCATGCCTTGGCCAAAAAGCAAAAGTAATTAAAGAGTGGAGAAACTTGTTATTCACCTGATGCTTCCAAAACATGAGACACTACATGTATTTCATTGCAACTGAAAATCTGTCTTTGTAAAGGCTAACAATTCTTAGTAATTCCATCTTGGAGAGTATGTGCAAATAGGTGTAAGATAAATCCTGCTGAGAGAAAGATTAATTGGCATTGGTGACTACACATAAATAAAGACTTGCCTGGACGTGCATTGCATGATTTTAAGAGCAGTTGTAGTTCTCAGCATCCCCAGCTAGCATTTCAATTTCAGAAAGGTTTGCAAGCGAGTATCTAGAATTTAGTTCACGTACTCATTTCTCACAGCTTGGGTTAGCAGATGAGATTCTAGTTTTATAGAGCTGCCTTTTAGTCAATTTGCAGTTAAAATTCCTACCCCGTGTCCTTTTGAGACAATTGGTCATTTGTTATCAGCAGCTGAACCTCTGTGATTCACAGTTTAAAGGTTATTTTAAGTGTGGTAACTCCTGTTCTTTGAAATGCTGCTTTTACACTGAGGCTTGTACCCTCTGCTGACCAGAGGCAAATTATGTCAGTGATACTGAAGCAAGGGGCTGGAGGGGAGTGGAAGGTCATTCTACATCCTATGCAGAATATAAAATCAAAGAGGTGCAGATAAAGACAAAACAATGCTGCTATTTATGTGGGGTCTGAAGGAAAGCTTTTAGGTCTGAAAGTCCTGCCTCTCCAATCCCTACTCCAGTTCTGTCTGTCCATCTGGTAAGATATTACCTCTTTCTATTAAATTTGTTTTGCTGGGAATTTGACCACCTTCTTGTATGTCTTTTGTTCAGATAGATCATTGACATCTCTGAACTACTTTGCTACTACAGGGACTGTAATAGTTTTTTAACTTGTTGAAGATGTAAGCATTGTGGATTGCCTTTTTGGTTTTAAGGAAAAAATGTTATTCTAAAATCCAGGATGAGCAATGATAAAGGCTAATGAAGTGCTGATAGGTGTGGAAGCGGCTTCTGTTATGGGTACAAGTTGCTGTAGATGCACCACTGATTTTTTTTCTTTCTTTCTTTCTTTTTTTTTTTTTTTTTTTTTTTTGTAATGGGATCTAAATATCTGAATTACCCTTGAATAAACTTCATGTTTCTAATTAGAAAGAGGAAAGCCGCCAACTAACCCAAATCCAGTATATAGCATGGCCTGATCATGGGGTTCCTGATGATTCCAGCGATTTCCTAGATTTTGTGTGTCTTGTGCGAAAGAAGAGGGCTGGCAGAGAAGAACCTGTTGTTGTTCATTGCAGGTATCCATTTTTTCCCATCTTTATTAAATTATTAAGCTGAACTTATCAACAAATAGCTTTTCTGTGCTTTGTTGTTGAAATAAACCTTTAATTGTGTCTGCTTTGGGTATGACAGGAGAACTCAACACTGAATTGCTTGAAATTGTCATCACATTACTATAAGCGAAATTCCGAGTATCTACATGCAGCACTGGTCTGTGTGGGGATTCTGTTGGGTTTGGTTTTGGCTTTTTTCACAGTTTAAATGCTTGTGCTAACAGTCTATAAAGTAAAACAGGAAAATTACAAATGTTACTTAGAAATCTTTTTCTCGTGGTGACTGTTCTACAACATTCCAGAATAGCTGTATAAATAAACCATAACAGAAGATATGGGTGGTATATGCAGTGATCAAATATGATATTTTCTCTCAAGACTGCAATCTTAGGCTGTGTGATATATTGACATGTACCATACATTTTTCTCAACAATTTGCTTTTGTTGTGATACAAAATAACTGTTACTCAGGTTTTTTATGTATACATGAAATATGTTAATGTTGTTTTTCTTGTGCAGTAGTTTTTACTAGCATTCTACATTCCTGTAGTAAATTTCAAAATCTTAATCCTTTAGAGTACTCAGTTAGTATATTATATTAATGCATTATGCCAAGTGTGTTCAAATGAAGATGTGTTATATCAACTCTTTGTGAGCAGTTCTGTGAGTAAAATTGACCTCTAAATTCCTGACTATTCCACAGTGTTCCTGAGTCAGGGGGGCATTGTTCCTGCTTCAGAGAGAATCTGAGAGGTGTAAGGGACAAAATCAATTTAAAGACTATCTAGTCTACAAGTAAACTAGACATGTATTTAAGAAGATGAAAAAAAGAGATGTTTTTCACGTTTTGTGCATCAGAAATTGTATTTAATTGATTTTGCTCTCCTGTTTTACAGTGATCAGAGTCAATCTAACTAACTAGGGAAACCAGTATAAGAACACCACTGCCTTAAATGATATTACTCTTCTGCTTTCATTATTGATACACTTTTGGCTTATGTGGTGAAAATATCAGCCAAACAGAAATTTAACAATATGAAGTGTGCAAGTCTGTGCAGACATTGGAAAAACAACTTTGGGAAGTATGAAGACTTTCATTCAGCTGAGCATCAGTTTGGCTCCACACTGATAGTATCGATACCAATATGAGTTTCACAGAATAAATGTTGGTATAATAATATAAACTTCAAAATGTTTCACAGAAGAAAATAATATCACAGTTCAACGTAATTTACTTACATGGCCTTAACTTAGTGGCTGTTGTAAAAGTATAAACAAATTCCACTGGTGAGTCAAACTGAAGGAGCCCATGGGTTACTACATGTGGTGTATGCACACTGTTTTTAACATCTGTTCAGTATATCAGGACAAGGCATTAGCACAGCAAAGTGACAAAACTTGTTTTCAGCACTAAGCCACCAGCTTTAGTGTGGGGAATGCAAGTAGCTGAAAGAGCAGACTTTGTACAATCGTAGTTTAAAAACAACACCCAAAACCAGATTGTAAAGCAGCAAAAACGTTAAACTGGAAAGATTTGCTGTGTTGAACTACTTAAAACATTAGTTTCCAAACCTTGTGTGTACGTGTGCTTTTATTTTTACAAGGCTCCTGCTAGTTAAGTTGAACAGTGTCTTGGTTTGGATAAGAGGGTGAGCCACCTGTACTGTCCATGCCCTTCATGTCCTATCCCTGTTCCCTTCCATCAGTTGGTGATTTCTTTTTCTAATCTCAAGAGTCCTAGCCTACCTGATATTTATCATAGGGAAATGATCACACTTTACATCATGGTTGTCCTTTTCCAAATGTTTTGAAGGTGTAAAATGGTTCTCTTGACAGATACTGCTCCTGTTCTGATTTGATAAAGCATTCTACATAAAAATTTTATATGTGCGAGATGCTATTGAATAATTTTATTCAACCAGCACATTTATATCTTGTCATGAAATTCTCATGGCATCACTGAAATACATAATAGCTTTAATGCCACCTTCTGGGCAAGGATTTAAAGTAGTAGTTTGGCCAGTCTTAATTTGAAGTTATGCTTACAAATCAGGACAAGTTTCAAAGTCTGGAATATTTATTTCAACTAATTTAGAAGCAAGCACTTTTATTGACTGAAATATTAGTTGTGTGAGTTGAGATAGTGCTGCCATCTGAAAATACAGATTTGGTCCTGTATTCAAGTATGGAGAAATGCTGGTTTTCTGTTTGAAAAACGCAGCATAATTTTCTTGAATAAGAAAAATTGGAATTTGAATCTGATTATCAAGTTCATGGTTAAATATTCAGTCTTTGAGAACTGGTGCTTGTGGAGAAGTAGAAACATATGTAAAACAATGCTGATAAATCTTTAGGTTTGTTTTATTTTTAAAATGAACATGATTCACCTACAGCCTTAATTTTTCCGTTCTAAGATGCATATTCTATGGATCTTCCTTGTCTTGAAAGGGATTGCTGTTTCATATTCCTATATGATCTATCTTGTACTTCAAAATATTAAGAAAATAATCAAAATAACATTCCAGTAAGGAATGTTGTCAAATTGACACAAAGTGCACAGTATGCAATGTAGGTATCTCTGTGTTTTGCTATCATCTAGATACTAGTAGGTTTAGAAATATGATCTGAATAAATACCTGTATGTAAACTCTGCTTTTGAAAGGCAGTTCTTATTGCCTTCAAATTAAGTCAGTCCTTCTTCAAAGGACTGAGAGTTCTGCACTGGTTTTTTTTTCCTGTTTTTCTTTTCTTTTTCCTTTTTTCCCCTATTCAGGCAAGGTTGGAGGCTTCCAGGGACACACAATCTGTCCAGCCCCTGCCCTAATACTGTGAGACTCATAATGATCAATCATGAGAAACCTGGAGAAGGAAGGTCTTTAAGTTTGAATTATGTCCTAGACACTTAGCTTCATTTTCTATTTTGTGTTTTTTGCAGTGCTGGGATTGGACGGACAGGTGTTCTTATCACTATGGAGACAGCCATGTGTCTCATTGAGTGCAATCAGCCTGTTTATCCATTAGATATTGTAAGAACCATGAGAGATCAAAGAGCCATGATGATCCAAACACCTGTGAGTATCATACTCCCTGTTCTGTCTTGCAGAAGAGTAATTCCCTATTATCCAATCATATAACTACACAGACTTGTAACAAACTTACTGCTGATGGTATTGCAAAACAGTCTCCTTTACCCAGTGTAGCTATAGCCTTGGTCCAGGCAGGAATAAATTGCCAGGGCTATTGGAAAGGAGCAATGCTCTAAATTGCTAAAAAAAAAAAAAAAAAAAAAACAACTCAAATTTACAAAGCAAACAAACAAAAACTTGGAAAAAAGCTTCAGCTGTAGTGTAGAAGTAGTGTACAAATTACTCAATATAGAAAGCAGGAGCCTATTTCCCAGTGTTAAGAATGGATGTAGTGTAAAAGCTAAACACAGATCCAAGACGTGCAAGAAAAACATTTAGTGATGCAATTCATTGATTCATCTTGCCTTAGTTATAATGAAAACAAGCCTTAACTCTGCCCTGTAGTGGCTCAGTTGAAGAGAAATAATCAGAGAAATAATATTTTTTAAAGTACCTGCAATTAAATCTGATGTGAGATACATCAAAGTAGATCTAAGTGTACTTAGTCTAAAAAAAGTAACTTGCTATCAGGATTCCTTTGGTGTGCTCTTCACATTTGAGCTATCTTCAAATGCTAGAATTTTTCCTGGATCTATAATGTTTTGAGGTTTTTTTGTAAGATTGCCTTAATGTGTTATATTTCAGAATTGTAGAATTTTTAGAACAGATTTAGAAAGAGTATCTCTGAGAGCAGTTGCTTTTATTGTTATTTTGTTTTAACATTTTTAGAAAATGTGTATAAAAGCTTGGTTGTTCCAAGTTTTGCCTGGTTCCAGGGTTTTTATTTATTTATTTTTTAATTAAAGTATTTTGAAGGAGTTAAGGCACTAGATCCAGTATTAAATCTCATCTACAATTACCTGAATGTAGTTACTCATTATAATAATGTTAATGTCTCTGCTACTGTTCCTCTAATCAAATCTGAATTAACCTTTTGTGTGCCTCAATAAGTATTCATTGACAAAAAGTATATACTGTTCTCCATTTCTGGGCCATCTTTCAGTAGCACTGTCCAGTGCTACTGTTCATGTTCCACTAAAAAAATAACTTGTATTATTCAGCTGACATAGGAAGGATGAGGATGTTAATGATACATGAAAAATAATAAAAGATGGTTCTTGATGCTGTCTGTGATGACTATACAGTACGAACAGCATATCTCTAGCATACACAGTGATGCAGAGTTTTTTTAGTAAAGATAGGAAGTGCAGTGGTAAGGACTTCAACTTTATTTTTTTTCATGACATATGCTAAATATCTTCTGCTCTTCTCGTTTTTCTTAGAGAAACAAGAACTTTAAAGCTTCAGTGAAATGCAGGTGTTTACTGTATCAGAGAGAGAAGAGATAATTTAAGACTTCATGTTTTTTTTTAAAGACGTTGTAAACATTAGATACTACAATTTTTCCTTTGACACAGTCAGTTTTTGTATATCCTGACAGACTCACTCGATGTCCACAAGATGGCTCTGTCCATCGGGTCTGCTGTGAGTACTGTATGAGAAGAATTGAGTCTCCTTTAGGGCTCGCTGGAGGAAAAAAGTATTTTAAACAAATATTTATGAATTTAACTATTTTAATATAGATGCAACAGTAAATTAAACAATTATTTATTACTGAATCTGTTGTTGTACCTATTTAAGATCTGACATCACTAATTACAACATAGAGAGAAATCCTTGACACTGGAAAAACAAGCATGCTGGTTTTCTGACCAAAATATACACTATTATGCAGTATTTAGTGTTACATGTGGCAAGGTACCTGTGTTACAGGTATTTTATTTCAATTTTTTCCCCATTATATTCTAATTTGATTACTGAAAAAATGTTACCAAAATCTGAGAGGGCGATGCCATAACATGCCAGAATTCATGTAAGCATTAAAAAGTGCTTTGAAACCAAAGCTTCTAACTACAAGTTCATGGAAACCTCAGGTCAGTGAAACCTCAGCAATTAAATCAACAGCAGAAAATTACTAAATAGGTAATGTTGTAATAATAGGAGTAGTTTTGTGGATATGACTTTCAGTATATATTTCAAAGTGCTGTTCATCCTGTTCTTGTGTTGTTATAAAGTTCCTGTTGTTTTGTGTTTCCTAAAGTAATTGTGAAGCACAGTTCTTGGCCTCTCAGTTCTTGGTAGAATGGGATGGGGAAATCTTAGATGACTCATGTGCTTCCAAATGACAGAGTTCAATTACATTTATTGTCAATTTACTGGATCTGTTTTCCTTTTCAGAGTCAATACAGATTTGTATGTGAAGCTATTTTGAAGGTATATGAAGAAGGATTTATTAAACCTTTACAAACATCACTGCATAAGTAAAGAGCAAAAAACCTAGGATATCAGTTGAGGAATCCTGTCCTCTATAATGAACTGGCAGCATTCTTTGTGCCATGATACTGCTTGTGGGAAACGATAGTGAAGTACAGCAAAGAATTGACAAAGGACTCTGAAAACTTCAGCACTGTTGCACTTTACGTTGAAACAAAATCAGTCTCTAAAACTCTTCTAACCTTCATCTGTTTGAAGACTTTATTTTCGTGCTTTGCTCCGAACAAACCATAAACTGAAAGAACTAATTGTGTTCAGGGTAATCTACGATATTTCATTGTAGTGCCATATACTGCGCTTCTGGTTGAATTGCTACAAACAAGGCTTGGAATTATTTCACTCTGTTTTACACCCATGTCTCTTAAAATGAAAAACAAATGAAAAAGTACACTAAGCCATGGTCTTTTTCCAGTGCTAGGTTTATTTACTATGTACAGACTTCCACTGTTTTGTTTTTTACAACATTAGCAATATTGCCAATACTAGATAGATACACACTGCCTACTGATGCAGCACACTTTGTCCTACACCCTTACTTGAGACCAGCTGGTTGTTAGAGAAAAGCTGGTGTCTGTGTTAACCCAGCAGTAGCTGCATAATGCCCAGTTACCAGCATCTTGTACAAAGTAATAATAAAAATTAAAAAAGAAAAAAAAGGCATTTTTTTGACACAGCTTATGTGTCATACACTGCTGTATTCTGATTCATGTGACTTAAGATTACGTGATGGGAACTAGTGCATGCATTATGTCTTAACCCCTTAAGTGCCTTGAGACTTCGAGAGTACATCCAGTGAAAGGCACTCATGATTCTCTGGGGGTGGTATTGTCCTGTCATATTTATCTTAATGGGTTCAAATTTTAAAAACGGCCCTTGGTGCTTGGAATGTGATACCACAAGGGGTCATGGAACTACCATTCCCTCTTTCATTCTACAAGTACCTGCCTGCTACTCTCGGTAGCGAAAGCACCTCTGCCAACTTAATGAATGAGCATTGTATGCTGCTGTGTTGTAATTATGTGAAAAATCTGACACATTCCTTCATTCCTTCCAACTAGTAACTTACTAGCAGCTTATTAAGAAATGCTGGTAGGTCGTTAGAAACTGATACTTTGTTTTATCCTTTCATTGGAAATAGCTGTCTTGCTGAATTAGAACATAACTCTTTAATAGCACTGATAATTAAGTTGAACTTACAATCAGGTGTGATTTAATTCCATTATCTGCTAACCAATTACTTTTAAAATCATCATAGTTTGATTTCAAGCCATGTTCGTACAGGTTTGCCTTTTATGTTTTTGTGTTTTTTTAATTGTTTGGGAGGGCTGGGGAGGGAAGTGAGGAGAACACGGTGAAGTTGTCCCAGAACTTTAATTCCATAATGACCCCAGTCACTTTCTGTTATACTTGTGCAGAATTGTTCCAGTTGGTATGGGTTGCTTTTTATTTAAGTAGGTAGAAAATTTGTGAGAAATGTCTGTCTGATACAGTATCTGAGCTCATTCTAAAGATACATAAACATCCCAGTTTTTAATATTTTTCCAGTATAGCAGAAACCAAGTTAGAAGCAAAGTGTCCAGTGTAATATACTGCAAGAAAAAAATCAGTCACTTTTTTGCCCTGTTACAACGTAATTTTGTGCCCTCTATTTAAAAGTTTTAATTTATTGTATTGGTTTCCTGAAAATATTTATCCAGTAAATTTGTTGTACTCTATATAGAGCATAGAGTTAAAATGGAAAGTTCTACGCTAAATAATTTTTAACTGTTGAAGAATTATATAATATACTGTGTTCTATGGACATTTGAAAGAGATCAGCTATGACTAATAAATGAAAAGGGATTCAGGAACAGTGAAACCCTGGCTAAGACTTAGTAATAAATATGAACCACAATGCCAAATGAAAGACAGAGTTTTAAATATTTTTAGAAAATAAAATAATATTAGTTGGCCTGTGGCCCTGGTACTTGTATTTATAGATTTGATGCTTATCCCTCAGTGAAAAATAAACTGTACAATAATTTCTGGATCTGATAAACTGGAAGAAAGTAATAAGGTAGCTTTAATCTCAGATTTATTTTGAGCCATTCATAACAAATAAAATTCCTTAGGAAAGTATAAGCTTTAACTTCCATGTGACAAGATTATTATCTGAGATGCTGGCTAGTTGGAAGATTATTTTAAACTCAGCACTTAATGTCTAAAAATTAAAATAATTAATCCATTTTAATTAAGTAACTTCTCTTCATAGTCAAGCTGTAAATAAATAACTTGCCCTTTTTTCTGAGGGAAATGAGAAATGGAGTTTATAGCAACCTTATATAGTGTTGGTATGTCACATACTTAAATATTCTTGTGTAAAGTTGCCAAAGCAGTTTGAGTTCAAAAGACCCATTTATACCACAATTAAGTGTGGGATATTTATTGGTTGTCTGTCACTCCTGTTTTGATTACAAAGAGAGGCAAGAATAATAGGTCTCTTCCAAATCTTCTGCATTGACTTAAGCTGACTGATAGTGTATTTGTGTAGTTGCACTGAGGTAAAAAAAAGTGGAATAAAGTAACTATTCTTGGATAATTGGTCATTGGCAACTCAGTGGCTTTTTGGTTTCTTCAAAGCCAGCCTTGTGGTAACCAAAAAGTGATTGGGAAAGAGAACAGCACTGAAGCCGTTCTGCACCAGAAATCAGTTGTTCAGATGTTTCTACCTGTTGTGGTATAAATGGCCTTTAAAATATTTTTATATGGCCAAAAAAAAAAGTTAAAACTACTAAATATTTTACTTTAGGTTATGAAGATCTGTATCATCCTTAAAGGTTTTTAAAGAAGCTTTTGTATGTTTCATGCTGTACAAAACATGAATGTATCTTTCAGACATAATTACCTATAGACCTATATGTGATTGGTGTTATGACTGTTGGATTTTATGAATAATTATTTTCATACCGTTTGATTAGGAAAAATGCTGGGTGGGTGTGGGAAAGAGTATGTTTGTAACACTTCCATGGTACAAATCCAGTTTTAAAAAAAAGGTTTTCATTGTAAATAAGAGCGATATTACGACTATTTTGTGCCAATGTATAATGTCAAGACTTCTGTTTTCCTTTTAGGTCTGGATTGAAAACTACCACTACCATCTCTTGTTTAAAGTGAATTTGAAGGGGGGTTTTAGTAGAAAGATGTGGGGCTTTTGCAGGGGGACTTTTAAGTGTTTGGGGGGCATTTTTAATTTCTGTTAAATATGAAATAAGATACAGGCTTTGTTTGATAAATGACCTACAGACTGTCAGCCACTCCACTTTTAGAAATAGTGTTTTACATGTACCATATAACTGAGAGCTGAAGAGTTAATATATCTTGAACTTAGAAGCATTTGCTATTTTAAATAACTTGGAAGTCTTCAGCAGTAAAATACTGCTTTTATGCATTTTGTTTTTATATAGTCTCTCCTAGTTCTGAGAAAGAGCCTGATAATTTTTTTTTCTCACTGCATTTAATAATAAGTGGTATTCCTTCCACATTTATCTTGGAAGCTTATGTCCCATATAAATAAAGCAATAACACTTCTAGAATACCTGATTACAATCTGGCACACCATCTCTTAGGGTGGGAAGGCAGTTGGGAAATTAAGGAACATGAGGAGTTTGTTATGGAATCTGTGCAGCCAGTAACTTTCCATGGAGACGTTCCAAAAAGCCCATGGAATGGTCAAAATGCAGCAGACCTGCTGCTGGTGCACAGCCCAGGGAGATGGGAAGTAGGGAAGGTCTGGCACAGAGATGCTGGATGCTCCAGGCATGCTGTGGAGTTGAATTTTTTGATACTTTTATGCTTGTGCAGGTGTGTGGGTGATGTTTGATGGCTCGGAGAATTAGCATGAGCATTGAATACTCTACAGATCCACCAATTTTCAAGCAAAATCACATTGTCCACTAGGTATGCAGTAGTTTTTACTGTAGAGCCATACACAGGGAATTTTCAAGAACCTCAGCTCTGCAGATTAAAGTAGGGATTGGGTTATGCTCAGAAATAAAATTTTGCATATTTGGGCTTCCACAAGGTAGGAATGGTGCTACCTGTCACTTGTAGACTTTCTGTAGGTCTCATCTCAGGTCCCTGGTGGCTGGGTACAATTACCCACCTTTTGTCTTGAGACTGGAAAAGCTCTTCCTTGTTGCTTTTGGTGCTAGGATCCAATATAAAGATCTGGTAAAAACATACTCATTGATTAGATGTGGATCTTCCATGAAATTACAGGGATTATGGTGATTGGGAAGCTGTTACAAGGGGAAAATTATTTGTGTGAGTAGAACTGTTCTGACCACCCTCTGTTATCCCACTGCAGTTATAGATGGAAACTGTATGTTTGTTTGTCTGTTCAGCAGTCTGCAAAGGAGGGGTCAGTTTGTTGTCGCTGGATTTTACCTCTGTGCTGGTTACTGTTGTGTATTTTCAGTTTATAGGGCTTCTCCAGCTACAAGGTTTTAACAGGTGCGTGAGCTGTAGCCTCTAGCTGTTGGCATTGGCATGTTTTGTTCATTGGGAGTTCAGTGGTAAAAAATGGAGATAAATTATTTGTTTTAAAGATGCTGAATTTTCCAATTTAAAAAATATGGACTTTGATTTCATTGAACCAGTAGCCTCATGTAAAAAGAAAAAAAAAAAAAAAAGCCAGTAAAATGTCATCCAAGTCTGCCATAGCACAAACTATAGTTTCATGGACTGGCTGACAGTTTGCTAGTTGTTTTATTTCATATTTAGCAGGCTTACACATTTTAAAGGGTAATTATTTTTTTCCAAGTGTTTTGGTGTTTGAATAGTAGCACTTTATCTCATGCTTACTACTGACTGAACTATTGGATAAAATAAATTGGGTTTGGAGAGATGCTAAATGGGTTTCTGTACAGAGATAATTCATACATCCTGGTACGAGTGCTTCCTATTGTTCCAACTGTTTCTGGTTTATTGTGCATGTGTTCCTGGGGAACTTTCAGAAAATAGATACTGATAATTCTATCATCTCAATTTTCCTGTCTTAAGAAGAATATAAAGCTTGCATTTCTTATAAAAAAGAAAAAAAAAAAGTAAAAAAAAAAAAAAAAGAAACTACAGGGTACTCATAAATTTATCTCTGTGATCTCTCTCAGATACAGATTAGCTATGTTTACTGTAAATGTTCTGCTAAGCATTATTTTTAACATTAGATCTATTACCTGGAAATCAGTATTTTTTTTTTACTTAACTTATTTGAATTTTGATAACAAAAGATAATGCACAATGAAGTTTAAAGAAGTTTCCACTCTTGTACTCCTAGGCCCGAGGCCTAAGACATAAGTGAAAGGGTTAAACAGTTTACATTAAGCTGTTGTTTTCTTTAACTAGAGTATATCTGCAAAGACTAGGCTATAAATGATCCAGTGCAATTATCTCACTAGTTGGGGCACCACAGCAACAACCCATAACAATCTTAAAGGAAAACTAAGGTAAGAAAGTTTTGTTTTAAACTGTGTATCCAAATTTGTTTTCCATTCAGTTTGGTTCCTTTACCAGTGATCCCATTCAGTTTGGCAGGGCTGTTTATATAAGGTTTGGGGTTGGGTTTTTCTGGTGTTTTGGTTTTGTTTCGGTTATTTGTTTGTTTTGGTTTGTTTTTTGTTTGTTTGGGGGGAGGGTGTTGGGGTTTTTTTGTTTGTTTGGGGGGTTTTGGTTTGGTTGTTTTTCCTGTAACAGGTGCTACTCTATGTGTAAATACAAAGGGAAGAATATTATTTAGATAAATATTAACAACCAGATGGTGGCAATATTTTTGCTAGGTGGTTTTGGTAATTAATTTGCATTTTCAGCTGTGGCTTTGAGTTGTCGAATTTCATCTCAGTTTCATACTGCTTAATGATGGACAGCAAGTGTGAAGTGAATCATCTCAGAGTGGAATAGAGCTCTTTTGTTGTTTAGACTTAAGTCTTGTGTATTTTTATTAATGTTGGGGGAATGTGAAGGTTCTTCCCATGACTAGACTTTTGCCTATAAATTTGTTAAAAAGCACATGAGGGGAAGGAGAAAAAAACCCAACCAAACACAACAACACGTTGGCTAAACATGTAACACAACAAGCTGGCTAAACAGCAGCCAGGGTGCTTGATTGAAAATGACAGAAACTTGAAATTGGTCAACACTGGATAACATGAAAATAAATTCAGCTTTTGTCACTGCAGCTACTGTATGCTTTAAAGGGCCTTATGTATTTGTCCTCATTTTGATAAAATGAAATTTCTTGCCATTAAAATGATACACTAACTTCTACCGAAAACCAGCAGTTCCCAGGATCAATATGTTAAGTAACATTTAACAAGTCTTGTTTTAGTCTTAAGTAAAATTTCATTCTATTATGTGAAAAAATGCGGTTATGCATATTTTGTGGATATATTTAATTTCAGTTGACAAATAGTTGTCTAGGTACAGACTTGAAAATATATATAGTTTACTTGTGGATCTTAATTGTTTAATTGCAAAATAAAGATGTGCTTTAGTAATTTAAAGATTAAAAATTTTTTTGTGATTTTCTTGCTACTGTACAGAGTTTTGCTATGCTACTTCTATACGCATCTGATTCCAGATAATGTTCATCTTGTATTTTACATTTTGACATTGTGTTCCATAACTACAGCCCTATGGATTGAGCACGAGAAGAGGATGCTAAATTATCAAGACTGAAATTGCTTGTATACAGAAGCAGCATATGAGTATGAACGAAAGTTTATTGACTTGAAAATATATACTGTAGTTTTTGCTTTACGAAAGTATGACTTTTATATAGTGAGTGTTTTGGAGACTGATCAATAGAGGTTACAGTTAGGTCTCAAAACCTGAGGGCTTGAGGAGTACCAATGTGAAGAACAAAAATTCCAGATGGACGCTTATGAATTGAGTATTTGATGACAGAAAGTGAGGGGATGTTGAAAGTAGGAAAATGCCATTAAAGGACTTGAGAGACAGGAGAAGAATCTCTCTCAGGAGGGATAGGAGTTTGAGAGAGACCCATATGTTCTTAATTTGACTGATGAATTTAGGACTTTCAAGTGAGGACAAGGTGTTTGGATTTGGGTATATCTGAGTAGCAAATGGGAGAGAGTAGACTGCAATTCCGTGAAGAGTAGCAAGAGGCTGGTGTGAAGTAAGAAGAGCAAAAATGTGTCACTGAATCTAAAGAGAGGAAGCGGAGAGTAGCAGAGTTCTTGCTGGTGAGAAGGGAGCTAGTGAGTCAGAGTGGAAAGAAACTTAATTTGAGGAAATAATTGAAGATAGGCAGAAAACACAACCTCTTAAGAATCAGGTTATTTATTCTCAGAATACTTTGTCTTAGAGGAAGATGAGAACAGGTGTAAGCCTAATGTCAAGGAGACTACCATTCACGTTACAGACATCTCCACTAAAAACTAAGCATCCTTATTAGACAAATTATCAGTTAGTTCATGTGCACAGAGAATCCGATGATAAATTACTTTTTCACGTTTAATAAGATTTTGTATAGTTCATTTTGGAACTTGATTGCAGGCTCCCACATGTATTTCATCACAGACTACTGTGATGCAAACATAATCTCTGCTCATCAGTTAAAAAGTACCTAAATCCCCCCTAGTTGTGATACGTGTTATTGAGTAAATAACCAAACAGCAACCTTTCCCCTTAGCTTGCCTTGCTCCCTCTTGCTTGTGGCAGGAGGATTGCTGTGATGTCAACACAGGGGTGCTAAACCAGTTGACATTTAACATTAAAATCAGACTGTTAGTCAGAAAATACTGGGCAACTACCTGAGAAATTTTTTTGCCATTTCAGCAAAAATGACATCAAGATAATTTGATGTGTATTCGGGCACTGGAGCAGGTTTTGCCGTAGCAATTTACTAGTCGGTGTTTCATGATGCCAATTCCTCCACTCGGCAGGTGAGTGACTGGGTAGCTCAGCCCAGGTTTCATGGCCAAGTGTAGAAAATGCTACATTGTCGTGAGCAAAAGTGGCCAAAATAAGAAGCCAAAGTCTCGAAGTCTGCTCTTGCAGTTGTCCTATTTACCCTGGGATTTTGAAGCAGTCTGGAGCTTGTTTATCCAGAGCAGTCTCTCTGTGAGCTGGCACTATACTCTGCAAGCAGAGTTTACATTGCCTTTGGTGAAGTTTTCTACTTGGAGATGTCAAGTACTAGCCGGAACATAAATATTTATGTACAAAAACCAAAACAAAACAGATCAGTGGGGTGCAGCCGTCATGAATTGCTGTGGCTAATGCCACTGCGCGGGGCTTTTCCTCTTAGACTGCAGTAATAGATAAGAAAAAAAATACTAAAATATAGATCACTGGAACTCGTATTTCCAAAGGACATTGAGATTACAATCTGCATTTTTTCATTGTAATCCTGATAACCTTATTTCAGTGTATAAATACTGTTAGTTTGTGGATGGTTCTGCTTTATTTGACACAATGCTGCAGTTAACCCTTCGGGGCAGTGCTTAAAGAACCATTCTTTTCGAAACTTGATTTAAGAGCGCGTTTGCCGGAGGCGGCTTCTTACTGCTGGCCAGCAGAGGACTTGTTTAGGTTCTGGCAGGACAGATGAGGGAAATTTACGTGTTAGCACAAATCGCAGAAAAGGTTGAGAATTAACTTGCCCAGAGCGTTTCACGAATCGCCCTCGTTTACTCCCTCGGCTCTCGTCTCCTCAGGCGGTCCCCGCCTCTCTCCCCCTAGGGCCGTGGGTGACGCTGACTCCCGGACCCTCACCCCTGGCGGTGACCGCACCTCCTCCCGCCACCCTCCCCGGGCAGCCCATGGGCCGCGCCGCTCCCCCGCCTCGGCCCTGTGCCGGGCCCAACCACCTGGCTCGGGGCGGGGGGGGCCCCTTCTCCCCGGGTTCCGCCTCTTTTAAAGGGGCTACGGCCGACCTGCGGCTGGGAGGAAAGCAGCGCTCCTTTACTGCCCGCCTCCCGCTTTCTTTCGCTGCCGCCCCGCTCCTCCGGCTCCACACCTCCTCCGAGCGGCAGAGAGCAGCAGCGGAAGCCGCCAGGTGAGTAAGCGTGGACAGGAAGAAATGGACGGAGCGTCGTTACCTGTTTAAGGGCCTCCCACCTCGCTCCGCCATGTTCGGAGGCCCGCCCCCTCCCGTAGGCTCCCTCACCGCCCCCCTCGCCCGCCCTCAGGGCCGCCCAGAGCCGCCGTGGGGACGCGCTCCCAGCGCCCTGGGCTCCCCCGCTCCCGCCGCCCGGGCCGCGGCGACGCCCGCCGGGTAAGCAGCGCGGGGGTCTGGCTGCGACGCTGAGGGGAGTGGGGGGGGGCCGCGCCGGTGTCCAAGTGGCCGCCGCCGCGGCAGGGGATGGCGCGGCGCGACCCCTGGAGCGAGGCCGCCGGGGAGGCGGGGCAGGAGCGGGGCAGTGGGCCCGGGGCTGAGGCGGGCGCCGGTCCCGAGGTGTTACGTAAGGGTCGGGGCAGCGGGGGGGACCGGGAGCTCCCGGCCGGCGTGGCCCGGGATGTGAGCGGGGCGGGGGCCGCTTCTCTCCGGGGCTGCGGCGGGGAGGCTGCGGGGGGCGGTTCCTGAGGCGCTCGGTGCTCTCGGGCTGGGTTGCGATCTGGGGCGACCGGGCGGGTGTTGGGGCTCGGGACCGACTCATCGCCGAGCTCCGGGTGTTTGCCGGGCCGGAGCTGCCGTGGTGGACGGGAACCTGGGCGGCTGGAGGTCGCTTCCCCACGCCGGCGGGAGCCTGGGTGCAGCCGGGGCCGCGGTGATACGGGAACGGCCGTGCCCTGTCCGAGCACTGTCTGAGAGGCTCGGCTACAGAGTCCCTGGTGTGTAAGCGAAGTTCTGAGGCGGGAACGGCCCGTTTTGAGTTTCTTTTTTCTGGTGAGAGAGCTGAATACATCAGCTAAGAATGTAACTGGTGGTAGTTATTTTCCAGTTTTGAGAGAACATCACCGTCTTTTTGAAGAGTGCAGTGGCATTTGTGTTAATGAAAGGTTGCAATCAGTTGTATGAGATCATTGTTTGTTCTCCTAACAACCTTTTCAGGTTGTCCCAAAAATCAGCCCAGCTGCCATCCAAGCGGAGATTTTTTTCAAAGTAGCCGCAGAGAGTGGGTATTAAAGTACAAAGAAGTGAAACGGCTTTTTGACTCTCTAACAGTTCTTTATCTAAGTCTGATCTTTTCCAAGAATTTTATTTTTTCCTCCGGTGGAAGCCTCACATCAATGTGTTCTCTTTCTGTCTTGGGATTTCATAGCCAAGATGCTGAGCTTTTTCCGTCGAACCCTTGGACGGCGGTCTATGCGTAAACATGCCGAGAAGGAAAGGCTGAGAGAGGCCCAGAGAGCTGCAACCCACATCCCTGCAGCTGGGGACGCAAAATCCATCATCACTTGCCGAGTAGCGCTGCTGGATGGAACAGATGTCAGCGTGGACTTGCCGGTACGAGTGATGCAAGTTTGTTTTCTAAGTGCTGTTGGCTTGCGTCAATCTGTTTGTGCTTTTTGCCATTTACTAGTTAGTTAGGTGAAGACATATCTAGTTGTCATAGCAACCAACCCTGTGACTTGACATCCACTAAGTTAGTAGTGATAAAATTGTATGGAAATAATTGTAAAATTTGTTACTGAAACTGCACAGTGTTATGGTAGATTTTATTGTGCCTTCTACATTTAATGTTTTCTAGCAAGTTGTTGTAATCGTTGTGCTAGAGCTTAACTTTGGGAGGGTAATATTTTGGATGAGTTGGATTTTCTGTTCAGTGAGCTATGTATGCATCTTGAGAAGGAAGGTAAAATCTCTTGGTGGAATTCCATTGAAGACAAGGAATGAGCGCAAGTACTAGCAATGATTTCTGTGTGTTTTGTTTGTTTTGATTTTGTGTCAGAGTTGGATGCATTTTTTAACACTAACTTGAGAAGGGAGGGGAAGAGAAATTGTACTTCCTTCCCCTCCTCAGGGCAGATTATACAGGAGGATTGTCTCATAGCATATGGTACTTTACTTGGAATTATGTGTTAGCCACTGTTTTACATTTCTAAAGCTCCCTTAATATACACGTGTCTTATATTCTGCTTAATTATAGACCTGGTTTTGGCCAACAGAATGAGCAGCAGCAATAGAAGTGATGTGCTCTGTTTCTCCATTACCATGTGTTATGGTTGCTGCTGACTTCTTTTGAGCTCACTTGTCTGAGCTAGGAAGCTGTCGGTCCCTGTGAGACTTTGACTTGTTCCTAGGATTTTGGCTGCAGTAAAAGTTGTGCTGACATAGGAGCTGTGTGCAGAGCAGCCATTTGTGAAATGGTTTTTCTCTCCTCCCTTCCTTGTTCAGATACAGTTCTAAAGTATCTGTAATGTTAGGTAGTCTGAGAAGGGCTCAACTTTATTGAGTGGCATTGTTGACATAGTGAGCAGAAATAACTCTTGAGATATTCAGAACCCCAAGTAATCTTCAGTTAAAGAAACAGTTTGACAGCTTTATTTGCACAATGATTGTACAGATAGGCGTTTACAGAGGGCGGTAAAACTAATCTGGACATCGTTGAGACAATGTAACAAACATATCCAGTGCTGCTCAGTGCCTAGGATGTTTGATTTGATGCCAGGAATGCCCACAAACACTTTATAGCAAGAGTTACACTTTAAAAGTACTTAAGGTTAAATTGGTGTCTCCACATAACCAGATCAGTAATCTTTGGAGCTGAAGTTGGCTCTGTTGGCAAATTCTTGGCACCTCAAACAACATTTCTAAGGCTTAAAGGAGCATAAATTGAACCTGAAGAGGTGCCATGACCTGACATCTGGTCTGTAAAACTTAGATCGGGGTGCAGTTAATGTTCTTTATACAGGAAACTTTTTTCACACTTTTTGTTTTTTTGGTAAGTCAACATAAAGTTTTGTCTGTGGCCATCTAAGTTATGAATAACAGTAAATAAGTATGCTAAATCTGAATAGCTAGATACAGTAGTTACAGTGTATTGTCAGTGGCTGACATGTACCAGTTCCTTTGGTGATTAAAATACAAAAAATTAAAGGTAGATTAAATGTTTTATTTCAGGCTCCTTAACCTGTTTATTCTTGTGTCCCTGCTTTCGTTGCTCATATTTTAGGATTAATTCTTTAAGAGGAAAACAAAAATTATGGCAAAACAATGTTGCTTTCTAAAATCTAAAGCTATATTAAAAATACGTGTGTGTGTGTATATATATATAAAAGTTTGGGTGGGGTTTTTTTTGTTTGTTTTTTTTTTGTTTGTTTGTTTGGTTTTTTTTGCAAAAACACCGGGAGACTCATCATCTTGTCAGAGCTAACACCTTATACAAGACTGTTACTTTACTGTTACTTTGTTGGCAGTAGATTTGGTTTAAAATGAACTCCTGTTATCCCAAAGAGGTGCCCTCCAGTCTGCCAGTTCAGTTGTGCAGAGTCCCATTGTCTACCTAAGTTCTATTAAATTGCTTTATTTAAAAAAATAAATAACAAAGTGTTTCTTAATACTGAATCACTTGGAAAACAGGTCAGATCATGGCCAGATAGAGTTGCCTTGGCAGGAATGAATACTGTACTTTTAAAAATCCTTAGCTACATAAGTTGTTGATGCCACAGGAAGAAAAGATGTTGCTTTTATGATGATGTTTGCCTTTGGTTTTACTTACATCTTGGCAGAAGAAACTTTTTTTGACAGCCAGGCAGTAAGCAAAGTCAAGAAAATGCTGTGGCCGAAAATAATTGATGTAATGTTATATCAGTTGTTTGTGTCTCTCCAAATGGTGGTGAAGAAGCATTTAGAGTCAGTATTTGGCTTATGCTTGATTAAAATGCTTGTTCAGCTATACCCTTACAATGAATTTGTTACTGGAAGAAGAATCTTCTCGAGTTAATGTTTCATATAATTGAATCTGAGATTGCTGAATTTCTGCTTAAACAAAACAAACCAAAAAAAAAACCACAACCCAAAAACCACTACAGGGAATGGTGTTGTGAAAACCAAACATGTTTCAGAGTCTTTTTAAGCAGCAAACCCTGATGTTTTATGATTACTGTTGATGAGACAGAAGGGACATGTTGTAAATTATGCAGTTGAGATTAATTTATTAAACACAGAGCTGGGATTTGAGCAGTAACTCTGCTTTTTGTCCACTGATCTTATCAGTACTATCTGTCAAGCCACTTAGTCTGTCTTCTTTTCTATTTCTTCTGTTCTTAATTACAAAATTGCCTGACCTGAAGTGTTCATCAAAGCTGCAGTCCTACACAGTACACAAGCTGGATTGTTTTTAAGAATCCACTTGTGTGACCATGTCAGAGTGACACTGATATCAATGCTTTATATGCTGTTTACTGTCTCTTGTATGTTCAAAGTGGGAAGCAAGAACTTCATTAGAACAAGCTATCAGTTCTTTTGGAACCAATCAAAAAGCATTGTGTTTTTTTCCCCCACCTTTATCTCATTCTAAAGCTGTGTTTTGACCTGTTACTTTTTGTTGTCTGTTCCCACTTTTTCAAAGCTCTGTGTTTGCCCAAATGCATTCAGTGATTTTTTGACAGAATTAACCATGGGCTTAGTAAAACGCTGAGGTATTACTGTTCTGATTTTTTTTTAATCTATGAAAAATCTTTGTAAAATATATGGTGTGACACTGTTGATGTTGTTTGTCATAAAAGCAGTTTTATTGTTAACTCGAGTTCAGCTTTGGTTGTGCTTTTTCTTCTAATTGCTTAAGATCTGTAGTGGTATGAGCAACGAGAGGACAGGAACTCTGTTTTGCTGACATCTCATCTATTACTTTTAATCCTTTTCCTGTGCAAAACTAAACATCTTCCCCCACTGCACTTCTGGAATTCCCAAAACCTCTCAAGCCATGAACAGACCCAGTTTAGTACCTGAAGACACATTCTCAGCTCAGTCATACCAGTCCAGGCTCCTGAGGGAACCATTCCTTCAGCAGCTGGAATAATGTCTCTTCAGGTGGTTATGGTTTGTGAGAAAAGACAGGTTGAGAAGCAGGGCATCACAGGTGTGTTTTTCTTTGAAAGCTGTTTTTAATTGGAGTCACCAACAGCTTATGAAATACTTGTCAAGAAAAATGTTTGTCAAGAATTTCAGATGAAGTGCTGTTTTGTATCCTGGAGGGCTCTAGAGGATCTTTAAATCAAAAGATGTAAAAATTTTGAGTATTGGTTAAAAACATAGTAAATTCTATTCTACTTGTAGTAATGATTAGTAGAGGGAAAACTTAAGCAAGGTAAAGGGGGAAAATGGTAAGATAAATAATATAAAATAATTTACAGAGATACACTTAGAATATATGCACTTTTATAAAATTGTGGATAGCTTTCTGTGAGGGACCAAGGTCATCAGCCCTAAAATAGGAACAGATAGTATATATGGGGTCTTATAGAAGCAGCCCTGTGCTTGTGGAAGCCAGGGGTGTTCCAGTAAAAAAAACTTGTCCCTGCTTAACCCACAATTTGCATAATCTTCTCATGGATAATAGAGTGTTAATTGTATTCCAGTTTCTGTACATGCAACCTAAGTTTTAGGTAAAAGTTTCCCAGTGGTGTAACATGAAAAACACAAATTATAAGAATGGATGCTCCTGAGTAGTTTTTCATCTTGGAATATTCCTTACTTATGCATGTATGGAATTTAATATGGAGATTGCAAAATGAGGTAGTTTTGTCCTTATTATCATGGAAACAAAATGTAATATTAACCAGTCTAAGAGCTTTGTGGAGTAGCAGAAATTAGCTAGGCTGCTTACAGTTTTGGAGTAATGCTTACAAAAGACGATAAAAACTACTGTATTTGTAGTGATTATTTTAAATTAAGAAATTCATGTGGAACACCAAAGACATTGCCAGCAAAAAATGGGTATTAACAAATGCTGATGGCTTTTTTCATGGAGGGAAATGATCTATGTTGATCCCACTACAAGACCAGAAATGCATTGTGATAGTTGTTTTTACCCCATAATCAATTACATATTTTTAAAGAAGTCTGTACAATACTTATGGCTATTTGCTGAGTATTCAGACTTGGAAACATGAACTACAGAATGTTGTCCATGGCACAGATGCAGAGGAAAAAGAAAATCTAGTAATGCTAAAAAAATCAATGTTCAAATGAAATCTTAAGTGTTGAAGGCTGGCTGTTACATTTTCAATGTAATTGTCTCAGTTGACAAAAGTAATTAGTAAATAAACATTTGCTTGTGTGTGTTAAGACTATAAAGTTTGGGATTAAAATTTTTCCCGATGTGGTCTGTGTCTTAAAGTGCTTCTGACTATTTGCTTTAACTACTGGAAACCCCTTAGGGGCCTGAATCTGGAAAAATCAATTCTGAGCTGAGTGTTTTCAAGCAGAGGTATTTTCTGTGTGCTGTACAGGGGCCCAAGCTGTAGTGCAAGTTGCTCCAGTGCTTCCAGATTTAAATGTATATGGAGATGGAATGTGAGACACCTGCAACACATCCTGAGGCCTCTCAGCACCGGGGAGCAGCAGCAGAACCTCGGGCTGCCTGCTTGGGAACCCGGACACCTCAGGGTATATGCCCTTCAGATCCTGAGAAACCTGCAGGTGGAACACCAAATAAACCTGACACGTTTGAGAGTATACTGGGGGCAGGGATTTAATCTCCAGACCTTAATGCTGGATGAGCAGTTTGGATTTATTCAGAAAGAATATTAGGAAATGGTCTCAGAAACTGATTAAATCAAATGTGTAACCAGAAGATACAAACTTTCTGGGAGAGGAAAAATAAGAGGCTTCTGGCATAACAAGCTGCCAAGTATGAATGCTTTGTATTGTGTGTCTTTTCATGTATAGGGTTAATAAGCCTTAGCAATGTACATTAAAATCTTTCTATATAATAGTCTAGTACACATACAGTTATAATGGGTACTGAAATCAACTTTTATGAAGATTTTTTGAGACAAGCCTTTTTTTTATTCTCCAGAGAACAACAGAACAAAATGCTAAATCCCAAATGCTCAGGCTAAACCAGAGAGAAGCAAATCTTTGCTGCAGGTATCTTTAGAGTAAGAAGAAATTGTCAGGGAAAATTGGTAAAATATTTGAAAGATTGGAGAGAAGCAACTCCTTTTGCTCCTTGTCAGTGTTTAAAGCTATAAGAAGATACAAATACTGTACTTCTAACTGTACTGCTTTTATCTCATTCCAAAGTGTAGCAAAACCCCTGGATTCCCTGGCCTGCATACGTGATAAATTTTATTTAAGTTTCCCAGTTCCCTTGTTGATTCCCCTCCTGTGAGATCATAGAATCACAGAATCATCCGGGTTGGAAAGGCCCTCTGAGGTCATAAAGTCCAACCCTTAATCCACTAGCCCCAGTGGTTACCAGACCATGGCACTGAATGCCCCATCAGTCTCCTGTTAAAAATCTCCTCCAGGGATGGAGAATCCACCACCTCCCTGGGCAGCCCATTCCAATGCCTGATCACCCCCTCTGTAAAGAATTTTTTCCTAATATCTTACCTAAACCTCTCCTGGCAGAGCTTAAGACCATAAATGTTTTCTGTTTCTTCCTACAGAGTACATCGAGCTGTATAAACCCAGTAGTCAGGTTTTACAGAATTACAAACTCAGGAGGAGTTTAATTTGTGCCCTGAAGGGAGGACAGGGCTCTGGCTGGACTGCTTGTGAGGGGTGTCATTAATAGTTCATCGGTATCCATTAAGCAGCTTGAAAATATTTGTCCTTTGAGAGAGAGTAAGTTGTGCTCTGCTCCAAGGAGGGGGGGAGGGAAGGGTGGGGAGAAAGGTAGCAGCAGGATAAAAATGCCAGGTAATGTTGCCACTACAGAAGGGTAACTTCTCACCAGCAAAAGCAACAGTAATCTTTGCCACTTCTTTTGAAAACACCTGAGATCACAGTTTTATTGAATACAGATTAATTAATTTTAATTCACAGAACATGACCTCTTACAAAGCAATGCAATTTCTGGCAGCTCTTGGTTTGAATGTAAGGAAGAAGATTCTTAAGAACCTGAGGAAGACTTTGAACTTACCATTAAAGGATGTGTGAAACCTTTGCTGACTCACACCAAATACAGTAACTAATGGTTTAAGTCATATGCAAAGTACTGCATAGTTAAGCCCATGTTGACAGCCCTGATGATTTAAGTCAGAAAATAGCCAGCAGTCCGGCAAACCTCTCCTTCTGCTCCAGTGTAATTCCTCAGGGACTTTCTTCTGTATTAATCACTCTGGGTCCACTTGATCTTTGAGTTCTTTGCCGAGATGAAAAGAGTTAAAGTACCCCCTTCCCCTGATTCACCAAAAGAGTGAATACACTAAAAAAATAATTGGATACTGCAGAATTATGAACAATTAAATGTTTTGATTGCTGGTAGTCTGAGATAGTACATGTAAGCAATTCTAGGCTAAAGTTAAAGTGCTCCACTGCCTGCCCTCGGGAGGGAATTTGACAGAGGTAGCTGGTTAATTACAGTTTTAAGAGATGACTGAGGAATTGGAAAGGGTAAAAAATGCTATACCTAATAACAGGAGATTTTCCTCCAGTTTTAGACCAGATGCAAAAAGCTCCATGCAAAAAAAGACATTTTTCTTGTTTCACTGTTCCAAATGCTGTATTGACTTCACTCGTATTAGTGTATCATTCTTTAAACAGAAGATAGCCTGTGCTGAGAGAAAATATCAACAAACACTCCCTCCTTCAAAAAAGAGGCTACTGCGTCAAATAGTGGAATAATGTGTGGTTATATACATAGATGATTTTCCTTAAGGCTTCTCTTAGGAGAGGCTTGCTGGTGTTTAATAAATCTGCTGCCTGCAAAGTACCTTCTCTTGAAGTCAATAGGAAAAAATGCTTTTCCCGAGTGAGTTTGTTGTGCTCTACATCTCAGCATTTCCATTATCCAATTCTTTGTAGATTCTGTGTGCATGTGGAGTTGCCTGCTGGTATAATTGCCTTCCCTTGCTCCTACCTCCCCCAATACTTGGAAATAAATGACTGTGGGAGAACTTGCTTAGGCAGGTTCAATTTAGAAATGTCTCTGAGATTTCATTTTGGACTGCAAAATGTCATATTGGATTTAACTAAAACGGAGTAAACCAACTATTATGATTACAAAGCTGAGTATAAATATTTGAAGATCAAGCTAGAGGAAAGTGGCAAAAATTGTGTATGGGACTTTTCATACATGGATATGACTTGGTGATTAAACCAGATTATTTCTGAGAATATGAATTCTCACCGGCGATAAATTTTGAAGTGTGCACTCAGTCTTCTAATTAGCATCTTATTATAGTTAGACGGATTCTCAAGTTGTTAATGAATAACTACAAAAAAAAAAAAAAGCTTGCTTATGTGATAGCATTATTGAAATAACAAAATCTTTGAATTGCTTTCAGAGTAACCAATCTTTTCTACATTTCTTTGTATTTAAAAATACTTCATTTCAACACTGTGACTTGTAGTCCGACCTAATTTATTATTATTACATTTAGGCATCATGGGTATTACTGTTAATTTTTTCTTTCATTGTATTATTATATAGGGGTTCATTGCATAAAAAGCTGTGTTGTGTAGAAGCTTAGTCCTATATTGCTTGCCTTCTCTTTAGAAACAACTGAGTAATTTTTTAGATCATCATTGTAAAAATGGTATTTACTTGGTGCCAAAGCTAAGTTTTTTGATATCTTTTATATGACCATAAGCAGTGGCTCTTAGCACCTACAAGTAAATTTTCGAAATTGATATTTGTAAGTGCATTATATGAGTAATGTTTGTTGAAGTTGCTTGCCCTGGACTATTTCCTTTCAGTTCTTCAGAGCACTTGCTAATGGAAATCTCTGCTATAACTAGGCTTTGCTACCTGCTTCAAAACTGGTGAATTGCGTAGATATCAAAGAGTAGTAAATTGTTAAACAATTTGCTGTAATTGGCTCTGAAATTTCCAGTGCATTAGTCATTGGAAATGTATTAGCTGTATCTCCAGTTCTATTGAACTTCACTGAGTAAGGAAAGCCTAGAAGGGATGATAATTTCTGACATTTTAACACTGAAGTCTTGTGCCAGTCAATATTGACATTTTCCAAGAAAGGAGGTTATGTAAGTTCTCTAAGGATGTTACACATGCTTCTTGTGAGGTGTACATTTGCCTTTCAGAAAAACACCCATCAAAAATATGAGAGAAAAGAATAGCTTCTGAAATATAGTATGGAAATTCGGTTTTGAGTTTTTCTTGATTTTGGAATGACATTATAACATATACCTAGATTAAGGTCGATGCTACCATAAAACTACTTGCTAAGTACTAAATCTTATATTTTCAGAAAAAAGCCAAAGGCCAGCTCCTGTTTGAACAGATCATGTATCATCTGGACCTTATAGAAAGTGACTACTTTGGATTAAGGTTCATGGATTCTGCACAAGTGGCAGTAAGTACCAGTGCTTATATTTATCAATTTTTTAAAGCAACCACTTATAAATGAAATTTCTACGTTGACAAACTGCCTTTTTTGAGTTAAGTTTTGTGCAGAAGATCTGTGGTGTGTTAGTTCAAATATGATGCCAGGTTTAGTTCCATCTTGAGCACTCTAACATAGTACAATAATGTTGTCCTTTCCTTTCTGGTCTTTCACTTGTTACTATCACACCTTCTGTCACCCTTAGGCAGGCTCATCTAGTAGGACCCCAGAGCCTGGCATGTCATACAGAAATTTGTGATGCTGCTGATACAGAGAGGAAGAGGCAGAATTTGAGTGTGTGTTTGGGACTGTTTGACAAAATGGGTAGTTTCCTTACTAATGCCATTAACTTTCTTGTCAGCGAATGTCCTCTTGTTAATGTCTGTGTGAGAAGTATGCCATTTATTTGCTTAAATCAGTTGTGACTCAGACCTGCAACTAGAAATTTTTGGGAGGATGTAGCAGTGTTTGTATGTACCAGACAATTAGAGTAGAGGGTTCTTGCAAGCCTGAGTTTTTTGTGAAGTTCAAGGTTTAAAAATGTGACTGCTTTTGAAAACAGAAGCAGAGCACTGTTAGTCAGAAGAAGCTAGAGTTCTTTAACTTGTGGGCTGTGCAGTTTTATATAGATACTTCTTATGGCCAAGTACTTAATCCTGCCCACAAGGATAGCTGCAAGTCAAGTGAGGCATTGGAAAAGGAGTGGATTTTTTCTCTCTCCATCCTTGTAACTTTAAACCTGCATTCACTTATCCCAACAGTCCTAGGTGGACAGAAATTACTTTTCCTACTGTGTATGTCAAGCTTACTTGTTTGATGTATGATCTAATGATTTGTGTGTTTCAAGTGAGAATTATTTCATGGTTAGGATGGCAAGAGTGGAAGCACAGACTGTTGCTACTGAGCTGGATACTGGAACTGTTTGAGGTCAGCGTACAAAATGCAGGCAATGACATACATTCCTTTAGTTCTGTTAGAAGAACAGTTTGAGAGTGGCATCCAAATTGTTACAGCTTTGTACAATGGCAAAAAACTCCCCTAGCTTGAATCTGTGAAAGAAGTTGACAGCTTCGGATGCAGTGTTACCCACCCCAAATCAAAGCACACTTATGACCTGATGGCTTCTTTTCACAACTGTTGTGGTGTAGTTTATTTTTAACTTGTAATTGTAGAGATTATTCTCTACAATTCGAGTTCAGCATCAGAAAATAATTCCTGTTCAGCATCTGAAGCGAGTTTAATGGCTAGTGGGAGCAGCTGCTGCTGGGCTGCAGTTTCCAGTAGTGAAAGTGCTCTTGAACCTCATGCAGAACAGAGACATTTAACATAAAGAAGAAAAAGAGTTTAACAGAGGGATGTCATTCAGAACCATGCATACCTCCTAGCAACAGAAATAGACCACAGCCCATTGCAGAGCATTTTATATTTGTAAAAATTGTGTTTGCTGTGTTAAGTATGTGCAGTCTAGCATGTGGAATACTGATACTCCATTGCTTTTACTTTTTGCTTCTGGAAAAAAACCTGTACATTTTAGGTATCCTAACTCAGTTTCCTGCCATGTGGTTTCTGAAGTTTTTCCATGTGCCTCTTAAGATCTCATAAGATTTCTCATTGGGATAGTTGTAACTGGGAAAACTATGTGTATGGTAAACTTTTCTTCTCTTACTGTTAGCAATGACATAATTTCACCTTGAAATAGATAAATAGGATTTAATCTTTTGTGCCTGAGCAGTGGCTCATGGCTTTCTTTAGTCCAGAAAAGTGTTACTTCCAGTCCAGACAGCACCTCATCGGGTGTTTGTTACTGCACAATCTATCAGGTACCAGAGATTTCAAAGCTATTTTGCACCTCTTTTTAAGTATGTGTGACTGAAAAGAGGCAGAGGAGAGATAACAATCTGTTTAAACGGGACTTTAATAATACACTCTGTATAACAAAGCAGAAAAGATTACATTTTGCCAGAAGAGCTGAACACTACAGCCAGAGATAATTGCTTTAAGAAATGAGGAATATCATGGCAGCCATCCTCATAAAGAGGACATGGCACATTCTAGCAGAAACCCAATCTGCATCTGGAAACAAAGGCAGAGACTAATCAAGTGACCTGTCAAAGATTATTCAGATCTGTTAAATAAACAGTGTTAGAATCCAGTCCTTTACTGTGGACTGAATTGTCCCATGATTCCAAAGGAGATAATCTTTCTGCTGTCCAATTTAAGTGTATTGCCTGACTAGTTGCACCTGATGATATCAAAACTCTGGCAGACTGGCAACATATACTTAAGTTAAAAATTGGTAAATTCTTCACTTGTTTTAACTACAAGTAAGTTTTCAATAGATGAATTTTCAACAACTGAAGGAGAGGTATTTTTTTTCTTTTGAGCTACTGAGCTGCATACTAATTAGGTGTTTGAATTTAATACAGATAATACAAACTTTTCTTGACATCTTGGAGTTTAGGATTTAAATACTAGCTTCCTTAGGGAAGTTTTTGAAACAACTTGTGAAGTGATAGAATCATCGTTTGCATGTGAGCTGCAAGTCAGGAATAGTTCTCCCCTTTCCCCCAAAGTAACAGGCAGGAGATGGAAGTTAGTTATTTGCAAGGTTGTCCACCGTTCATCAGGCCTGATCTGGCAGCCAAGGGAACAGCTATTGTTAATTTGAATTACTTGGATTCAGGCTGACAATGAATAGCACAGCATGTCCAGTGACACAAAAGATGAAGGTTGTTGTTGTTAACTTGGGCTGTTTGGATTCCCCTCTAGCAACGCAGGATTGGTGTTTTTAGAAAGGAGGCACTGAACCCTTCATGTGTGGCAAATTTCTGATTCTAGCAGGCTGCAAGCATCAAATACATGATGTTCCTGATGGAGTTGTGCAACACATCAGTTTGTTAACTGGCAGTTTTATCTAATGTAACACTTAATGGTGAAAATCATTTGTATAGCATTGCATTAAGTATGCACCTATTATTTCCATAAATTGTGGGAGCAGTTTTAGCCTTGCTGCCTTACCAAAAAACCCCTTGTACTACCTTTTTATAATGTTGCTATTGTGTAGGGTGTGGGTTTTTTCTTTTATGGTGATGGGTTTTTCTGGTAGTTTGGTTTTGTTTGTTTGCTTTGTGGCTTTTTTGTGTGTAGTTTGGGTTTTTTGTGGTTGTTTTTTTTGTTGTTCTTTTGGTTTGGGGTTTTTTTGTGTCTTCTGGTGTTGTTAATTTCTGAACCAGCAAAATATTTGAGAAAGAACTTCAGTTCTCTATACAATCTGTTGTTCATAATGCTTTTTGTTTAGCAAACTTATCTCTAAATATCTCAGCAGTAGACTGGGCTGAGCAAACTCTCATCAAAATGTAAACTTCTTGCCAGGTCCACTTGAATTCCATTTTAATCACTTGGAATAAATCTTAAGTTTCCTGACGTCTCTGTGTGTCCATATGTGTGTTGGTTTGGGGCCTTTTTTTTTTTTTCTCTCCATTTAAAAGCAGTTCTGATTCTCTTCTTCCCTGCACACCCTGACTATTCAGGAGTTCTCTAGGCAGTGGTGGTAGGAGCCGAACAGAGTAAACATTATCAGTGCCTGTCGCGGGCCTCCCAGTTCGTGGAATGTGTAGGAGATGAGAGAAAACAGGAGGGAGACTGAAGCAGGGGTGCACAGCCAGTCCAGCAGCCTGGGAATGGCTCCCTTAGCCATTCCTCTATCTTGCAAGCCTCCAAATGGTTGTTTGTATGTTTTTATGGTGGAGGAAAGAGTCAGTAAATTCTCTTCAGCAAGTTTATGGAATAGGAAGAGAGATTATAGAATTTCCTTTGGGAAAAAAGAAAAATTGCTTGGCTCTGCTTTGCTGGTAGTGTAAGCAAAGTTGACATAAATATTTGCTTCATGCTTCCTTAAACTTCCCTCTTTGTATTAGAAATCTATTAGCTAGCTTTCAAAGAGCTTTCAAAAAGCTACTTAGTTTTAATAGCTAAGGGGAGCATTGCCTGCTCTGTGCAGAGCTGCAGTAGATGTTCGGGTTGTTCTGGTACACCCATCCCTGCACACCCTGGCTGTGGTACAGGCTGGCTTTACACCTCTCTGCAGCAGGCAGGGCTGCTCTGGAGGCAGGAATGTGTTTGCACTTGGCAGTGCAACCTGAAAATACCGGTTCTGGCTCACACCCCTGTTGCTTTCCTGCCCTCGGTGGAGGCCCACTCTGAACTGCTGGCAGGTGGCTTAAGGGAAGGAATGTTGCTAATTCACCTGTGCTTGTTGCAAGGTGGCATTTGGGATTGACTGGGCGAGGTGGTGCTCCCTGGGCATTGTGAACCGGGCAGGACATGGTGTGCTGGGGGGTTTGACCTGGCTGTTGAGTCAGTGCAGGTCTGGTGAAGAGGATGCTGTGTTCACTGTCCAACTGGAGCATCTCTTTTGGAGGAGGGAGCTGTTCTCTCTGCACAGTGTTTGGAAGGACTTCACCAGTAGCTGTATGTTAGATTTCCAGCTTTATCTTTCATTTCTGCTATAAACTCTCCAGCAATGGAAATATAAGAAATTATCTTAGGCGGAACAGCATATACTTGTAGGTGTTTCTCTTACCCTGTCGTCTATAGCTTATTTTTTCACATGCTGTTGTACACAGTGTAAGTGTAGCCATTATTTTGGCTTCTAGTATGTAGCTTATAATTAGCATTAATAGGTGAGGCAGTGATTTCTGTCCTCCCATGTGACAATTGCTAAAATGTCTCCTGTGAGTAGATTTTGAAGAATTAGGTAGAGTTTTCCCTTATGTTCAAGACATAGACAGCTTTGCTGTTTTTACACTTGAGTCATCTACAGAAAATGCCTGAAAGCCAACAAATGTTTATTTTGTCTCTCCCCTTACACCCCAAGAAAACACCACACACAACTGAGTGCCAGACTCTCTCACTATAATTTATGCCTCTCTGGCACATTGTCACTGGGTGACCTAATAACTTTTGAATTAAGTGTTTGTTTGTTTGGACAGGATGAAAATTTTAGTAATTAAAATGGTTTGTCAGTACATTTAAAAAAAAATTAGATAATGCTTTCATAAAGATTATTTCTAAGGTACTACATGAAGTTTCTGTTCAAAATTGATATTTTGAATGAAAGGATCTTTGAGCACTGCGAAAGCTGAGAATTATGAAAGATTTGGACTAGATTGTTTCAACTAGATACTTGTTATTCCAGTATGGTCTTTATTAATGTTTATGATTTTTTTTTCCTTTTTCATTCTTTTTGTGAGATTTTTGTATCAGTAATTCAATGAAAGTTATTTCTTTTTCAGCATTGGCTGGACAACACAAAAAGCATTAAAAAGCAAGTTAAAAGTAAGTGTCCTTTCCATTTTCTCTTGGGATCTGATATAGAACAAACAGAAGGCACAGAAAGTTGAAATGGGTGTGTGGAGGGGGGAAGTGTCCAGTGAGTGATAAGACTCGGTGACAAAAGCCCGGCATGGTGCTGCTGATTGTTTAATGACCTCTTCCCTCTGGAGCTCATATTACTTCAGTCTAATGTCCTTAATTAAACATGTTAGAGACTCATTAGTTATCGTTTCAGTGGAGTCAAAAGAGCTGAAGATACTATAGTGTTATAGATCATTATCCACCCTAGGAAAACTTGTCTTGGAGCCTCCATCCCTTGGGGCAATCCTGAATGCCCAAATCTGGGTTTGGTCCACCTGGTCCTTACCTGCTGCAGAAGGGTTTGTGTGGCCTGGTTGTTTCAGTGGTGCATGCTTGAGTAAGCTGTGGCATCGGCTGATTTTTGTTTAGCAGCTTCCTTGCTCTCCAATGTGGGAAGTCTTCAGGGGTTCGTGGTGCTGTGCTAATACAACATGTTTTGGAAGCACTGAGAGGGAGAAAATTCCTCCTGTCAGATGCAAGAATCAGCAGAGCACTGCATATTTTTAAAGATCTGTTAATCCATCCTTTTGCTGAATTAACTCTTTGGTTTCCAGAAAGGATTATTTTTTCCACAGGGAGGGTCTGTTAAATCCCCTTGAAATAGGTCTACACTTCTATGGAATAGAGGTCAGAGTTGTCAGCAGTGGGTATTTCCCAGGGCCCTGAGAAGGTGTTATAGAGACCCAAGAGTTCCCCATGGTTTGGTGAACTTCAGAACTGAGATGCACAGCTTTCTTTATGGATGTTGTTCTTAAATATAGGGATTAACCTAGATTTGTGTGCTCTTGGCTAGACAAATCAACTTAATGTGATACAACTGTTGGATTAACTTGTAACATATAAAATTATTTTGTACAAAAATTTAAGTATCCTTTCACTCTAATGTTTTTCATTCATTTCCCTGTCACAAAGGAATTCCTGCCTTAAGACTTTGTGTTAGGACAGAGCCAATTTCAGTCAAGTTTTGTGATGCAATACTGTGTAATAAAAAAATTGTCTCCTCCAGTAACTGTTACTGCTATCTTGAATGAATTCTGCTTTGCAGTTGGCCCACCCTATTGTCTGCATTTTCGTGTAAAGTTTTATTCATCAGAGCCCAACAACCTACGGGAAGAGCTAACGAGGTAAGAGGGATTTTGCATGGGAAGAGATACTCAAATAAGGCCAGGAAAAAGTTTTTGTGATATTAAGACAGTTACATGATATTTTGGAGAATTCTTAAGAGGTGCTTGCTTTTTGTAAGTGTTTGTAATGTTGCCCTCATGAAATAAACGAGCTCTAATAGTAAATTATATATTTATTTACTATATTTCTTGTTGCGCCATTTTTTGTCAGGTGATTTGGGTAACTGATCTGAGTATCTTAAACACAGTGGACAGAGGTTTTTACTGAAAAGAACAGATACAATTTCTCTTTTCTTCTTCAACTGGATTTAATTTATTCTGTATGCAGTCATTCTGTCTCTTTAGGCAGAAAAACTTTGAATTGCAAGTTCAAGCTTCTCTTTAAATAAGTCCAGTTAATGTAACTCATTCTGTGGTCCTTGCAGATCTTATGTAAATGGAAAATAGTCTTTACCACGTTGAGATGTGGATTGACAGTACTCTATGTATAGGATTGTAGTATCAGGTGAGCTGCAGTTTCTCTTGATTAAAGCATTTCACAAATCCGTTCATAATGCTGCATTTCATGTGAGACTGTGGCATACTTGGGGTGCTTTGAAAGAGAATACAGCCTACCATCTGTCAGAATTATGAATCTGTTGTAAAAGGCAATGTTTATTTGTGTTGTCTCCATTGCTGATCATAACTTTTGGAGAGAAGATGAAGCTGTTATGTTTCATGTTAGCTGTAGGCATTCAGTATCTTCAGCCATTTGTAGGAGCATGAGGTACATTTGTTTGTTGTTCAGGTTTATGTCTGTGCAGATCTTTGATCCAAATCCCTAGGAGCGCTATCAGGAAGATTATAGTAGCATTACCCCTTACAGCCATATGTACCCTGTTGTGCCACTTCATACTTGCATGTGTTAACATAATGTTGTAACTGCTATTTAATACTTCCTGGCTGATCTGGGAAGAATGTTTTACCTCCTCATTCGTGTTCCTGAATAAATATTTAACAGTCTTTAAAAATAGTAACCATAAGCAAAATTCAGCCTACATCTGTGTCTACCTCTACAGAACATTTTCATCTCCTCTGAATTCTTCCGGTCAGACCTTGCTATACAGGTTTTAGCATGGCAGACTTGAAACCTGAGGGCTTTTAAACCCTGTCTGGCTGTTCAGCTAATCCCAGGGAACAGGAGAGCAACAGGACTTTGTCTAAGAGAATTCTATGCCTTAAAGAAGCAGTGGGAAGGAGAGCTCTGGGGCACAGGTGTCACTAGCAGGGCTTTCCGAGGGTTCCACCTTCTTTGTGTGACAGGACAGACACCCAGCTGCAGCCCCTTGTCAGCTTCCACAGCTGCAGCTTGCTCACAGTTTCTGCCAGCTTCCAACCAGATGCCACCAGTCAGAGGTCATTTAACACAGCCTGAGCACAGGAAGTATACTGGAATTGTTTGCAAGTGTTATGTGACTGATAAGCACAGACTGGTCACACCCACTGTACACTGGAGGCCTGTGCTCATTCTTTTGGTATCTAGGGTCAATACCTAACAAACTTATTCCCAATGTAGGAGCCAGTGTTCAAAAGGCTTTGTATAATAAATGATTTGGAAGAGTATATGTGGATTTGCAAGCAACCTGTGTGAAAAATGCCTGCATCTGTTTCATGTATAGGAGTTCAAGGAAACACAAGGCACATGCTGAAACAGAAACATCGTCTTTAGCTTTGTGAATAATGCTTTTGTGTTTCTGTAGTAGAATTAAAACTAGAGACCAACATGGGTGCCAGAATTTTAGCTGATGAGGGTACTTCTTCTCTTGTTAAAGGAAAGCAATTTACCATAAGGGAACAGGAGGGCTGCTCTTTGTGGGTATTGGATCTGGAAGGATTGATGTTGTACACCAAAGCTTTGTATTCAATGTTTGCCCAATTTCTAAGCAAAAAGAGTCCTGAATAAGCAAAATGGTGAAGAAAAGCTGGCTCTAAAGTGTAAACAAGTTGAAAAGGCTGCAGTCTATTGGGTTTTGGGTTTTGTTTTTTGTTTTTTTTTTTGGTCGATTTGCAGTCAGCTTTCTGGCTTAGATTTTAACTAAGCAACCTATATTACTAACATTTATTTTTAAGAGATGCTAAAATATTCATTATCTTATGAGGTTCGTATGCCTATGAATAATGTAGAAAATGCAGAAGATGCAAGTTGTGCTTTGCCCAAGTAGGATCAGAAGAGAAAGAAATGAAGCTTACTTCAGTGCCCCATGTCTTTTCCTGTGCAACTCTGTAGTTCAGCTTGTCACAACTTCCAGTTTTGGGTTTACTTCAACTGAAATGTGTGCAAAGCAGACAAACCCATCTGGTAAAGCATTGAATGATCACAATTCGGGCTTTTCAGTCTTGAAAACCCATCTAAAGAGTAGAAAATGGTTTTGTCAGACTCTAGCTTCCTCTTACTGGCTGACTGACACTTTAGAACTATTAATCAATAGTTCTTTATAATAAAATAGATCTTTTTACTTAATCCTACAGGTATTTATTTGTCCTGCAGCTAAAACTGGATATTCTTAGTGGAAAGTAAGTATTACCAATAAACAACTTCTAAAAACAATCACTATGTGTTTAACGTAAGATTTTTAAAATTATTTTGATAATTAATAGGTTTTGCTAAGTAATGTAAATTTTTTTCCCCTCAATGTTTTCTGTGCTCAGGAAAATGCTTTCTATGCATAAGTAGTAGCAGAAGAAGAATGCTTAAATAATGTAGTGCTTATCTCTTGTTAATTTGCTGAAAATCTACTAGTCCTTTCTCACTTTCTTACCCTAAACATTTGAGCTGTCTGCTAAATAGTGTGAGCTAAATTTTTAACAAAGCATTTCTCTTATGGCAGGCTGGAATGTCCTTTTGACACAGCCGTCCAGTTGGCAGCTTATAACATGCAAGGTGAGTAGGTGCCAGTGTGGAAGGATGAATTTGCATGAACAGCTTCTTAGTCTGCCCTTATTTCTTGTATCCAGAAAATAGGTTCTGTCCAGATGCTAGCCAGTGTGAAAACAGCTATTTCTGATTGTAATTTTGCTGAGACTGTATATAGATAATTAATTTATTTATCAGGAAAACAAACAAGGAGTTCTGAACATAAGCAGCTTTGCCCTAAACTTGATTTTTAAGGTGCTTGTTTGCAAACCTACCCACTTTCACACATGACAAGAGATTTGCAGTCTCTCTGAATTGCTTTGATGTAGAAACAGGGTTCACTTTTTTTATCCTGTAGTTTCTGACATGAGTGGTTTATTTTTTTGTAGAAATCAGGTGCAAAATAATTTTGGTTCTGCACTCATTGAAAATTTCTGTATATAAAACCATCAGCAGCTTGTTTGTAGAAGTACATTAGTGCCCCATGTCTCATGATTGTACTTGAATGTTTATGGTCGAACTGCAGCTGTTGGTATTTTAAATCCTTCTTCAGCCAAAAAGGTGACATTCTGTATTTTTTTTCTCAAATATGCAGCACTGTGCTTGAGTCATCTGACGCTCTTATTAATTAATGTCTTTGGCTTTTGATTCCAGCTGAGGCTCCAGCATCCAGGGCTCCTCTGAGAGGAGGTCTGACCTTCAGTTGCTGGCATAGGTTGTACATCACTGATATTCATGGCCAGTGTCTTCTGTGGTCTATATGAGGGTGTGATCCTAAACCACAAAATGGGACAAATGTGAAGTTTGCTGTCATTTCAAGCAGGAGACCTAATGGAAGAGCACAGGCCTGGAGCTTTAGAATTGCCCACTAGAGTAGGCTTTTGGCTCCTTATTAGAGAGGGTGGCTGGGTGGCCCTGTTCAGCCCAGTTCATAAGTCTAAAAAACATCCCAGAACCTCTGCTTTAAAGTTGTTGCACAGTCTTCTGATGAAGATGGAATTTGGAGATGTGCCATGCATTTGTGCCAAGCAAAGTCTTTGCACAGCATTCATCTTGGAAACAAATGCACTGTTGTGTTTACATTGTAGGAATTAGGTAGCAGGGATAAGTCACTAAAATTCTTTCTCTTAATGAGATTTTCCAAAACACATCTTGTTCTTCAGGTAGGAACTACTCATGGCCCTGGTCATGTGCAGGTATAGAGAGCTGGGATTAAACTGTAAACAGCCTTTTCAGCCTGCTCTTTTGTGTGGAAGGAAAACAGAATACATTCCATAGTTAAAAATATTAGCATTGTTAGAGCCTTAAGATACGGGTTCAGTGGATAAGTTTTTGGAATGACAAAGTGATCTAATTAGACCATATAACCATTGCTGCTTGTGCTCATCTTTTCTTTCTGTTCCCAACAATGAAGCCTGTAGCAGGGCTTTAATCTTGCTGTCTGACAGCTGTGTACCTTTATGTAAATTACCTGGAACCTAACCTAGTTTTGACAGCATTCCTTTCAGCAGAGACAGGCATTTTAGTGGGAGTAGATTATTATAGAACTGCAGGCTTCCTCAGTCAGCATTAAAATAAAATAAAAAGAAAGAAGGTGGTGAGAAGACTATTATTTTTCTTTTATTTTATTTTTCTTTTCTTTCAGTGTTCAGTGTTTATACCTATAGAATACTGTGCCTATTTCACTCTTCCTAATCTTCCCAAAGATGTCACAATTTTTTTTTGCTACATCTGTAGTTTGTTTTTTCAGACAGTGCAATTATTGGCCTGTATCAAACACCGAAGTTTCAAGTTACAGAATTATTCCTAATTTTGGGGGTATGAGCTGAGCATCAATAAGTCATTCTATATCACTGGATGGAGGAAATGCGTAGTGACTCTGAAAATCAGGATATTATTTAATGTAAAGGTTTCTAACTGTGAGCTTCTGCATTTTAGGCCTACATCAGTCTTTAAAAGTTGGACTTGCTTTAGCATCTGTGAAGTAAAAGGATTTGTGCTTTTGATGTGGCACACCTATTCACTAGTGTGTGCCATTTGGGTCTCTAAACAACATCTCTTACTACCCCTGTTGAGCATGCAGCAGTGGACTAGATGAGCCATTTGACTGACCCAATAGAACATTTATTATGTTCATAGATCAAAAGGAGACAAAAAAATAACAGCTGAATGTTTATGCAGTAACATAAAGGAATTTTAGCAGGACAGAGGTATTTATAGTTGTGAAACTAGAAACTGACTTTTAGAATGGACAAATATTTTTATGCCAAGTGTCAGAACTGTGCTTACTTTTTACAAATCTCAATAGATTTTGTTGTCGTAACAAGATAAAATTGAACTTAAGTCAACTGGTATCTCAGTAGAGACTGAGTTAAATGATGACCTTCAAAGGTTTCTGAAGGAAAACATTTAAGTTTCACGGTTGTTTATAATTTTCATTTATAGGAAGCTTGTTAACCAATTTGTCAGTAGCACTTTGTAAAAATTAATGTGAAGCTTTTGTGCAGACAAGACCATTTGTTCAGACACTTCAAATATTGGGAGAACTGGGGGATATGGGGAAACACAAGAAGTTCAGTATTTTACATTAACTGGGAGAGTACACAAAGGTTCTTGTTAGTACCCAGTGTGTATACTTGGAATGTTGCTTGACTATGCTGTTCTTTCGTAGCTGAACTTGGAGACTATGATCCTGCTGAACATGTCCCTGAACTGGTGTCTGAGTTCAGGTTTGTTCCCACTCAGACTGAAGAGATGGAACTAGCCATTTTTGACAAGTGGAAAGAATGCAGGTACTATATCTTCCAGTACATGCTAACCATCCATTGCAGTGGTTTTTCTGTGAAGAGATAAATAAAAGATGCTGCTGACACTTTGTCTTGCTCAGAAATTACAATTCTGATATTGTTGTCATATTTTGTAAGAGCATATAATGTGAAAAGTGAAGCTTTCTTGAGTAAAACTTTTGAAATTATACCTTCCTGAGTAAATGATGATGTTACAGAATCTTGAAATGCAGTTATTTTTGCTGCAGCACTGTCAGATTAAAACTTAGAGAAGTGACCTTGATGTTCATGAAAGTGAACAAATGTCAGCATTGTTTAAGTTTTCCAGAAACTCATAGGAATTTCTTATCCTCTGTACTCAAATACCAGTTTTTCCTTTCTGTGCTTTTTCAGGCAACTACCTAACAGCAAAATATTTTTTTCAGGGGGCAAACACCAGCACAGGCTGAAACTAACTACTTAAACAAAGCTAAGTGGCTGGAAATGTATGGTGTAGACATGCACATAGTCAAGGTATGTTTAACCACAGCATGGTGACCTTTGGAAATGACAATGTTAGCTTTGTCCCACATTTCAGCACTGGTTTTGCTTTGGGGGCAGGGGGAATTAATATTATACTCATCCAAATGGTGTAACAAGTGATCTGGCTTTGCATCAACATTCTACTTTATAGTCTACTTTCTAGGAGGTATAATGTGAGTCAAAGTGTAACTGCTCTGCATTAAATCTGTGATTGGTGTGACAAGATGTACTATTGTTTGTATGTAGACTAAGCTATGTCAAAATCCTAGCAATTAAATTAATATTGGCTGGGGTCCAGTTAGCTACCAGCTGAAAAAGTACAGGTAAAATAGGTCTCCTATGGAGAGGGGAGTGCAGAGATCTGCACAAAGTGGTCCTTGTTACACAGACAAATCAAGAAACTTTGATTTTCCACTTCAGTCAGTCTTATTGAAGTTCTGCAAACTAGAGAAAAAAATATAAGATCAATAAAACACAGGATTTCTGTTGTAAAAAAAATAAGCAAATATGAGTTTAATTGTAACACTGGGCAAATAAACTACATTAATCACCAGAGTAATTGGGATAAAGGGTCAAACACCAAAATGAACATGATCTTTATTTTGTGGCAATTAGGCAAGAGATGGCAATGATTACAGCCTGGGACTAACACCTACAGGAGTTCTTGTCTTTGAAGGAGACACCAAGATTGGTTTGTTTTTCTGGTAAGATTTCTGATTATATGTTAAAATATATTTTGGACTTTATTTTGCAATAGTAAAAAAAATATTTGAGTAATGAGAGCACTATACAAGGTACCTGTGCAAGTATTCTGTAGCCTGTGAGTGTTTTCATGGTTTCCAAAAACATTCTTTCTTCTTTTAGCATTCTTAGTTGGTATGTTAATGGGCTGTATGTGGAACATACTAGAGGCAAGCAAAAGATGGAATAACTATGAGATAGGTTGGTTTTTTTGGTTTGGTTATGGGTGTTTTGTTGTTTTGTTTTTTAATCATATGTTTTGCATTCAGATATTCAGATTGCTTCAGATATAGAATATGTACTCAGTGAAGTGAAGCTTCTTCAGGTGTTCTAGATGCAGGTGTTTTTGTCTGAGAGTTGAGCCTTACAGTTGAAAAACAGGCAGAAACAGGAGTAGAAGTGGAGTTTTACATGTAATCTGGGCAGGCTTTTCATTAAGAAAATGTCTGTTTGTGCCTAGTAGAAGGCAGAAATATCCCTTTCTGCCCATCAATAAGGACTAATTAAACACAAAGAACCACCTTCTGCCAAACCATATCTATATATAGTCAGGAGAGATATAGAGCTTCCTATAGTTTTTGTATGAGCATATGCTTCTCTATCTTTCAGGTACCCGAATAACATGGTTACCCCATGGTTTCTTATAAGGATTCTGATGAATTTTTGCAGGGCTTTCCAATGCATAAGACATGAGATAGAGAACCTTCTAGCCTAGTCCAATTTTATAACTTCTCAGAAAACCACTCGAGTTGCAGCAGAAATGTTTTCTGTGTCTTGTCTCTCCAGTGCCAGTTCTGGGTATCTTTTTGGCAGGCAGGGGGTAAAGTGGTTGCATTTTTGTGTCATGTCATGTTCATGTTTGCTCTTTGGCTCTTGGAATTTCCTGCAAGAGTCCTCATAAGGACTGATTTGTTGTATGTTGTACAGTGATTTACATTTCTTTAATAAAGCAGAATGAGTTTGGCCTGCCTTTGTGACTTTCCAGCTTCAGTTTTGTGAGCTGTGGAAAAGTAGGCAAGCAGGAATGCTTGGGTGGAGTTTGATTTAGTTCAGGTAATTACTATATAAAGTTCTGATAGAATTATCTCTCTAGAGGTTGCTGACTTCTTATCTTTAAGGTTTACAATTCAATGTTAAATTTTGAAGTAATACATAGAATCCACAGTATAACCAAACCCAACCCAACTGCACAAACTTAAAAAACACACAAAAACAGAAAAAAAAAAAAAACTTGGTAGAGAGGCTTAGACCATAATGTTGAGCATACCTCTGAATTACTACGAGTTACTTAACCTACCTTTCTGTTCATCTTGTAGGCCAAAGATAACAAGGCTTGACTTCAAGAAGAACAAACTCACTCTAGTTGTTGTTGAAGATGATGAACAGGTAGATAACTATGTGTTTAGTTACATGTCAGTGTTAATGTACAGTACTAATTTACATACTTTTGATCTCTCTTTAAATTTTGAGAATTAACATGAATGCTTTTTAAGATTTTTGGTTGTGAATTGGGGAGGAGACGAATGAAAAGGGACTTAAGTATAAAATAAATGTGGTCTTTTTTCCTCACCCTGTTTTTAAAATGGACCTTGTGAAATGATCCTAGTGTAGACCACATTATTTGGAAACAGTGTACATTGTACAAAGAAATTTTAGAAAAGGCTAGGTAGCACATTTAGTGGAATGAATTCCTTAAACAGGTGCCAGAATTGTTCCCTTGGGAAGAAATTGCTCGGAGCAGACATTATAAAAATGTGAGCATTGGTAATTTGAGATCAGATTTGGAAGTGAGACCATGTTAGCCTCATTGAGAAGGACCTTCCTATGTTAATGATGTCTTTAATTTGTTCTTACTCAGAGGTTTGACTTGTTAAATAGAAGGGCTGTAGCCCTTTTTCAGCTTCATCTAATGGAGCAGCAGCTCACTAAAGCTTTTGAAAATCTTTTTTTAAACATTTTCTGCTTTAAATATTTTTTACCATATATTTCAGTATTCAGAAAAACCCAAATTGCCCTTGATTTGCATTGAATTGTAGCTTATTCAAGCACCTTGTAAATTGTCAGTGTGCTTTGTGTGCTTTAAGGGAAAGGAGCAGGAGCACACTTTTGTCTTTAGACTGGATCATCCCAAAGCCTGCAAACACCTGTGGAAATGTGCAGTGGAACATCACGCCTTCTTCCGGCTCCGAGGTCCTGTCCAAAAAAGCTCCAGCCGCTCGGGCTTCATTAGGTTAGGATCCCGGTTCCGATACAGGTCAGTGTCATCCGCCATCTAGCACATATCTTCTGTCATTTCTTGATTCTCCTGGATCATGAGTGGAAACAGGAGAGAGCTTGGTATTGGTTCACCTAGGACATGTAGAGCGATGGAACTTGAGAGGTGAGCAAGTTGCATTATTGGTTTTGTTAAATCATGTGGATTTAACAATGTATTTATCTTTAGGTGATTTTGGTCTGTACAGTAAGAAACCAAAGATTTCTCAAGGTTTATGTTCCCTATATAACATATATAGGATACCGTGTTTAATAGATTACTCTATCTTGAACATTCACCCTTTTAAAAATGGATGCTTGGCTTGCACAGCTGAGGACACTGCAAGCCTTTGATGCCTGAGTTCCTGACTGAGTGATACTAGGACTTAGCCAGCCCACAATAATGGCTATTTCCATGTCAGACACTACATATGCATGTAACAGAGATCCAGGTGGCACCAGGTCCCAGATGAATCTGCAGGATGCTGTCAGTTTCTTCACCAGTGTTGGTGAGAACATGTGCAAGGGGATGGGTTGTGACCTGGAGGCAGAAGGCATACACTTTGCTGCTGTTTCCAGCAGCTTGAGCAAAGCCCTCTAGTCTGCTTCAGAAAGGGTCAGTGGTACAAAGGAAGCAGCAGAACATGAGGCTGCTACTGCTTTGATGGCAGAGTCTGGCCAAATTGCAGAGAAAAGACTTGCCTGGAGCAACAGCATCTGTTCCAGAGATGCTGTTTTACAGTCCTGTTACCCCTTTTCTTTATGACCTTTGGCAACATGCCTTAAGCTTTGCTCTTTCCTAGAATTTTCAACCTCAAAAGCGTGACCACAACAGAAATACACAAAGTAAATGTGCTTTTTCAGCAACTTAATGTTTAAGGAGTCATTGCTTCAGCTCTGAGTCTTGCAGCAATGGCATGAAGATTAGGATGTCTGTAAAACTCTATCCATGTTTTATGAAAGGCTTCCTGAGGTATTAAGTTTTGGATTTTAAAAAAAACAAAAAGCAAACCACTAAAATTAGTTAATTAAATAAATTATTTAAAATAGAAATGTGATGTTTTGATGGGCAGTGTCCATATTTTTGCTATTAAAAGTGATTTATTTTATTGTTTTTTTTACTTTTTGATGGCATTCTTAGTGGGAAAACAGAATACCAAACTACCAAGACCAACAAAGCCAGGAGATCAGCATCCTTTGAAAGAAGACCCAGCAAGAGATATTCAAGACGAACACTACAAATGAAAGGTAAATTATTATTGACATTCCTCTTTGAGAAGTAAAATCCACTGTGAGACTTAAGTAATTATACCTTTTAAAGGCAGTGTAGGATTTTTTCTGTAGCTATTTGCCTTCCTCTTGAATTTTCAAAATTAGGTTTTGTTTGACTCTTTGGGGAGGCCACATGTATTTGTCAGAAGAAGATTGTCTAGCTTACCTAGCAGGTAAAACACCCACAAGTATTGCACAATAGACTTCTGAATGAAGATGGAAAACTTGGACCCAGGAAACAGTGATATATTAATGATAATATTTGAAATTCATTAATCAAGTTTGAAATTTTTGACACTAAATTTTTTTTGTTGCTCTTCAGAGGCACACTCTGTTGTCACAACCCAAGGCCTTTTCACGACTCTTACATAGGTCAAGCATAACCCCCATGCACACTTTCAGATACCTGCTTAAATCCAATTCTTTTGTTTGCTCTCAAATATTTTTTTGTTTATTTTTTAAATTTAGAATGTTGTTTGTCACACATTATATACGTGGGATACGTGCAGCTTTTGGTCCTTTAGTTGCCTACTTTTAGGCTGTGGTAAACTGTTTTCATTAATAATATATAATATTTAACTGTTAATCTAATTACAAATTAAATTTTAATTACCACTTTCTGTTTTTGCAGCACATACTGCTAAACTTGAAGAAACAAGGTAAGATGCATTCCTGTATTTAAATTTCTCTTTGATGTTTGCCATCTGTGCTTGAGCACGTGTATGCAGAAGGAGGTTATTAGTTAAATGTAGAGTGCCTTAACCTCTTAATTGTGGTTTTGCTGTGGGTTTTGTTTGTTTGCTTTACATAACACCGGCTGTTCAAAGCAAAGCTCCTGTGTTGCTGTCATACTGCATCTTTTGCTAAACCTGCATACTAGCAGATGAAGAGGTTTGTTTATGACTGGCTATGATTCTTGTTGGATATGAGCTGTTAAGTGTGCTGACATGTCAAGAGATCAGGTAAAAGCAAGTGAGGAGCTCTCCTTTCAGACCTGCCTGCTCTGGCTAAGTGACTGATACATCATCAAGAAGTTCAGAGACAGGAAAATTACAGTAAAATAAGTGTTTGCAATATTTTGATGGTTGTATATTCTGTACTATTAATGTTTCTAGATTAATACTAAATTACTTGTGTTCACCAATTTAGAGTGGGGCCTTTTGGTTCTTTACTTCTTTACTTAGAGTCTTTCTGCATGTGTAGGTTTGTACTTACTGTTGCAGTGTGAAATTCCCACATGAATCCAAGCCATAGAGTCTTCATACCCTTCCTTGAGGGAAGAGAGGAGATCAGGCTAAAAATTATTACCTGATAGCAACAGAACCAGGGTCACTCAGTTTTGCTTTCTGTCCATCACCAAATTGTTTTTAAAAAGCAGGTACTCATAGATGATAAGCGTCATGACAGAGAGGGGCTGGGTAAAAAATGTCAAAACATTTCAGAACAAGAATGTTAATACCTCCATGTGCTTGCTGTTTGTGTAGCAGCAGGGTTGATTCTTACATGAGAGGGGAAGTCTAGGAAGCGTGAGGACAAGGCTGCAGTTACTGTGGTGGGGGTCTCTCTATTTGCAACCTTCAATATTGTAATTTATTTTTTTTTAAAGTGAAATGAGGAAGTACTCTTCAACACTGGATGTCATTTAAATGCTTAGAGAACCTTAGCATGCAAAACATGACTGCCTGATTAATTAGCACTCTTGTCATGCTGTGTTGTCATGGCCTTTGAGTTTCATGCTGCTTAGGTCATTCTGAGAGTGGGAAGAGAAACTTCATGTGCAGTTTCTCCTTCTGATAAGCCAGGAGTCTTCTGATCTGCACCTAGGTGTGGCACTGTTATGTTGGTCTCCAGAACAATCTATGCCATTTCTGAAACTCTACACTGGAGAGTTGCTAATTGAAATACTTCATGAAAGATGTATGCAGTTTCCCTCTTTGGTGTTAACTCAGCACAAGGGAATGTACTACCCAGAAGGCATTCCTGAATATTTCTGTTAAAGGTGAGCTGTTTTGTGGTAACCTCCACAGCCTCTCAATCAAGTTTTGTGAAGTTGGGAAACAGACAAGGAGCAGCTTGTTTGGTGGAACACATTATGGTGTTCAAGTAAAATAATTCTAAAGAAACACTGAAATAGATACAGAAATCTATTTGAATTGTCAGCTTGCCAGGTTGAATAGCTATTTTTCAGACTGTAAATCAAGAGATCAATGGGTCGTAGAAGACTGAAAACATGTTTTTTTAAGATCAGATGTCTGGAAAAAGGTTTTCTTTGCAAGAGATTGATAATATTTAGTTCTTGTCATGTTTAACGCTTTTAAGTCTATTGAAAATGTAAAATGTTGCCTTGTGCAAATTCAGAAATAATCAGAAATAAGGATATGGGTCTTATTTAATGTATTTAATAAATGAAATATAAAATTGTTATTAATGCTGTGTTAATGCTGTACACGTAATTTTTGAGTGTCTGCTTGTAAGATTAAAGCAGTAATTCAGTCCATTAGAGGTTGTGTGCAGAAGAAACTAGAGATTTTTTCTGTTAAACTTTGAGATATGCAACTTCAAATCAGAAGAATCCTAGTTATGGAGCAAACACAGTATCTACAGCATCTGAGTTTTCAACGATGTTACATTTTGCTAGATGTTTAACTGAAACTATATTGGGTTTGCTCTCAAAAGTGCCCCACCTTACTGCTGAATTAGGCATACTTTTGAAGCTCAACTGGTTTAGGAAAGGATGAGGAGAAACCAGATGAACTACAGACCAACTACAGCTTGAGTAAAGAAAAATAATGTGATATCTGTAGTTACATAGCTGCCTAGAATAGGGCAGCTGACCTAATACAAGTCTTTTAAGTTTTCTTTTGCACACAGTGAAGTACTTTGCAAAGATCTTTGTTAGGCTTTGTATTTCTTTCTGAAAATCCTTGTAGTTCTGCTAGTCTGCAGAAAGTTTGCTGATCTGTTGTTGATTTAAATTCTTTTTGTCTTTCAGTACTGCAAACCACGCTGTTAACAACCAAACCAATGGATCACAGGTAAGGACTATTATTCTTTTTGAAGTCAGTTTTCATGTATTTCAACGTATTTGAGAATTTCATTATTAGTTCTTAAAATCCAGTGACTGACAAATTGAAACTTACAAATGGTTAGTTAACAATATACCAAGAAATTACTACTTACTTATGAGGAAGATAATAGCTTAATTTAACTAGAATAAGGAAGATTACCCCATTCCCCAGTACTGTGGAAACAAGGCTATTCACAGATACAGATTTTCATAGGTACATGGAATACCTGTCTGTGAGAGTTATGCAAAGCATATTAATTCTGTGTTGAGTTCTGGTTACAGTGTTCTTTTCTCTGAAAGAGAGGAAGGCATCTGTAAACTGAAGAGTCTTTTTTTATGAAAAATTTACTTCTTTGAGTTTGATAAAGAAATCAGAGACACTAGCCCCTCAGTACTTGTACACAGAGTACCTTGTTTCATTGAAAAGGCATGTAAGTGTCAGGCAGCTCTTTCTGAGTATCAAAAAAAACAGGACTTGGAATTTGAAAAGACCCTCTTTGCCTCTCTGGAGTATTTCAGATGTAGGGTGCAACAGAAAGGGTCACACACTGGTGGAAACAGGAATGTGATTTTAGAAAGACAAAACTCAACTGATACATAGATGGCTGTTCTGCCAAGCCTCTTGCCTTCCATGCAAATGGACTTAATTTTTTTCAGGAGCAGTTGTGTTTCAAGTGGCAATTCAAAGATCTGCAACTCAAAGGTGCAGTTGTTATTGCAAAGTTGCTTATCAAAGGGGAGTTTCACTGCAGGAATTTAAAAAGAACACAGCAGGACAGCTTTTTACAGAAATCTTTGAGCGGCCTTGGATTTGTTGTGATCCCAGTACTGTCTGCAGTATTGGAAAAGGCTTGGCATAGGTGTCAAGTGCTGTGGAAGTAACTAAAGGCAAGAGCATTGCTTTAGTTTTGTGCTTAAAGAGAAGTGGTGATCTGTTTTGTTAAGTGCCATGTGTCATCACTTTGCTAATGTTTGTTTAGTAACTTACTTGTTTATATTTTGTCTCCTAAGAGCTGGAATGCAAAGCCAAACCTACCTGTCCTAACAGCCATTCCTTCTGCCCCTGTCTTGGTGGAAATAGAAAACCTCCCAAGGAGCCCAGGAGCCAGCCAGCAAGACAAGAAGTGGTATGTTCTGCTTTGCTGGGAAAATGGATTTTTCTTGCTTCTGCATTATTCAAGTGGCTGTTTCTTTCTCTGCACTTCAGTTAGCTATCATCATTATATCTTTAACATGAGTTGACAGTCAATTTAGTGATGGTGCAGCTGATTTGTTGCTGTGAATGTAGTGTTGGGAGGTGAGAACAACAAAATAAGTCACTTCCAACCAGAAGAAAATTTCCTATGGGGCTGAAGAAATTATTAAATCGGGAACAGCATTTTCAAGTCTTGGAGAAAGCTGGGTCCTCCCAGTTTGCCATAATATTCCTTCTAACCCTTTTCTTGGTATCAGGGGGCCCACAGACTTAACTTGACCCTTAACAAAATGCAGAACCTTGTAAACTTGTATCATTGTGAATCTCTTGAACATTTTGAAATGAGAAAGCTGATTTTTGTTACTGTCTTGGGGACAATAGGAGCTTGAGGAAAATTACATAAACTGAAGATAAGAGCTTTGATTTAATGTAATCAGAGTATTTGTTTTATGGATTGGACGCATCTCAAAAAACAATGATTTTTTTTAAGATAAATATACATGTAATATATCTTAAAGTAACTCTAGATTGCAAAGCTATTTCAAAACCAAAATTATGTTTATCAGCCCCTTACTTATGCACACATTGTCTCAGCTTTTTCAGCACTTGTGCATTTAGAGTTAGCATGGATTAGCCTAGAAGAGTAAATAATGGAATGGAGCTGGACGCACAAAAGCTCTTATCCTAAGCAGTTTTAGCCCTCAAGGGGAAAGAACCTTCTCCTGTTCTCAGGCATATGAACTTATTTTGCTTCGGTGTCTCTTAAAAGTAGGTAATATCCATTTCCAACAGTTCCATTACAAATGTACTTTAATAAATCTTATTGATGAAAGACTTTTAATATTATGGGCTTTGGGTTATAAATGGGGGATGGTAATTCTGCTTTATGCCTTGCGTTTTAATGATGTTTCAATCAGAACATATGATCAATGCTGTTTTTCTTTCTTTTGCCCTTGATTTGTCTAGTATCTGAAATCTGTGCTTGTCTATGGTGAGATCCTGTTGATCGCTCGATTCCTTCCGTGGTGGTGGGTGAAAGGTGGTGGTTTCTTTATTCTTCAGCATTCTCAATATAGTTTTGGTTTTATTCTTTTGATCTAATTGCAAGATGCCTTCTGGGAACTGATATTTCCTTTGTTGGAAGTGTTTGACTCTTGCTCCAAACAGCTCTTCTTGGGTATCTGATTTGTGCTGGCATTCTTGCTGGTATTTGCCAGCCTTCTGTTGGTTATTGAAGTTCTGCTGCTTTTGTTCAGAAGCAGAGAGGACTCTTTAGCCAATCTGTTTGAGTTTTGGTCTTGGTATACCTGTTTTAGGATTAGGAACTTGAGCCTATCTGTATTAACATTGTCTAGGAACTTAAGCTTCCATGCCAGCTGCTGCAGGATGTAGCCTTTCTATGGAAGAGTGGGAGTAAATGTAAAACATACCTGCATGTAACCCAAAACAGTATGCAAAAAGGAAACAAGCTTCTTGGCAACTGATGCAATTGAGTCAAGAGTGCAATGCTTGTACTGCCTGTGTGTTATGTTTCTTAGAGATGTGTCATAATTATTAGAGACAGTTGTCTTCTGGCAAGGAGGTTTTTAATGTGTTCATTGGAAACACTACTGCCTGTAAGAAAGGGCAAATCCAGCTGTAGGAAGAAGACAACAGTTTGGAGCTGAGTCAGCAATTGGGCTTCATTCTGGCTTCCTAGATGGGAAGTGGGGTTAGGTTAATGTAATTGCCAGAACATCCATATTTGTGGTGGGGGCTGACACTTGCCAAATGCGTCTCCAGGTCTTGGTGTCTCAGTGCTGCTAACAAGATCTCTTCTCAACTGCTACTGTCTTTAATTGGCCTGTTTCTGCATGAGTTATCTTTGCTTTCTGTCAGAAAAATAGTCTCCTTTTAGAGAGAGTTTGCCAAAGATTGCTGAGAACACCAAAATCCTTTGGACTGGGGATTTTGTAGATGTTTAGATTGTGAAGGGGTTTAGAAGTAAGGTCCCGACCTCAGAGTTCCTGTACTCAGGCTTGGCAGATGCCTGTATTGGCTACCTCACAGCTTAGATCCCTTCCTAATGTCAATGTTTCCTTTAATTTATAATGTTAATGCTGCAGCTGCCAAAAGCAATTGTGCCAGCCTGTAGAAAGCACTTTGCCAAATAGGAAGGGTTTTTTAATTATTATTATTTTAATTTTGCTCCATTCCTGTAAAACTGCCAGTACAGGAAAACTGTACTGGTCTGCATAGTCTGAGAATGTCCTGGAATATTGGCTGAAAGGCTGAGAAGTCTAAAACACAATCAATGTCTTTCTAACTCTGGTTTGTTCTCAAGAAGCTGTTTCTGTGTCAAGATAGGACAGGAGACACAGGTCTACAAATTTTTTGCATTGTTGTGGAAAATATAGGGCCTTTTTTTTTTTTTTTTTTTTTTTTTGCCTGTCAGTGGATGCAGCTTTTACATAACTGTTTACATTAAGGTGAAAATAATATAATCGATGTTGAGGATTGGAGCCTTCAGTATTTACCCATCACTTTCTCAGCATATTTCACAAAACAAATAAAACTCTGAATTTACACATGGGTGACCTTTACATAAATCCTCTCTCTTTTCTAAAGGAGGACTATCTCTGGGCATTAATAATTTACTGCTGTTGTGAATCCTGCATGCTTTTCTGCTTCCCTGCCTTAACATGTGTCATCTCCAGCTCCTGCACTGGCTGCTTGGCTGTTCTGGCAGGGCTGGGAGTGTTAAACCAGGCTTTCTGGAACATGAGAAGGTGGAATTTGAGCTGGGGGATGAACAACAAGAACTTTTCCACTTGGTTTAGATTTGGGTCACTAAATAAAAGAATTTTACATTAGCTGAAGGAACATGCTTGTTTTAGGGATTTCCTTGCTTCAGTAGTTAATGAGAGCCTTTTTCCAAGCACTTTTTTTGATACCTGACTGTACTTCACCTCAGCCTCTCCCAAAACATATCAGTGAAGGATCCTAGCACAGGACAAACAATGAATATTTGTCCATTTTTTTAAGTCTCTTAAAATTTAACTGGTTTAGTAAATTGCTTATCTCTAATGCTTTGGAGATGCTTGTGCCTTAAACCCTTACAGTTTTCTAGCTAAGGGCTTCCAAATAAAAACGTTTTACAAGAGACTCTTTAAAGTGATGAATGTTCTCCCCTGCTCCTCCTTCTAGCTTTTGGAGAACTTTATTCCATCTGCAGTGTAAACTATCTGTGATTGTGCACAGCACACCTGCAGTTCCTGTAGGTTTGACTTTGAGAATTCAAAATTTAAAATTTATGAACCACTCTGCCTATGCATATGCAAAATTAGAAAGCAGGGTTGTCACTTTTTTAAAAAAAATGGTTCTTTTTCCAAATTACGTTTTTATGTTAGTCAAGTTATTGCTAATCACCTTCTTCTGTAGTACTTAATCCCTTAGATATATTGTGAATTATTTGTATACACTCTGCTGTTTGCTCCTGCACAGTAAAGCTCTTCCCTTTGAGTTTCTGTTTCCTCCTTTTTTTTTTTTTTTAACTTTTAAAAAATCTACACTTTCCCCTGACACTTTGAAAATTGGTGTTGCTTACAGATGCCTGTTTCAGGTGTACATTTAAAGCTGCCACTTAAACTCTTCCAGTTTCCTGCAAATAATATGGGCTTGAATACTTGAGATGTCTTTGTCTCTATCACATTATTTTTGTCTCATCTGTAAAATATGCATGGTTCTTGCTCAGTTTTGTGAAGTGCTTTGAAAAATTAAGTGCTTTTCATTTATTATGTGTAGATAATGTACACATGAGAGAGCCTAACTTGTCATTTCAGACTTCTGCAAAAATGTGCATGATACTGAGCAGGAAAGGAGTTTATTTGACAGTGTCATCATGTACACGTATACTTGCATGCCTCATTCCTCCAGTATTTACCTTCCAGCAATGCCCTTTTCCCTTGCCTTTTCACATCAATCTTCTTGTCTTTCCTTTTGCTTTACTTTTTCTGCCCTCTCTCTCTCATCTCCACCTGTTTACTAATTGTGCCCCCTCCCACTCCCCAATAATCCAGGCCCTTTGACGCTGACGACCGCTGTCAACATGGTGGAATCCTGTGGGACGCGTGGGCCCCGACGAGGACCCGTGCTGCAGAGGGACCATGCACCCAGCATGCCCAACTCACCCAGCATCCCCAGTATCCCCAGCACACCCAGCATCTCCAGCACACCCAGCTCACCCAGTACACTGCCTTTGTCCATGAGCGCAATGTGAAGAATGCAGGAGTGCGTGGGGGTGCTGGTACCTATCCTGTCCAAACCACCATGACCAGCCTCTGAGACCTGGGCCTTTCTGGAGCTGGAGGCTGCTTTCTAGCAGAGGCTGGAAAATTGTTTTGAGCTGTCTCTGAGATAAGGACAATGGACCCAAAACTGACTATAGAGGGGGAAAAAGAAATAATCTTTTATTTCAAAGGCTCTGCCTATCGTGCTTCATGGTATTTCATCTTTGAAGAAAACCAACAACATATAAACCAGAAGCCACCCACTGGTCCTAGATTACAAAGAGTGTATATATATAATCTTTTTAATTGTGTTGAGGTTTTTCTTCATAATTGAAAAAAAAATTATTTTTTTAGCTGGTTTTAACTTTGAGAGCCATACAGGAAGTTTATATTTGTCATTAAACTACACATGCAACCAGTGGGTTATAATGTGGTTTCAAAAATCTTAGAGATATAGAGGATGTAACTCCCCCTCATTTTGAACCATGATTACTTAAAAATATCTAATAGATGGTTGATCTGAACACTAACCTTTTTTAACAAGTCCTCTTCTGAAAAATCCTGGTTGGAAATGGAATAGAATTATTTTAAATTTTTAAGAATAAAATTATCAGAATTCCAGAAAGGCAAAGAGTAATTTTTTTTTTTCTTTCTAGAAAAAATTCTTTATTTCTTTGCTGCTGTACTCCAATTGAAACAGAAATCTTTCCTGACAAACACAAGTCCTACCATATGATTCACAAGGTTAATTTTTAAGTCAGAGGTTAAGACGTAAGCTTCATGGCTCATTGGTGTTCTTGGGGGCTTTTAGCAACACAAAGAACTACCTTTACCCTTGAATGCACCATGATTTCACATGTTTTCTGAAGTTAGCTGCAGTATGCTTTTCCTATTAAAATAAAAAGAAGAAAAGTTGTGATAGAGCACTTTTAACAGACACTTGTCTTGTAGGATAAAGAAGGTGTTGAATAATTTTCAAATTTTTTTACTAAGTTTCAAATTGTTTCAGATATACAAAAATGTTTTTGAGGTACCAAGCCCTGAAGAACTAAAAAAGTAAGTCTCTGCCACATAATATTGCCTGAGGTATTTTTTGCCTTCTCATCATTGCATCTGACAGGGAGAAAGAGACTGCTAATGAAATAAGTGTCTGTTTCACACCTCTACTTAAAAGGAAAAAAAAGAATATGCAAGCTACAAATTAAAAATCTGTGGGATCTACACAGGTGATTAGAGCAGCCTTCTGGGCTATTCTTAGTTTTAGATTTTGCAAGGTGGATGTTGTAAACTTCTGGAGTAAAGCAGACCTATTTGTTTATTATTTATAGAGTTGCATAAGAATATGCAAATGAAAACTGTTTTAACTTTAAGATATTGCGTAATTCTGTGTAGGAGCAGCCACTAATTTGAGCGTGGAGGAATTTGGGTAGTTTTGTGTCTAAAATGAAGAAGAGTGTTGCAATAAAAGGTCACTGTTTCATTGCAAAGTTCAGATGCTCTTATGTAGTGGCCAGGCCACTGCATGTAGTGACTGCTGGGGTATCAGAGAAGCTTTGTGTAACTATCACAGAATTAAAGAATAGTTGAGGTTGGAAGACACCTCTGGAGATCATGTAGTCCACCCCCATGCTTAGAGCAGGGCTGAGTAGAGCAGGTTGCTCAGGACCCTGCCAGCCAGGTTTTGTTTGTATCCAAATATGGATTCTTTACATCCACCCTAAGCAACCTGTTCTGGTGTTTAGCCAACCTCACAGCAAAAAGTTTTTTTTTGTGTTTAAGTGGAATCTCCTGTATTGCAGTTTGTGACCATTGCCTCTTGTCGTGTATCTGGGCTGCTTTGAGAAGATAGAATCTGTTTTTCTGTCTGTTTTCTTTAGTCTCCTCATCTTATTTTTATACACATGGATAAGATCCTCCTGAACTTTCTCCAGGCTGAACAGTCCCAGCTTTCTCAGCCTCTCCTTTGATGCTCTGGTCCCTTTATGGTCTTGGTGGCCCTCTGCACTTCCTCCAGTTTGTCCCTCTCTCCCTTGTCCTGAGCAGCCCAGAGCTGGGTGCATCTCCCCAGGGGTCTCTTGCTGGTGCTGAGTAGAGGTCTGGGTGTCCTGGGTGCCTGCAGCGTGCTGCCTGTCACGGGCTGCCCTGGGATTAGCTGCAACCTTGGTAATTAATGCTGGGACTAAAGTTTCCATAGTAAATTCTTTTGCACGACAGGAAAGCTAGATCAGATTCAGGACAGGGGAAGCAACCCTGGTTGCCTGAAATCCATCTACCTTTAGAATTTATTTGTATTATGAGGGTATATGCTGCAGGCTTTTTGCCACGTGGCTTTGAATCTTCCATACATCCTGAGGGGCCACCTCGCTGTGTGCTGGGCTTATTTTAGTGTGACTTTGTTGACATAGGGAGAATTAGTATCCTGATCTCCAGTAGGCTAGGTGATAGCTCTCAATAGCAGTCAGAGAAGTTGTAGAACCCTAGTGCAAACAACACCTGGCTGCATATTTACAGGGACAGGTCATGTTCTCCAGGAATAGCACTGAGGAAACACATGGATGTCTCTCTAAACAGTATGATGATGACAGATGTTTGCTTAATATCCACAAAAGTTCTTCAGCCAGCAGAATCTCTTTCCTAAGGGTGTTTCCTTTCCTGTAGTTGTTGGCTTGCATACATTATACCATGTCAGTATTTGGAATTATCTTCAAACAAATGGGAGACATCAGAAGTCTTGGAATGGTGGGACACAGCCTGATGATTAGAAACTAAATGTGTGTGAACGGTCTCCATTTGTAGGATCATGCACCTGGATGATTTTTTGTTTTCCTTTCCTCGCTTTAAGAGGAAAAGGAAGGGGTGTTTTTCCTGAATATTTTGCTTTTTTGGTTTGGGAAAAAAACCCGAATAAATTTACTGTTCTTTTTGCCTTCGGATACAACACTGAATGCCCCAAAATGAAGGAAATTAACAAAGGCTTTCACACTATTTTACTACCTTGCAGAGACAGTGTGAGAAACTGTTCTGTGTCACTACTAGTTAAAAAAATGTTAGCTTGTGTGGTGCTATGGGATGGGTCAAATTAGATTACTTGCAAAAGAATTGTCTCTTTTGCAGTGGACTTGGATAGTTACTGTGTTTTGTAAATTGTATTTTACAATCTACACTGAAGTATTGTTTTTCATTGAGGAAGTGAAAAAACACATCACCCTTTGTAACTGACATCTTTCTTGGTTGCTTTGTACATTGTGTTCTGTATGGTACATACTAATCTCAATATATTTGTCAGGCAAAAAGGGAAAATAATGCAGTAGCTAATTCCCTTTAACTGTGGGAGCTGCTGCAGCATTTAACAACTTCTGTGTGATTTATTTAGTGGGTCTTATCCTTTCCCTCAGAATATTTCTTAAAGTGTACTTGATAGAAGTTGATTCTAAGAACATAAAGCCTGGCACTTAATACTGTGCAAAGTTCAGATATCCTTTTGTATGTGAGTAAATATAGGAATGTTGAAAGCTAATGGCTGTTTTCTTCCTCAGTGCTGCAAACTGACTGTCACAGAAATACTGCTGTTCCTGGGAACCTTTCTATTATTTTCCTTACAACAGTTCATCAGTGTTTTGCAGAAGTCAGAAATCATGTGCAGGGATGAAAAGAGTATCTTGTGCTTTTTATCCCTGTGAACTGGTCATTTATGAAGCCTTCATAGTGGACTTCCCACTGAGGATCTGAAGAGGCTGAAGAATCAGGGTGGTCTTGAACAATTTAATGCTCTTTGCAGAATTTGTCTTTTGTGCCTACAAATTCCAGTGGCTGAGACTCTCCCTAGTATGAGTTATCTCTTGTGCCTGCCTGTCTCAGTGTGGCTGAGTAGGTGTTTCTGTGGGTCTGAAGACAAAATGGGGTCAATTCCTACTTGAATCTTGGCTTAGAAAGCTTCTCTTGACTGCCTACATACATCTAGTTTCTTGCCTGAGGCCTTCCTGTGATGCCAGCTCAGGCACTCCTCTGTCCTGTGGCACAAATGGCAATATGATTTTCTACATGTTTTCATCACCTTAATGTGAATAGACATCGAGTATGCCATTTGAATGTGTCACCAGATTTCAAGGCTGCTTTTATCTCTACTGGGCAGATTTTTTTGTCTGTCTAGTAAATGTTAATGTAGTTGTGATGGGGAGGGGAAGGGAAAGGGTAATGTAATGATCCTAGCAATTTTGTAACTAAGATTTCATTTTTCACTTATTTTTTTTCCATGGTGCTGGAGTGCTAAGAAAAGTATTAAAATATTACAGCACAAAGAAGTGTTACTGCTGCTCTATATCACTTCTCTTATGAGGAGTTCATGAAAGATTTTACTTCATGAAATGGCATCATGTCATGGCATCAGCTCCTCTGTGCTGCAGGCAAAATCTGAACTTCTTGTACTGGCTGTCATGTTAAACATTTAGGAGGTTATTCGCAGAAAGGTGTCAGAAAATAGGAAGAAAAGTGCTAGCTTCATGTGAAGACTATAAAATATTTTTGCTTTCAAATTATGTTACAGAATTCAGTATCACTTTCTTTGTTGCCTTAACCTGAAAAGCATCTATTCCTGCCTGTTGACTTCTAATAACTGAAATTTTCTCTTTCACCCTTCACAAGACTTGTTGTTTCCTGTTTGTGGTGCACATGGGCTGTGCAATAGATTGAAGAAATTCCTATCACTTGGTTTGCTAGCACCTTCTTATTCCACTGCTTAAGAGAATCAAGCAAGTGACCTCAGTTTGCCTCACGTCAATTAATTGTCTTAAGATGATTCGTACGTTATTAGCACTAAAAGGGTGATACCCTGTAATCTGTTTCAGAGGGGTATATTTAACATTAGAAGGATTCTTTTGGGTGCTTGAGCAGGAGGGAGGAATTTTTCCCTGGAGCTTCTAGTGACAACATGGGACTGCTTCCAAATTCCAGGGGCTGGAGGGAGGCATGGGACATTAACCTGGTAGCAATAAGGGAGAAGCTGTTCTGAACGGTACAGTAGGAACTGTTTCTGTTCGTGCATGAAGGTAAGTTCTGTTGAGGTGGGCACTTACTTGGTATCATTGTTCTCATATTTGGGGTCAGGACTTTAAAAACCAGTTGTTTTTTCTTCTTAAACAAGTATTGCAACCAAACTCCTAAGTGCGCTTGTTGATTGAAATGGGTGACAATCAAACTGCAGTTGTGTGCACAGATTGTCTGATTAACCATGGTGTTCTGCAGCAGCTGTTGTTTCTGTGTTTGTTACAGTTTGCCCTTAGGGTAGCCTTAGCTGTGTGCCTGAGCTTTGAAGAGATGACTGCACAACATAAGCATCGTAACATACTTTTTTTTCTTGTGATTTTTCCATGATTTAAGTGCAAATACAGATGGTAGGACAAAATTACAGAAAAGATGTTGCCATTAGAAAGCAGAGGAGGTGAAACAAGTGACGTACAGGAGCGCACAGTGTGGCTCAATTGAAATACTGTGACTGCTAGGGTTTCATTCATGTCTCCTCCCAAGTTAATAAAACTAGAAGTAGTCGTGGGTCTGCCTAATGGTAGCACAGTGCCAGTGCAGACCTGCGCAATGCACCCTTCTGCTCTGATCTGCTTCCAAGTGTTGGGGGAAGTGCTACACAAATAGCCTTTTGTGAACAGGATCAACTTCCCTCCCCCAGCTTTCTCTTGTGTAGCAATCCTGAAATGTACCTTGAGTTTGTTAGAAAAAATTTCAGATGTTTGTTCCAGAAAGTGCATTTAATGGGTAAGAACTTCCCTTCGTCTACCTTCGCTTTTTCCACTGCTGTGTAGCAAGCAGCCAGCAAGATGGACCTGCTCTGCTATGAAGTCAGTTCTACAGACATAAAATAGTCCCTTAAAAAAAAAAAAAAAAGGCACTGAAAGCCAATGTCTAATAATTGTCTGGAACAGTTCTTACAGAGTATGTCTGGTAATCAAAAGATAGCTTGAAAAAAGACATGGCATGAGTTAAAGCTTTTTTCTTGTTACAGAAAGAGTGGTAACTTGATTCTGTGTCTCTCTGCCCATCTTTCTGCCTCTGCAGTGTACCTGTTGTTGATCTGCTAGACAGCACAGAGTGTCCAGAAACTTGTGTTGATGATGCCTTAGGCCGTCCAGTTGTTGGCTTGGCAACAGGAGATTCAGAAGTGGCTGTTAGTTGTCCTGGCACAAAGGAAACAGCTGCTGAAAAAGCAGACTCTGATCGTAAGCAAACTTACAGATTTTTCCCTATTACCATGACATGGGGGGTCAAAGTTAACTGGTGAGGTTGTTTCCTTACAAAAATCCAGACGTGTTTTAGAGACCTCCCTTAGGTTACATGCATAATGGCAGCTTTACCCACCACTGGAATGCAGCCCATTCTGGTGTATGAATTAGTGCATTTATTTGAGCATAATCTTCACCAAAATGTTAGGAAATTGTTTTCAAGGAGAGTCTGTTTCACAGTCAGTTCTCTGTCTGTGAAATTTTTAAATGTTGCTGTCTGTGTCTACTGAACTGCTTTCAAAAGCTGCCTTTTTTTCTTTTTTTATTTCACTGTATTATCCCACAAATCTCTCAAAGCTCTGCAAAGCCTCATCATGACTTTTAGGTCATGGAGTTTGGGACAGCAAAGTTGA